>NW_005871048.1:21789996-21993471 GCF_000147115.1 Myotis lucifugus
TTGAGGCATTTACTTAACTCTGTGTTCTTTATTGTATTACCACACTTTATTATAAATACTTGTTTTTAAATTTGAATCTGACTCCTTGATTCTAAACTTTGGGAGGTCAGATACAAAGCTGTCTTGTTCAGTTCAGATCCTTGTGCCTAACACAGTGGTTGGCACATGGTATGTCTAATACATACTTGTTGAAAAAAAAAAAGAGGGTGGGAAGGAGCTAGAGAGAGGAGAGAGAAATGGGGAAGAGAAAGAAGGAGGGAGGGAGAAAGGGGATTAATTTTACATGGAGAACCTCTCAAGGTCAGTTTTGGATAGACTGCTCAATTTTTCTTCATAAAAGTTTAAGAATAACAATAGTTGAGAGATCAGAAGAAACTGTAATTCAGAAAAAAAATACATCATTCACCTCAAATTTAATATATTTGGATGGGTACTGGAGACACATAGAAACATGAGATCTAATTCTACTTTCAATCTATCAGCAAATACTAGCCAGGGCTATCATCCTTTGAAAAGATTGAAAAAGATTGAGTCACTAAATCATAGCCAAAGATGTCTAGAGTTATCAGTCAAATATTTACCTGAGCAGTCCAAGAAGCAGGAAGATTTCAAAATGTTTTCTACCTAAGGAGACTCTATGCAATATATTTAGAAATATCCATAGTCATTTTTTTGATATAATATACTCAATGTTAGAATTTAAAAGGAAATATCTCAAAATTAGTAGAAAAATATTTATGAATTTCTTTGTGCAAAGGTAATTTAAAATTAAAACAACTTTCAGAATTTAGATATAAATAAATGGGTGGGGAGGTTGGAAGTAGGGTGAGAAAAAAGCAGAGGGATTGGAAAGAGCTAGACACATTGGTAGAATAAGAGAGAGTTCATTTTGAATAAAATATAATATTCATGGAAAGTAATACTAAGAAATGGAGGCGCCATATAGTACAAATTTGGGCTTTGGAACCGGACAAACCTAAACTGCAACCCTGGAATATTTAATCTCTGTTTCCTGTAAAACAGTGTTTTCTCATAGTGCTGTAAGAAGAAATGGGGTATCTGTGTATGTATGTCTGTTTAACATATTTCCTGGCACACAGTAGGTGCTCAAATAAATGTAGCTATTATTATCACATATATAATAAATATAAGTAGACAGGTGGGAAGTCTTGAATGTAACACTAAGTAATCATCAAGTATTTAATAATTATTAGTCTAGCAATTCATGAAGTACAACTTTTAATTGTTGGCCTTAAGTCAGGAATTAGCAAACTTCTTTTGTAAGGGAAGATAGTATTTTAAGCTCTGTAGGTTATACGGTCTCTTTCATAACTACTCAACCTGCTGTTGTAGCACAAAAGCAGCCACAGACAATATGTAAGCAAGTGGATGTGGCTATGTTCCAAGAAAGCTTTATTTGTAAAAACAAGTGTGGACCAGATAGTTTGTAGACCCCTGTCATAGTACTTCCCATGGAAATGTTTTTCCTCTTATGGACAAACCTAGAAGAATGGTATATTATACATTTACCTTTCCATATTCATATTAAATATGAATATTCTCCTCACTATGTAATTTAAAACTAAGATTTTCATTATAAAAGTAGAAATGTACTTATTATTTAAACAAAAAATAACATTATATCTAGCACAAGGGCTATGCCTTGTCCACAATAAGTGTTCAATAGATGCTCATTGGGTGGATAAATAAAAAATGAATAACAAAAAAATTAAAACAACTTTAATTTTTGTACTTTTTTTTTCTGAAGCTGTATTTTCAAAGTTTTCTACAATGAACATATATTTATACTTTGAAAAAGTAAAGATAAATGTTAATAAAAAGGGAAAATGAACTGAATCAACATAAAATCATATAGTAAAATGTCATGTGCTTATATTTAAATACTAGAGGCCCAATGCACGAAATTCTTGCAAGGGGCTCGGCCCTTGCAGCCCCGGCTGCCTCAGCGGGCCCTCACTGCCTCAGCCAGCCCTCACTGCCTTGGCCGGCGCTCGCAGCCCCTCACAGCCTCGGCTGGCCCTTGCAGCCCTGGCTTCATCTGGAAGGTCATCCAGATGGTCGTCCAGAATGTTGTCCAGACGGTCATTCGGCTGTTTGGTCTAATTAGCATATTAGTTCTTTATTATATAGTATATACATATTTACATATTACCTCCTAATTATCTTTGTCAAGAATGACATAGTATATATTAGAATATGTTCTATTTAAAATAGTTTATTAATATTTTTCCTAAATGGCTATAGAAATGTCATATCCCTGTCTCTTATGGCTTTTAAGATTTTGTAACTTTACTGCATTGTCTTCTAGAAATAATTACAATTGAAAAATTGTAACAACTAAGTCAAAAGTATATACTATATTTTCCAGGTTTTTGAAATATACTGATAGTTGCTATCTACATATCTTGCCCATTTCATTACTCCCATGACAAAATTTGTAATCCTTTAAAATATTTCCTAATTTAATTCTAAGTGCCTAATAGCTTACAGTTATTTCCACTTGGGCTTCTTTTGTTTGTAAACAGTAATTCTAAAAATTATTTTATGTATTGATTAGAAAATATTTTATACAATTATATTTGCCTTACTCTTATTTGCATTATGTATGTTTTTGTTTAATCACTTTGTGAATATATTTTGTAAAATATATTTGCAAATCAAAACTAATTTATCATCTTTATTAAGCAATGCATAAGCCCAATATATATAAAAAATTAAAAATATTAATTTCATCCAGAGGAAAGAAGTATTTTGATATCAACTTGATAAGTTAGTTTATCTAAGCCATAAATAAATAAACTTTGAATCACATTTGCATGATAAACTTTTAATCATTAGTCTATGCTCAAACCATATCTTTCTGTATTCAGCTACTTGAACTAGGAAAATAAAAATGTGAAATTAACAATTTACAACATTTGCTAACAAACCTGTTATTTTTACTGCAAGATTGGATAATCATGCAAATAGGATAACCATTTATGGTGCTAAAAAGATTTGCTTTCAAGACCTAAGATGCTTTTTTAAAAAATACTATTATTGCAATTATGGCAGTAAATAGTTCAAAGTGCACTTAATACATTTAGAGATCACCAAATTTTTTGGCATTTCTGATCTGACCCACCTCATGTTTATTGGGCTATATGTTGTGGATCGCAACAAATTCAAGATGCTTCTGGAAAGCCAAAACCTCTTCTATTAATAATGCAGCAGTTGATCATTAAACTACCATCACTATGCTATTTTATGATGTGATAAAAATGTTAGAAGTATATTACTATACAACTGCAGGGCTACATTTGGCCATAAGTATATTTTAAGTACTAAAGAGAAATAAAAATAAAAAAAGAACTACCATGTTCTTTTTTACTTTTCATGCGGGTAAAAAAAAAGGCATCATACGTGTTATTGGACCAAACTGACAATATGTTTCTGTGCACATGTGCTAAGTTCATATATGTCTCTCTGTGCTTGGATATGTATGTGTGTTCATGTGTGTACTCATTTGTGTTTTTTTGTGTGTGAAGATAACCAGACTTCGTGGCTCGTAGTTGAAGGTGCTATGACATGTTCAGTGAGTGGAAGGACGTATGCAGGTATGAAGTCAGGGGATGGATATTTTCTTTTTTTTTCATTTTTAAAAAAATGTATTTTATTGATTTTTTACAGAGAAGAAGGGAGAGGGATAGAGAGTTAGAAACATCAATGAGAGAAACATCGATCAGCTGCCTCCTGCACATCCCCTACTGGGGATGTGCCCACAACCAAGGTACATGCCCTTGACTGGAGTCAAACCCGGGACCCTTCAGTCCGCAGGCCGACGCTCTGTCCACTGAGCCAAACCTGTCAGGGCTGGGATGGATATTTTCTAAGAACAAAATAGAAGTGGCAAAACCTAAGTGTGCAGCACTATCAGTAAGACCCCCAAGGTCTAGACTAGCATAGCGTTTCTCTTCTGTCATAGAAATTATATATTTCAACAAATAATTGGTTTTGAGAGATGTCTGTATTAGTTTTTCAATACTGCATTACAAATCACCACACATCATTTACTGTCTTAAAGCAACACACATTTGTTCTCTAACGGTTGCTGAGCATCTGTAGGCCAGGCACAGCTGAGATGCATCCTCTGCCCAGAGCCTCACAAAGCGACATTCAAAGTGTATGCCTGGCTGCTTTCCTATCACTAAGCCTGATCAGGGAAGAATTTCTTTCCATGCTTATCCAGGTTGTTGGCAAAATTTATCTCCTTACATTTGTAGGATTGAGGTACCTGTTTTAAAACTGGCTGTTGGCCAGGGTGATGCTCAGCTCATAGAGGCCACCCAAAATACCACGCCCGATGGCCTTACCCAAAGGCAAGTTATAACAGGGCTGCATCTAAAACAACTGCAGGGGTCCCTAGCTGGTTTGGCTCAGTGGATAGAGCATCTGCCTGCAGACTGAAGGGTCCCGGGTTTAATTCTGGTCTAGGGCAAGGATTCAATTCTGATCAAGGGCAAATGCCCAGGTTTCGGGCTCAATCCCCAGTCGGGGGTGTGCAAGAGGCAGCCCATCAATGATTCTCTCTCATCATTGATTTTTCTATCTCTCCCTCTCCCTTCCAACCTGAGATCAATAAAAATATATATATATATATATTTTTTGCTTGACCAATAAGTTATTTATTTATTTATTTTTTTTTTAATTAAATCTTTATTGTTCAGATTATTACATTTGTTCCTCTTTTTTCTCCCCATAACTCCCCTCCTCTCAGTTCCCGCCCAACCCTCTGCCCTCACTCCCCACCCACTGTCCTCATCCATAGGTGCATGATTTTTGTCCAGGCTCTTCCCACATCTCCCACACCCCTTTCCCCCCCAAGAATAGTCAGTCCATTCCCTTTCTATGTCCCTGATTCTATTATAATCACCAGTTCATTCTGTACATCATATTATTTATTCACTTGATTCTTAGATTCACTTGTTGATAGATGCATGTTTGTTGTTCATAATTTGTATCTTTACCTTTTTCTTCTTCTTCCTCTTCTTAAAGGATACCTTTAGCATTTCGTATTAATACTGGTTTGGTGGTGATGAACTCCTTTAGCTTTTCCTTATCTGTGAAGCTCTTTATCTGACCTTCAATTCTGAATGATAGCTTTGCTGGATAAAGTAATCTTGGTTGTAGGTTCTTGGTATTCATCACTTTGAATATTTCTTGCCACTCCCTTCTGGCCTGCAAAGTTTCTGTTGAGAAATCAGCTGACAGTCATATGGGTATTCCCTTGTAGGTAATTGACTTTCTTTCTCTTGCTGCTTTTAAGATTCTCTCTTTGTCTTTTGCTCTTGGCATTTTAATTATGATGTGTCTTGGTGTGGTCCTCTTTGGATTCCTTTTGTTTGGGGTTCTCTGCGCTTCTTGGACCTGTAAGTCCATTTCTTTCACCAGGTGGGGGAAGTTTTCTGTCATTATTTCTTCAAATAGGTTTTCAATATCTTGCTGTCTCTCATCTTCTGGCACCCCTATAATTCTGATGTTTGTACGCTTGAAGCTGTCCCAGAGGCTCCTTACACTATCTTCGTATTTTCGGATTCTTTTTTCATTTTGTTTTTCCGGTTGGCTGTTTTTTGCTTCTTCGCATTTCAAATCTTTGACTTGATTCTTGCGCTCCTCTGGTCTGCTGTTGGGTGTCTGTATAATATTCTTTATTTCAGTCAGTGTATGCTTAATTTCTAGTTGGTTCTTTATCACAACATCGAGGGTCTCATTAGATTTCTTGAGGCTCTCATCAAGTTTATTGGCAGTTTTTAGAAAATTATTGAAAGCCCTTAAAAGTGCGTTTTTTAGCTCTATATCCTCCATTTCTGTCATGTTTTTTTGTCTCCACATTTTTTATGCTTTCTTGGTGCACCCCCTTGTGGTCTTTGTGCGCAGTCTTGTTGTAGTTAAGCCTTGATTGTTGTCAGCAATACTGGGGGTGAATTGACCTCCAGGCTAACTGGCTATGAGAGTCAGCTGTGTCTGCAGTGGGAGAGCTTCTGTGCTGAATCTCTAGGGCAGTGCTAATCTAGCCTTTGCCTGAGGCTATCCGGCAAATGCCTCTGTGCAGGGCTTGGGCGGGGTGGGTCCCCGGGGATCTACAGGGCGGGCGGAGCGAGCAGTTATGGCTGCTCTCAGTTCCGTCCCCAGCGGCTCTGCAACCGCTGCAAACCTCAGAGAGAAAGCTGCCTTCCCGCTTCTCCTGTTTGAGTCTGGGTCCCTAGAGGCTCGCCCGGATCTGGAGCTCAGAGTCTGAAACTCCCTCCCGATTGAAAACAACAACCGTGCCCTCCACCGCTCGCCCGCTCCACATGCACTCCGCACCTTAGTATTTCACTTCAGCACTGCGCCTCCTCTGAGTCTCGTATGGTTTCCTCTTTCCTCCTAGTTGTAGAACTTCCACTCAGCCAGCCTTCCTGTGGTTCTGGATGATGTCCGTTCCGTCTTTTAGTTGTATTTTTGAAGTGGTTGTTCGAGGCAGCAAATTCCGGCGTTAACCTATGCCGCCATCTTGGTTCATCAGCAATAAAAATATATTTTAAAAAATAAAAGAACTGCAAGGGAATCTCTAACCTCAGAAAGGATCAGTTGCTCATTTTAAGGGCTTTTATCTGATTAATTAGGCCCACCAAAGGTAGTTTCTTTTGATTAACTAAAAATCAACTGATTTGGGACTTTAATTACATCTTCAAGCTCCATTTACCTTTGCCATACCAGGTAGCCTAATCATAAGAGTGACATCTCACTATATTAGCAGTCCCCACCCATACTTCAAGGTGGGATTATACAAGTGTGTGCAAGAAGAGACAGGAATCTTGGGGGCCAGCTTAGAATTTTGTGTGCCACAGTGTCAAACCTATTTTAACATCCTATAAAATTTACCTGTACCCGACTCCTGCCTCCAATTACCAACACTATAATTTGTTTATGAAATGTTTGATCACTTGATCTCTTCAAACTCTCTTTTTTTTTGTCTCCATCTTTGAGCTCTCAGGAAATCTTATCTTGGAGGATATATCTATCAGCAAAAGAAGGAAATTTTATCTTTTTTCTTTATATGAGCTTAACCTGACTTTCTGAAACTGTCAAAATCATTTTTCTAGTGAAAATTAACCTAAATGTGGGAGTAAGAGTTGAATTGCTTTAAATTTGAAGATGTCAAAGTGAAGGTCGTGTAGATGCCTATCTTGGTTCTTTAATTAGAAGACCTCAGAGTTCTGCATTAAGATTTTAAGAGCAAGGTGAATACCGTCACCTTTCTGCTGTGATCTTTGATGCTTTGTTGCTGACCCGTCACCACAAATTACAGTGATTAGAGACAATTTGGAAAAGAAAGTAAGTCTGGGAGTTTTGAAGAGCACTTTGTCTTCCAGGTTTCCCTACCATTCCATTTTTTTCTTGCCTTTCCAACTAATCTGGACTCCTACCATCAATATACTATGTTTGATGAAGGTGATAAGTAGCTGATGTATTTTATTTTATATATATGGTTTTCCTAATCAGAACAAATTTTCTTCCCCATAAGACTCTTATAAGATCATGCAATAAGAACCTTCCCCAGTCCCAGCAACTAGACATATTTTACATATTTTCATTATATATATATATATCACACACACATACACATATATATTAGAATAATTATATAAATAAATGTACAAAAAGCCACGCCCTCTAATGGAAAAGTCTAAGGCTAGGACCTATAAAAATCTGTATTCTAGTTCTGTTCTGCACTGTTTAATTGTGTGACCCCTGTGAATGCCAAAATGAGTTTTGTGCATTTTTCTTTGCAAAATTGACGTAATTGTTATTTCCTGACTTAAAGCAAAGTATAAAAAACATATAAAATAATGGCAAAATGCTCAAGAAACAAAAAAGTGTGTGATTTAACTTTAAACAAACAAAAAAAGATGAAAGAATAAGGAACAACTGAAATAATCATATTTAAAATCCATAAAAATATTTGGGGCTTTATCTCAGTTGTTTTCCACAGTTATAATGTCTAATTTAAGCCTTGGTTCTCTGCTAATGACATTGAGATAGATGATCAAGATTTCAGGAGGATCTTAATATTGTTAATAAAATACAAATTTTATTCCTCTGAAAACACTTCATTCTATAATGGCGATTCTGCAAATGCCGAGGAGTGCCTTTGGAAACTTATTCTAGCCTCCTGTTCCCCTGAGCCTTTAATTTCCAGATGTGTTACAATACTTACTCTATGTGAAAGCTCATCAGCCAGCTCTGGGGAGCTTTAATTCTCAGGCAGGCACTTCAATAGATAAGTAAGTGGTTAAATAGTAACCAAGTGTGTAGGTCTTTCCAAGACCAGGGAAGACGTTTGTAGTGAGAATGCAGGGCCGTTGAAAAGTATTTAAACCCAAATGATTAGTGGAGTTGTCCAGGCACCAGAGGGACTTCTGTTGAGTGGGTAGGGAAAAGATTGGCCTGCTGTTTTCCACAGATAGTTTGCATTTAAAACATAAAGTAATTACGTGTTTTAATTTTGATTCCCATGGTGCTTCTCCTTTTCAGAGCACAGCAGGGAGGATGAACATAATTGGCATCGTTTGGAAGGGTGAGTGCCTATAGTTGGAGCAAGTCTTTGTTTGTAGTTCCAAACTGACCTTTTTTTTGAAAACTTTGGTTTTAATATGTTACTTATACTTACGTATGCTCCGTTCCTATTCTGATTATTAAGCAGAAAGATGGTGCCTACCCCACCTTCATAAGCAGCCTCAAATCTTCAACAGCTAGGTTAACTGTGTCTGTCACTGAGAGGCTAACTGCGTTCACCTGGGAAGCCCTCAACACTGAAAATGGTGTGCTTTTTTGTGCGTATTTGTGTATGTTTATTTGTTTCTGATATGACTTTGGATACAAACAAGACTATGCATTATTGTGCCACGCTCAGCATGGCCAGGGGTGAACCTGAGGTTGGGGTGGAGGGGGGGCAGTAAAGGATTTAAAAAGACAGACAAGAGAATAAAGCTGGGGCTGGGTGGGAGACTGCTCTCGAATGGAGAGACAGTACCACAGCCTGCAAGCTGAGTCTTTATTTTATAGCCAGATTCCACAAGGCAAAGTAAGGGCATGGTCAAGATGTTTACAATGTTCTCTCGGTTTCGAATCTACTCAATTACATGCACTTGAACTATCAAGCTTTGTTTTGGCAGCACTTGCTGCACCTACCACAAAATACCTCACGTAATCACAGGGTTGGACCATAAGGTCAAGCTTACAGCCATGCCCTCTCATTAGTCCGAGGCTTGAACCTGTCCAAATGCTGTAGCCGCTCTTTACACATTATTTTTATAAGTTTTATTTTACTCTAGAACACATTAATATGCACATCCAAGGTACTATATGATCCCTTTTATTTCTTAGTTAACTAAGTCTTTGAGTTAAGCTCATCTATCAGGAACAAATGAATAACAGAATAGATCCTTTTTAGTTGATATAATAAGGGTAGAGAAATAGAAAAGAAGATGATCTTTAAAAAACAAAGTCAGTCTTGATTACTACTGAGAATTCATTTTAAAGCAGTAATATGCTCCCTATATTTGAGGAGTCAATAATGAATGAGTCCTCTGCATTTTTGTTTCCTGTCCAGTAATACAATATAGCAGCTCTGACCCTGTCCTAAGCTGTATGTTTTGAAGATACAATTATGTACATGGAATGGGTTAGATTTAATGTTTATGTGAGGAAATTCATGTTTGATCTACTAACTCCTAACTATTTTTCTGTTTGCATTGCAGTTATAGGTGTGTTGAACTAAGCAAGTAAAGGTCTATATTCTACTTGACATTTATTTCAGATGCCAAATGAGATTTTAGTGTGTTTGCCATCTATCTTACAGAATGTTATATCAGTCAAAAGAGAGATTGTACACAGTCTTTTTGAAACTTCACATATGCTCCCAAATGTGAGAAATTTGGGGGGGGGGATAAATAAGAAGCACATAACCTGCATGAACACTTCTGGGCACTAGGGGGAAAATGAGGATTGATAAGCAGAAGTATTACAATTGTGTGTTTTTTCATATAAGATTGAATAGGAGAAACAAGACTATAAGCAATACATTGAAATGTTAGCATTGTATGTTTGTTAATGCAAAATTGAGTATGCAATCAATTCATCTATTATATTGTTTTCTAAACAATCAGATCAAGAGTATATTATTTAAAGCAAAATGTTCTATGCTGAATACATAAGGGAATTTACCACATCCATTAATACTTCAACCAGGGACTATTCTTCCATTAGTTCACTATCCTGCATAATTAATCTTACATCTTTTACTTCTTTATGAAATATTATATATTGTGACCAAGTGTGATTGAAAATTAAATAGTTAAACACCATAAATTTGTTGCTGGTTTTCTTGTTCCAAGAGGAAACAATCTTAAGAGATATTTTAAATTTGGAAAGCCAAAAAATTACAGAACTTTAGAATATTAGATCCTTACAGAGTGATTATTGGCAGATACTTGTAAGATGACAAAGTAGAGAACTAAAGAGTAGAGTTGATTAAAAAATTAAGAAAATAGAGTTGAAAATCTAACTGTGTCATTCCTTGGGAAGAACATTTCAAGTCTTCTGTTTGAGGAAGTTTCAGATCAAAATTAATCTCAGTTATAATTACTATTTGGTAAGTAAATAGGTCATCTGAACCATGTAACTCTAAGGAAACCAGAAGTAAATGTGACCAGAAGTGTAATAATATGTTTGAAAGTATGGATTCTAGAGCCAAACTGTCTAGATTTGAATCTTAGCTCTTCTCTTTGCTACATGTATGGCCTTGGGAAAGCTACTTAAGCTCAAAGTGCCTTAGTTTATTCATTTTAAAAATGTGTATCGTAATAGAACCTGCTTTACAAAGCTGTGTTAAAGAACTAGATCTAACAAATTACCCTATTGCATTTTATGGATGCGTTTAAGATAAGAAATTCCTGGGTCAGAGACACAGCACTTATTCATGGCTCCTGCACTTTTTGCTGTACCAAAATCCACTAGGTGCCATGGAGGGGCTCAGGTAGATACTACACATATAGTGGTGTTGTGTTATAACGGAGTATCCCTGAGCATAATACACTTCAATTTTTTTAAAATCCTCTGCAAGTAAACCTACTTGATCTTTGTCCTGGAGGGAGACACAACATCTATTTTCTAAGGCTATTTTCCTGCACAAACATTTTTGAGAAGATAATCAAGATAAAAAAGGCAGTTACTACCTCTGCTAGCAAGAAGCAAAGAAATGCAAGGACACATAAAAGATTGTGTCCTAGAAGTTTACTGTAGTTAATAAATCTATTATTACTATTACATATGCTTTAAATGATTACTATAGTTATATATTTTATTCCATTTAGCTCTTATTTATGTGATTCATTATAATATCTGACCAACCCAATTAGTGTGAATTATTTTAATGGTAAGTCCCAGACATCCAGACATAGAATTGGGTCCCACAAGAAAGCCCTAGTAAGTAACATTTCATTTACTTACCCTTTTCTAAACAGGTTTCAACTCAGGTTTAGGAATTTCCCAGTTTTCACTTACTTCCCCCCATGCTGACTTGCACTTTCATATAAGACCTTGTTATTAACAAATTAAATTTGTTTCCTGCATACATATGAAAGAAATTTTGTGTATTATAAAAATGATGATGATAATAAAAGTAACTCAGAAAACATAAAAGCCCACATTATTGCTCCTTAATACTTTTTCTTAATACTTTTTTTCCTAAAAATTTCACGAGGAATAGCTTTACACAGTTAAAATACAAATATTGTAGAAAGACAAACTAAGAAATATAACCAACAGAGAAATGATAAACAGTATTATGAGAATAAATGGAGGTGTAAAATTGCAGAAAAAATTGCAAAAGTTGAAAACAAAGTCAATGATAAGATAAAGGCATCTAGCCCTAGCTGGTTTGGCTCAGTGGATAGAACATCAGCCTGCAGACTGAAGGGTCCTGGGTTCTATTCCAGTCAAAGGCACATGCCTGGGTTGTGGACTTGATCCCCAGTAGGGGGCGTGCAGGAGGCAGCCAATCAATGATTCTCTCTCATCATTGATGTTTCTCTCTCTCTCTCCCTCTCCTTCTCCCTTCCTCTCTCAAATCAATAAAAATATATTTAAAAAAGACAAAGGCATCTATACAACTGGAATAAAATAACTTACATTAGCTAGCCATGAAATATAATTCATTAGGGTTTTTTTGTGGTGTTTTTTTTTGTTGTTGTAGTAGTAAAACTATTTTTTAAAAATCCAGTATGTATAGCCTACACAGAAAAAATCTGGAAAAGAGAACATCCACTACAGGGTGCTGGTGGTTAAGAGTACAATTACCTCAAACACCCCATTTATAGGCTCACCAAGGGATAGTCCTGTAGCTGCCAACAAAATGGTTTGAATTTTCTGCCAGAAGACCAGATGCTGCTCTGTTAAAATTTTAAAAAAATAACGTCTTGTGAATTAGTCTGTGACCTGTAGTATCTACTTTCATATGTAGAGTAAAGTAATATCTAAAGTAAGAATTAAGAATATATATGGTTGTGTGTGTTCCTTTGTGTGTGTGTACAATTATTGCCAAAAACAATACCTCATAATTGCACAGTTCTGTATCATTTTCAATGGTCTTTTTAATTTTAAATCCCAAAACAAGTTTGTTTATTTTGACTATTATTCTGCCTTTATTTTATAAAATAAAACAAAAAACTGAAGTTCCGAAAAGATAAGAAACCAGTGGCCCTTAACTGTCTTAGAACTAATGAACTGTCAAACTGAAATTTACTAGATTTCAATTTTGGGGGCACAGAAGAAATATTCCTTCCACTGGAAGCTTCTACACTCTATTCAGAACCTGGTAAAAAAGACAAAATCTAGTCAGAAGATGGCTCTTTCTTGGGTAATTTCTAATATCCAAGTTTGTGCGTAGTCAGAGCATGTTCAATTGGAGTAATGTAATTTCAATAGACTATTTAGACCCATAATTTTAAAATGGTTTAAATAATATAGCCTCATCCTTTATGGCTGTGAAAGATAAATGAACACAATTGACCATAATTATAAGAATTCTAGAAACAGAAAACAAAGAGCATAATGTAACTACAGAGTAATCTATGATAAGGCAATTTATTATTGTTTTTAATTTTTAAGGATAGCATCTCTGTTTATTTTTATTAATTTCTCACATCATTTAACTATTATTCAAATTCATCACTTATCATCAATGAGATGTACATAGTAAAATAATCATGTTCCTCTTTTCTCTACAACTTGGCCTACTTAAAAGAAAAATGAAAATTGCTATAAGCACAGAGGTGAACAATGTGTATGAGCATCTTATAAAAACATAAAATATATCCTTCCAGAATTTAGCTCTCAATAAAGTTCTAGTGTTGCTCTCTCAATCATGGGCAGGATATGTTTTATTTAATGACCATATGAGTTGCAAGAAGATTTGAGAGCAACCTTCAAAATGTTTTCCACAGGTAGCTGATTTATAAACCTGCTGAAGGAAGAAGAAAATTAGGTAACCATTGTTAAATGCCATCATCTCTGAATAGATATTATCCTCAAGAAAGGGAAATTGAATCTGAGTAGCTTACCCTGAACCCAGTTTTGTTTTTCATTACGCAGTTGGCCTTCCTTGAATGAAGAGGACAGAGAAATCTTATCAATACTTCTTGGGTTCTCTACAAGCCAAACTTATGTTTAATTCTGTAAGAAAAAAACTTACACAGAAGTAATTTTCTAAATGATAACTCTTCATTTTTAGTGTAGTTACATGTAGTCAACAGTTAATGTGAAAGCAGACCCCCAATAGCACATCAGAAATCAGTCACTACATAAGAAAAGTTGTAAGTATGCAGAGAAAGGCCTGCTGTTTGCTATATAGTATGATAAGCCCAATGAAGGCTATAGAAAAAAAATATTAAGGCATGACTCTTGCCTTCTATGAGGTTACAATTCATCTGAGATAATACCAGTTTATTGAATGTTTTTTCTCTTCCTGGAGCTGAACTAAGTACTTTGCAATGACTACCTCATTTAGTCCTTCATAACGTCTTGAAATACATACTATTATCCCTATTTTACAAATGAAGCCATCAAATTCCAAGAGGTTAGGTATCTTGCCTATGATGGTATATTGAGTAAGTGGCAGAGTTGGAATTTGAAACTCTGTTTGATTCCAAAATCATGGGTTTTAACACGACGCTAAACTACCTTCTCCAGACAATTTGGACAGGATTCCACCAGAAGTTACTGCATAATGCTTTAAGGCTTTACTAGTATTTCTGCTTTTCTAAAATGGCTGCATATTTATAAAGAATGCATATTTTATTGAATGTTATTTGAGTTAATTTAATTCTCTCTAGTTAGAGACATAGACTTATTGAATTTCAAATAATAAAAATATTAATATCAAATTGTCAAACTCCATATATTTGCACATTGAGTTTTTGTTATATGCTCTGAACTGGCATCCAGTTATTTTTTAAGTTGGGAAGGCTATTTCTTGCTATTAATCAAGTTTTGAATCAACACTATTTCAACATTTCTTTCAATTCATGCATCATTGTCACCACCAAGGTTAGCTAAGTCGTTACCTGTTGCATCTAAAATTTCATCCACAAAAGCCTCCATAATATGGATATTATAAATGAGTTATTATGTATGGAATTATCAATATGACCCTAATCAATACACTCCTATTGTCAACTTTATTAGACAATTTTTAATGACTTTTTTTCTGGTGAGCTATATATTCAGATTTCTTAATGGCATTAATATGTTATTTGCAACCTTTTGCTAAAGTAATTTCAGGAAAGGAATTATTTTAATTGTATGAATATAGAATATACAAAGGTTTAGATAAATTACAATAGAAAATTTTATTGCACTTATTTTAAAATCATAGTAGTACTGGCCGGTATCTTGACTATGTTTGGCATTTATCTGTCAAGTATAATATTTAGTACTTAAAATTGTATAGTTTGTAATTGCGTTGTGATAAAATGACAAACTTTTACTAAATCCTTCAGACTCAGTGTGGTGATCCAAATTAAAAGGACTATATTAGTACAAGATATTTGGAGTTTACATTACCCATTCCTATTCAAAATTTGTAATTTATTGTTTTAGTTTAGTTTTGTTTTGCACTGTCTTAAGCTTTTATTTATTTATTTATTTATTCATTCATTCATTCATTCATTCACTTAATTAAATTTATTGGTTAATAAAATTATATAGGTTTCAGGTATACAATTCTATGATACATCATCTGTATATTGCAATGTGTGCCCACCATCCAAAGTCAAATCTTCCATCACAACATATTTGACCCGCTTTACCCTTTATGGTCCCCCAACCCTTTCCCTCTGGTAATTACCATATTGTTGTCTGTGTCTGGATAAAGAAGATGTGGTACATACTAGTATATACAATGGAATACTACTCAGCCATAAGAAAAGATGAAATATTGCCATTTGGGACAACATGGATGGGTTTTGAGAATATCACATTAAGTGAAATGTCAGACAAAAAAAGTTACGCATCATATGATTTCATTCATATGTTGGATATAAAACTGAAAGTGAAATTGGTAATTTAAAGAGATCTCAGTTGTGCTAAAAAGAAAAAGGAGATGTATGTATTTATGCCAGTTTATGTAGAACTAAAAATCATTAACTGACAGAGAAATGAGACTCCCTTCCACAAAGAATTTAAGGATGTGGCTGAGTCAACAGAGTTAAAGCATCGATATGGTCTGGGAGTCATTTAAACTTTTCCTAATCATTGTTTTGGAAGGAGTTAAGAAGCCCAATGCTATCAGTCATTTCTCACCAATATCCTAATCAACCAAAATGTATTTGACACACTTAACAATTATGGAAGATCTGTCATGAAGATATAATCACACCTCTTTTTAAGAGAAAAATTATGGAAACATGAGATAGCATTCATTTTTATAATGGAGAGGGCTCTTTTAATTTACTTAAATAGGCTATGGAAAAATTTTATTTAAAATTCATGTCTGGGGCAAGTATAGTAATTTCCAGCCAGCATGTTCAGTTATTCAATGCAGGCGCTTCATAAATCTGCTCAACAACATAAACACGCTGCCTCGGAGCAATCTCAGGAATTAAATAGCCTGTTTCCTGGTGAGAGAAAAGTATAGAACAAAATTAATAGTACAGCTACTGTCTCTCAATGGGGAAGTACCCTCAAGCCTGAGTCATTGCAGAGGAAGAGATGCTGACAGAGCTGATCTTAGTGAGCATGAGTGTGAAAATGCCTGTGAACTCAAGAGAAAGGAGTAGGAGAGTTGATTTGAAAGCATGTTGTTAATTAGCTAACTTAACAGAAATGAAAGTCATGTAAAAAGCTAATTAAGTGAAATTGATGTGCATGATCTCTGTCTTTATTTTGAATACAGGCGAAGCAATCTCTGAGCCAGGGAATCCAGCTCCAGAAATATGTTTCCATGGGTTGTCTGCTGATAAAGGGGTCTGATTTCAACTGTCCTTAAAGGTATGTTTTTCATGCTCTGCTGGTTTGCCAAGCCCTGCCATTTGGTACCTGGTACTCAAATTTGTCCTCTGACCCAAATGCTATGGGGCTAAGACTAAACCCCAGAAATATTAGCGCTAAAGTATAAAGCTGGGGAAAATATTTTCCCTAAATGCTTAATAAGGTATAGAGGATACAAGACATCAGACATCATGAAAAGAATATAATGCATTTTAAACATAGCTTCAGTGTGCTACTGCTCCAAATTATGTCCAGGTGGTTTGACATACTGGGGGACATATATGTGGAGCCAGCAATAGAACTCATTGCTCCGTTGTGAGAACAGATTCCTCACTCAATGAAGGGGGACCTCAATAGTAGTGGCTTGGGGTGCTTGTTACTTATTTGCTAGCAGCAGGAATTAATGTCAGTGGTGACAGGTGATACCAACTACTTTGGAATCTCATAGGATCCTTTGGCACAGAAAGCAGATCCCTCACAGACACTCTCAATTGTAGTGCTATTGAGGCAGCTCCTTGTCTATAAGTAATGGGTTTTAGAAAACAGAGTCAGAGCAGAAGACTACGGAGAGGAAAAGGGTATGCACTAATGTGGGTGATGACAAAAGCTGTTCCTCATTCATGTGGTAACCCTACCCCCAACCAGAGACTTCCCTTAAAATTAAGAGATATTTTGAACAGGGCTAAAGTTCTGATAAAAATGGGTTGTTGTAGGACCAGGAAATACTGTTTGCTTTGTTATTCAGGTCATGAAAATTATAAGATCTTTACTAGAAAACTATCAGAGCCTTCCTAGAAGAAAACCAAAAGTGTCTGTCTATTTTCACTTTTACAAAGAAAATATGATGGGTCTGCGGTTCTAATGGTGTCTTTCAAAACCTAGGCTGATATCCACTTGACATTTGTGGAATGAGCATTGCTTAGTTTGTAAACAAAAATAGTTTTGTCTCCTTTTCTATTCATGTGCCTTATTCATAGTCATATTATTAATCATATGTTTTTTAGGCCTTGGGTGTGAATTTAGGAAGTCACTCACTCAGAAGATTGTGCAAATGTTGACCCTATTTTTCCTAGCCTCACCCCACTCCTGGCATTGGAGGACATTCTTGACATGCTCCTGATTTAATTAGAATGCTTTTGAAATTTTACCATTAAGTATAATATTTGCTATAGGTTTTTGAAAGGTACTCATTATTCAGTTAAGAAAGTTACCTTGCCCTAGCCAGTTTGTTCAGTGGATAGAGAATCAGCCCATGAGCTAAAGGGTCCCAGGTTAAATTCCAGTCAAGTGCACATAACCTTGGTTGCAGGCTCAATGCCTGGGCCCCATGCAGGAGCAATTGATGTGTCTCTCTCATTTTGATGTTTCTCTCTCTCTGTCTCTCCTCCACCCTTCCACTCTCTCTAAAAGTCAATGAAAAATATCCTCAGGTGAGGATTAACAAAAAAAAAAGAGAGAGAGAGAGAGAAAGATACCTTGCATTTCTAGGTTGCTATTCACTTTTTAAATTAATATTGAATTTAAACAATTGCTTTTTCTACATCATTTGAAATGCTTGTCTTTTTAATCCATTATTCAGTCAGCTCAGTATGTTACATTAATAAATGTCTATGATGTTAATTCATTGTTATATTTCTGAGCTAACCTTCATTTCTATAAAGCCCAATTCAAATATCACTTTTGATCTGTCAGCCAAAATAATGTTTTCCTCCCTCCTCTAAATCGCTACAGCACTATATTACCTTCCCTATATACTTTAGCACAGTCTGCCTTGTGTTTACATCTAGGTAAGTGCATGTGTCTCTCCTACTTTATCCTTTCTTGTGATTCAAAGAGTAATAGATTAGGAGTCTGAGAAGTTGAAATGGATTCCAGGTCTTCCACCTAAAAATATTTTTAAGGCTTAATTTGCTTTTACATAAAATAATGTTCATAATGCACACCTTGTCTGCCTTACAGAGGTTTTTTTAAGTATCTAAATGAGATATGTTGCTCATGGTATTATTATGTAAATCTGTGAAGCTTCATACATATCACTTTTATTATTAATCATTAAGCTTCAAAGCTTGCAAAATTTTGTTTAATATTGGCTATACTCAGAGATAAAAATTACCTTGAAAAGTTCTTCATATTTCTATTTTAATACCATCTGAGCATGGATAGGTAATAGCAGTAGTCATATTGAAGTATTATCAGTTATCCCTTCATGTGTTATAAATCAGGTTGCTTGTGGTTCACCACACAATCTATGAATGCCATATATCTCCTGCAAGAGAGGGCAGGCACAACTAGCACAAAGGGATCATTGTTCTACTTTAATCTCAAAGGTTATTTCTTGAGATCCTAGTGAGAAAATAATATTGAAAGGAAGAATTTGGGCAAAGGGTAGAAGGGTTTCCAAATTCTAAAAATCTCCCACTACATACACAAAACAACGTTTGGGTATCAGCACATCAAATATAAGTCATGGGTATAGAAAACTCAGCATATTCTGTAGGGGAAGTAAAATAAGAACACCTATTAGTTAACTATTGCTATCTAAAAATACCAAAACTTAGTGGCTTACTAGTTATAATTCATTACGAGTCCACAGGTTGATATGAAGTCATACTAATCTCATTGTCATGTGTGTGCAGTTAACTGGGATGTCTTCAGTGGCTGGGGATATAGGGTGATCTTGACTGGGATGAATTAATTCTCAGGCTTGCTTTCATGATGAAGGTAAAAGACCAAATAGAATTAAACTATAAAACACATTTTGAGGCCTAGGCTTGGACATTTGTACAGCATCACTTCTACCACCACATTCTATTGGTTAAAGCAAACCACAGGCAGCCCAAATTCAGAGTGGAGAACAGACCTGATGGGCACATCTGTGCATTTACATTGCAATGGGCATGAGCACATGAGGAATCGAGAATTGAGGTTATTTTTGCAATCTACCTCGCCTTTCTATGCCAAAATCCTATCATGGAGGTGTTAGACATGGTGGTAGAAAAGACAAAGTCAAAATAACTTGGCCTAAATCTCATTTGGTAATGTGGATAGTGACTGCCACAGGGTTCCCATGCCCTCATGCCCTGGAGGAGGAGGTGCTAAGAGGAGGGGCTTTGATTCCAGTATCCAGCTCTTCCTTTGCTCCCACATAATAGTGAGGTAAATGTGATTAAAGGTTTTTGCATGCCCTATGGGAGACAAGGGAGTGATAACAGAGTTGAGAATCAAGACCTGCTATGCAGTCATAAAGCAAAGAGGAAGCTAAAGAAGTTGGGGCTAAGCATTCTGAATAAAGATCCCATAGATGATGTTGCGTACCCACCATTGATAAAAAATTAAACTATCAGGTCCTGACTGAGTGAAAAAAGAAATTTATATTATCTCTAGCTCTAGACCAGCTAAAACACTAGAGACCAACAAAGAATGAAAAGATTCGCATATACATTTTATTGTCACACCCCTCCCCCTGCCACCACAGGTCATGTATGCTACCCCATAAATGTTGAGGAGGAGACAGACTTCCATCTTGGACTGGAGAAGTATTGGAGTTGGGACCAGAACACTGAAAACTGAACATTTACTCAAGAGAGACAACAAAGTTACCCAAAAAGGAGATCCATATATCAGAAGGGATTGTGATACTATAATTTGGCCACTTAAAAAAATCTATTACCCAATGATTGGAGAGTTAAGATTAGCTCAGATATATAAAGTATAAAGAGTCAGGTTTTCTTTGCATATCAGAGAAGCAGTAAGGGAAAGTTCTGGACTGTAGAGGCTCTGTTCAAGAGAAATAAAACCAAATATATTACTTTTATAAATATTTCACTTAGCATAGCCTCTTTCTAAGGTCTCCGAAGGGGCTCATCCATGTGAGGGACCTAGAACTTTAGCATCATTGGCTTCACAGTAAATCTTCCTTCTATAGATATATACTGTAGGTTTTTAAAAATATGTGTACCATCATTTTACCTCTCTCTTTTTCAACAGAAATGTTTCTATAATGGGTTAAGGAGTCCTTGCACCTATTAGGTGGCAAAACAAAGGTATTAAAGAATTTAGAACAGAACATACTCCTGCAGGGGGGAAAAAAAGACTGTTTAATTCTCTTCTGAGTTTAAATAGAAATGATTACTTTATAGGTCTTGACTGAAAATTGCCTAAAGTATATCTTGAAAAAAGCTTTGAAGACTACAAACCCCTGAAGCCATATAAATATGGTGGCTGAAGGCCCCAGGCTAGAGAGGCCCTAGAATACTTTGCAGCTTGTAGAAGTCACTGCTGGGTCTCCATCCGGTTGCCTTTCTCTAAGCTTCTCAGACCTAAACATGATGTTAGCTCAACAAGAAGGGTCTCTAATATGCATTCCAGATTTCTCCTCACCGCTTTACAGCATTTCCCTTGGATTATCAGGACCTAGTGGAATAGTCAAGTTTCTTCTTTTACTTTGATGGGCCCTTTATCTGAATTCCTCTTCTTCAAGCTCTGTTCAGTTTTTCATGCTCCTAGTTCCCAAATTGTGTTTATAATAACCTTTGTTTGTGAGCTGAACTTAATATGCTGAATGTTTATTTCTGCTCTTTGCCATGGGATAGGGTCATTTGTCATTAGCCATCATCATTCCTACAGAAAGATTATATTGTTTCAGTTACACCTATACTAAAATAACTTTTGTGACTCTAGTCTATTATGATCTATTATGAATAAGCCACTATTCAACTCTTTGCCTGAGGCACTTGATTTTCTTATTTATATATAACCAAGAAATGTTTAACCAGTTGAATGAACTTCATTCTATTTGTTTCTCAAAACTTTATAACATACCAAGGTTTTAATCTAGTTTGGCATCCTTACTTTATATTCAAACACTTACATGAAACACTCCGATTAAAATTCAGGATTGTCATTGTCTTTATTTAGTTTCTATTTAAGTAGTTTCCATTTTAGAATCACAGTTTATAATTATGCATGCCAACAATGATATTTTCATATTCTCCTTTTGACTAACTAAACAATTCTTCCTATATATAGTCCATCCTTTTATTGCCTCACACTTCACTGAACTCTGTAAACTACTCAATATTTGAAATGGATTGTACAATATTTACTAAGATATAAACTGAGATTCCAATCTTCCAACACACCATGATGTAACTCTAAATGTTTTAGAGATAAGAAGATAGATAGGTGTGTAGGATTTATGGAGTGTTTGATACCACTCCTTTTTAAAGCTGCAATATAAGGAAATCTTCTCATATAATTTCAACATTCTTCTACAGTCAAGACTATATTTAGAAAAACATATAAAAATGGAATCTATCTTATGTAAGAAACCAATTTTCATGTCCTAGCTAGCTGCACTTCATTCTTAACGACGGCTAAGCTAATGTGAACACAGGGCACTTCCATTTCCATGAGATACCCTGTAAAATAGATGTCTTCATGAGCTCCTGTTTATACAGCATTCAGCCTATTTAATGAAGATGCTATGCTTTTGTAAAGCATTTATAAGTCTGTGCTAGACATCCCTGTGACACAAATGAGCCACATAATTTTCCAGGGATCAAACATCCATTGACTTGGGCCCACCTTCTAGAAATTTAAAGTGTGTCTGCCCACTCAACAGTTATTGACAACTCCATTTAAAAACACACCAGGCAACATGAATGAGGAGGAATATTTATTAAAATAAATGAAAACTAGTGCATGTTAGATGTTAAAGAAGAGGGAAACTGTTGTGGGGTAGAAAGAAAGTAGAGCATGGGCGTATAGATCTGAATTGTAACAGTGCCACTAACTGACACTTTGGTGTGAGCTGGTTGATTCAAGTTATCCCCCTAGGTCTCAGTTTACTTGTCTGTAACTTACTGTGATTCAACTCAGATAACATTGCTAAGATCTATTTCATAAGCTCTAGAACCATGAAATAATTTTTTCTTTCTTATTTCTTTTTTAATCCTTACCCAAGGATATTCTTCCATTGGTTTTAAGAGAGTGGAAGGGAGGAGGAAGAGAGAGAAACATTGATGTGAGAGAGACACATCAGATTGGTTGCTTCCCACACATGCCCTAACCAGGGCCAGGGATTGAACCTGCAACCAAGGCATGTGCCCTTGTTTGGAATCGAACTTGGGACCCTTCGGTTCACAGGTCAACGCTCTATCCACTGAGCCAAACCAGCTAGGGCTGAAATAATTTTTTCAAAAAATAAAGGAAAAAGGAAAAGGACCTGAGGATGTATAGAGAGAGTACACAGAAATCAATAGATGCACAGTGCATATTAATGAGACCCTGAGCACTTTGGTAGTAAAAAAAAAAATGTCTTATACTGTTTTGAGAATTCTTTTCTGAGTATATTTAACCAGAAAATTCTTTCCAAACTCTTTTTGGGTGGCATCTATTAATATGCCAAAGAAATATTATACCAGAAGACACACGTTGGGAGTTGTTAACCTCTAAATTTCCCTAGTTTTAAAATATGATTCCCTGAAAACTCTGCTCTCTTCAAAAGTGTATTTCCTGATCTTCAAGGTCCTGGTTGAAGGGTTTATCCTATGTGGCACTCCCTCTCTAATTTTCCCTGCACAAAAGCCATTGCCTTGAAGTTGCTCCAGACATTTGGAGGGATGAGCCACAGTCATTGTCCTTGCCTCTGCTCTGGTCTTCTCCCTGAAATGTGCTCCCTGTCCTCTGCTCAGGGCTCACACCATGCCCCAGTCCAGCACATTCTCCCATAGTCCACAGCGTCTACAATTCCACTCAAGCTCTGGTGAGGAGCATAGAGTCTGGGACCCTCCCCTATAACCACCCTCCACTTGGCCAGCGCTGAATCTGAGCTATGCAAGAGAAAGAACATCCCACTCTAAAGGGATATAAAAAGGCAGCTCTTTGGTAACTTTCCACAGGTCAGTACATGGTTAAGCTGCAAACAAGCAGAACAGCTTCAAAAGGAACAGCTATAACTGAAAATGTAACCCATAATCAGTCCTCCTATTTGGTGCAATAGCTACTAATGGATCTATTATCACAGGCTGAAAAAAGCTCACACTCTGCCCCAGGCTGCACAGAACTCATGGCAAAGGACTTTATTCTCTCACCCTATCCTGCTGTTTTCTCAACCTTCCTTGAATCCCTTCTCACTCACGTCTACTCTTCCAGAAGACACAGGTTACTGAATATACCTACATTAAGCATCCTTTCTCGTGTATAGTTAATACTAACTATAATTTTAATCCCCTTATTCAATAAAATTGAATTTAAGAAAAATACACTAGCCCTGGCTGGTGTTTCCAAATGGTTAGAGTGTCAGCCTGCACACCAGTTAGATTCCTGATGAAAAGCATGTACCTCATTGTAAATTCGATCCATGGCCCCAGTCAGGGCTCTTGTGGGAGGCAACCAATCGATGTGTCTCTCTTATAATCATGTGTCTCTCTCTTTTCTCTCTCTCTCTATCTCTCTCTCTCTCTCTCCCTCCCTCCATCCCTCCCTCTCCCTCTTCCTCTTCCTCTCCTTTCCTTCCTCCTTTCCACTCTATCTAAAATCATGGAAAGATATCTTCAGGTGAGGATTAACAGTAACAAATACACTAGACTCTATTAGTTTAGGTATCTTCCATTTTAAAGTAATTTAAAGAAATCTAGGTTACATAATAAAGAAAACATCAGCTCAAGTAACTGAAATGTTTAAAGAAATATGTTCTGAGGCTCATTTTAGAAGCTTAACAATGTTATAAAACACCAAATTCTTTTTATTATATTCGTCTTGCTTTAGGTGGTATGTGTTCCATCATAAGACTGTTTCACCTCATGGTAACTGATTGGCTAGTCAAGTTTCATAGAGGATTACACGGATTATCATTCATATCAATCAGGAAGAGTGAGAATCTCACCCTCCTGAAAATCATACAATAGTCTCAGGCTTTATTCTGATTGATTAAATTAAGATATTTCCCCACCCAAGAAAAATGAAATACTGAATGCCTTAGGTGTCAACCTACTAATTGCTTAACAAAGGGTTGGACTAAATGGTTTGGAATAGGTATACAGCTAAAAGTTAAGACAAGGTCAATACCATTTGAATCACATGGTGAGTTTCCTTTGGACAAGTGAACAGGAGTAGGAGCTTCAGAGGCAACCAGAATATTCCCTCTCTCTTTCTCTCCTCTCTCTCTCACACACACACACTTAAAAATCCATATTTTATTAAAAACAAAAACAAATAAATCTAAGAGAATTATAAACATTTCACTGGCCAAACCAAGCCTCAGACTGTCTACCACACTCAAAAGTTCCCTTTGGAGGTCATCTGTACCACACTCAGAATATGCTGAAATATAGCCCTTAATTAGTTCTGTTTTATACCCTGGAACATGCCCTGTGCAGTTGATTGGTCTTAGGATGGGTCTCTTGGCTTCAGGCAGCAAATCTACATGACAAAAGATGAAGAGAGCCGATCAGACTCTATCCTTGAACTGCTGAGATACAGTTTGCTGCAGGAGCTGAGACAGGAAGATGACAATGAGCTAGAGTGGGAGCCCTGAGGTCTCACAGGAAGCCAAAGTTTTGAGTAATAAGAAGCTTGAAAGACAAAAGTCATACAGGTTGGAAAGGCAGGAAGCCTGGCCTTAATGAAAGGAGAACAGAAGGTACAAAGGAAAGACACAAATGCAGGAGAAAGGGGCATAAAAAGCAGCTACATCTGCAGGATCCCCATTCCTGAAGGCTTTCATTGCTAGTTTCTATGAGACCAACTCCACTTCTCATTCTGAAATCCTGGCTGCTATTGTTGCTCTCCATATGCTCTTCCATAACCACCTGCCCCTTACATGTGGTATTTCAAATGAGTTTCTGTTCCATATAAATGATTGAAGCAAACTGAAGAACATATGTGAAAGAATTCTTGGTTTAAACAAATAATTCCCTGTGAGGTTCTTTGAAAAAAATAGCTTTACTCTGTCATATTTAAGTTTACCTTTTAATTTGTCCAGGAGTAACTACTTAAAATGAGGTAGACCATAATTAAACTTCATTCATATACATATATATATATATATATATATATATATATATATATATATATAGTCTTTAAGATTGCCTACCAGAATTATGAAGAAGAATGCAGCTCCCGCTCCCAACACTTTCCCCCAAATGTACTGGCTTCTTGCTGATACAAGCTAGACAGCAATAGCTCTAGGCTGGATACATGGGGCTAAGATTCGTGACTCTTATTTAATGTGTGGATTTTCTCCCTGGTTAATTCAGGAAAAGTCTAAATGACTATTTCCAACATGTCAAACAGGAATGTTAATGTGCTTACCTACTTATTATTGAATAAGTATGTATTCTATTTCTAATTTACAAAATATTTCTAAAATACTTTTAGATGAAAATAATTAAGATACTTCAAAATAACCATTATTGAATTTACTAAATTAATCCATTTTTAAAATTTGAGTACTCTTGTAATCTATGAAGCCACAATTACATTCGGAAAATGAGTTGGAAAATTCTCCAGTACTCTTTTTTTTCTGAAAGGAAAATGTAAATTTGGTAAGGTCACATACCTTGCCAACAGAGAAGAGCCATTGACATGCTGCTCTGAGTCAGCATGGAAATTTGCCTAGAAGCAGGGGTTCTGTACTCCTAATTGACCTGCCAGTTTGAAATCTTTTCTTACCAACTGTGGCTTCCTACAGAGTTGAAAATACTGTCCATCTTGGCCTCAGATAACATATTTATTCTGAAGCAATATGGTGTTCAAAATAAAACCCTTTCATGAGAGGAAAATATAAATTTTTAATAAAGAAAAAATCAATAGTTTTGTATTCAAAATATTAGATGAAAAACATACTCTCATATTTCTGATTTATTATTGCCAAGGAAATTTTATTAGCTACCTACATTCTTAGAGAGTAAATTTTCATTTCTACGAGAATCATCCACATTTGATCAATTAGTATGGTAAATTAACTTGTGAGATTTTTGATGTAGAAAAATATGTAGGTGAACTATTTTGCTTCTTAATGCATTTCTTCAGGCTGACTCTCTCAGATATCATGAGCAGTTTCAAAATTATTCTCATGATATGTCTAGCTGCCACGCTTCTAGCTGTTGCAGCAGTCATAAGTGGTGGGTGATTGTCTGTTTGGGACTCCTCTCTAAGAGCCTCAGTGATTTCTTCAGCAGAATCTCTTGAAGTCATCAGGAATGAATTTCACACCCTTCATGTCATTTCCTCATTCAAAAATATTATCCATAAAATATCTTAGTTCCATGACATATATTCACTGTGCCCTACTGCTAACCTGCAAAAACAACTTTGAAATTATATATAATAATTTTTTTTTATTTACCAGTTCTGACTCAGAATTATAAAAATTACTAGAGGCCCAGTGTACAAATTTGTGCACAGGTGGAGTCCCTCTGGGTGGCCTGCAGAGATTGGGCCACCAGTTGGAGCATCTGCCCCCCTGGTGGCCAGTGCACGTCATAGGGAGCGCTTGAGCAGCCTTAGCATGTCATTAGCATATTACACTCTGATTGGTTGTTCTGCCATTTGGTCTATTTACATATTACCCTTTTATTGTATAGGATTCCTTAACCTAGCTCTAGTTACTTTCCTTTTTTTTCTATAACCTTTCCAATGGGTATCTTGCTTCTTAGTTATAGTGGCACATCCCAAGGTTTAAGCTACAAGTGGGCAAAGCCAGAGAGAAGCTCCTATACAAGAAAAAAAATGTGTGAAATGTCTCTGGAGCTCATGGGACCTGGGATCTTCTCAAGGGACAGGAATTATAATAAGCACTTCTAGGAGTCTATCCCCACATGGGACTTTTCCAGCTCCATCCACAGGTTCTATGTTTTTACTATATGACACTAAAAAAACAAGAGAAGTTGGGAATATCTGGAGCTCCTCAGAATACAAAGTGTTTCCTTAAGTGCCTCTGACCCTCATATTTGTCCATGGTGCCAGGCTTAACTTTCAGATGAAACCTAAAGGCTACCTAATGTGTTAAAAAAATGACTACAGTTTAATGCCAATAACTATATGAATAATGACTAGATAGTAAAAGTCTTCTGTTTCTTCTGATAAGATGGGGGTTGGGGTGAGGGTGGCAAAATTCATTCTTTGATTTACTCATTCATTCATCCTTCTGCAGGTAAATCATGTTGATTTTCCTCAAAAATTACCCTACACCACTCTTAGGTCAAGTAGTCTGATGGTATTAACTCCATCCTCAATCTAGTAGTAACCATGGGATTTGTAGCTGACCAATCAGAGTATCCATGCCTCTGTTCACAGTGATTGAATACATGAGGCAGAATACATGAGCTACTTAGAGCCAGTAATGCACAGTATTATAATCTTTTCTAAGATTATTGAAGAAAATAAACATTTTCCTTCCTTCCTTTTGTTGTTCTGTGTTTGGATTTGAACCTGTATGGCATAAGCCTAAACTATTGAGATCCATACTTCTACCCAAAGGCGAGCTTTCTTGAGAATAGAGCTAAGGTAAAGCAAGGCAGAGTCAAGAGTTGAAGAAAAATCAACCTTGATAACATTGTTCAAGGCTCTAGATCCAGTCATGCATAAAGTCAATTCTACCTTTTCACTTTTATGTTACATAAACCAATGTTTCCTCAGTGCTTAAAATGGTTTGAATATATATTTTTGAACTTGAAACTTTAAAATTCCAATTAATTCCAACTACAAACAGGACATATGATTTTTTTTAATAAAAGCTAAAAATATGTTAGGTTTTCTTATTACCATGGTTTCTAAACTTTTGCATCAGGAACATTATTATCTGATATCATATTCAGAAATAAAACTGAATTTATAACCTATCCAACTACTATAAAAGGGCTCCATTGGACTAATAATGTCTCTAGATGAGTTGATGAGATCCTATCTGTCCCTGGAGGCAGACAGCAACAACAATTAGGCATCTGTGAAAACTAATGCCAAGTAGCCCCAGTAGCTGCAAGACGACAGATAAACGCCCGCCACCGTATTCATTAGCTACTGCAGTGAGTGCCAAGCCAGAAGGCAGAGAGATGACTGAATAAATCTCCATCATTTTTTGTCTACCAATTACTACATGCACAAAAGCAAAATAAACAATATATCTAGTTTTGGAAAATGTGTCAGTACTTCAAGAGCCTCACCTTAGGTTGTATGAAACTGTACTTTGGCAGAAATTGTCTTTGCATTACTCTGCCTTGAAAGCAGCTGTGTTTGAATGAGATCTAAAAATCCCATTCAAAGAGCACTGGGTTGAACACACTTTCCACCCAGATGAACAATTAGCGTTAATGAAAACCTATAACTCTTCAAATGAAAACTACTGCAAATGCTTAACCACTGGTCTTGACAGGAGATGCTTTGTGGAGTCCACGATGGGGACCTCAATTTGGGAAAAAAGTTTAATCATGCCCATAATTATAGATTGGTGACAATGTTAGTGTACATAGAGGGAGAGGAGACAAAGTGAAATCAAAAGTTGGAAAAGAAAAACATGATTCCAACACATATTGGAGGCTAACCTGAGCAATAGTTACTACAGGAACCTCAGAGGTAAATGTGTGGGTGTTTGCCAATGTCTAAGCAACACCTGAATCTTGTGGATTGAAAATGACTTGTATATGTCTGCAGGAATAAGAAAATACTTGCCTCCAGTCCTTAGCCATGAATTAATTCTCTCCAAGTTATATTTCTATTTTTATATGTTCCCCACCCCCAGCATAAATAGTTCTTAGAGTAACTTCTAATTTAAAAAAATGATCTGGAGTTATAAACAATATGTTCATCTAATCATTAATTTAATTGTATTTCTAATCCAGAAGCACAATGGGAGGGGGGCTATCAAAGCTTTGCAGGCAATACAAAAATACATGCCCTTATATCTTAGATGAAGAAGGTCCCAATTAGCTTGAATGCTTGACAGATAACGATACTTTCTTGCTTTCTTGGGATGGGCATGATGTATTTAAACACATTCCTTTTATCACACTGTCTGGCAGGATTATATCATACTTTCTCATGTTCTCTAGTACAGTTTGTCATTTGTCTTGTTATTTTTATCCTTTATTTGATATGGCTTAATATTGGGCTCAGGATATCTTTGGGTTCATTCACAACAGTGTTTTCTAGGAAGTATCATGATCCAAAACACTAACTTGAAGTGAATTGTTATTTTCTACTCTCATTTTAAGTGAACTTCTAAGTCAACTGCTAAATTCTATATTTCACTTAAGAATGTAAATGCCAAGTGTTACAAAAAGAAGGATGGGGACTCATGGAATTAGTCCCACCCTAGAGTTAATTATAACTATACTAGAGGCCCGGTGCATGAATTCATGCATCAGTGGGGTTCCTCGGCCTGGCCTGCAGGATGGGGCCGAAATCGGCTCTCCAATATCCCCTTAGGGGTCCCAGATTGTGAGAGGGCGCAGGCCAGGCTGAGGGACCCCACTGGTGCACAAATGGGGTCAGGGAGGGACACGGGAGGTTGGCCAGCTGGGGAGGGACTGTGGGAGGGCTCCAGGGCATATCTGATCCATCTCACTCAGTCCCAATTGGCCGGACCCAGCAGCAAGCTAACCTACGGGTCGGAGCGTCTGCCCCCTGGTGGTCAGTGCGTGTCATAGCAAGTGGTTGAGCAGCCTTAACGTATCATTAGCATATTACACTTTGATTGGTTGAACGAACAACAGGATGACCAGACACTTAGCATATTAGGCTCTTATTATATAGGATTGTACAGAAAGTCAATTTTTAAAAAGTAAGACATATTGAAAGAAAAATATTAGAAACAATTGAAAAAGAAGTTAAACACCATTTATTTTCATTTTGTTCAAAAATTTGACTTTGGCTCATATCTAGACATATCTGTATAACCTTTGGAGTATGTCTTTACAACCTAGTTACTTCCAGCATTGATAAAACCAAACAACACTCAAGGCCATTCTGAAAACTGAATTATGAATCTCACAATACTCAGCCACATCTTGAGCCATGCTTAAATGAGTAAAATATTACAATTGTGTCCTTTATTTCTTTCTTTTCTTTTTTTTTTGGCCTCACCCAAGAATATGTTTTCATTGATTTTTAGAGAGAGGGGATAGGGGATGAGAGAAGGAGAGAGAGAGAGAGAGAGAGAGAGAGAGAGAGAGAGAGAGAAAGAAAGAGAGAACATCTATCGGTTGCTTCTGCACACGCCACACCTGAGGTCAGACCTGCAACAACCTGGGTATATGTCCTGACCAGGAATCAAACCCTTGACCCTTGTGTGAATGGGATGACTGAGCCACATAGGCCAGGGCACAAAATGTGTCCTTTCTAATGTGGAAATCCTTTCAGTCACCGGACTGGCTATTGTTTGTAGCTATTCATTTGCTTGCACAGTCCTTACTCCATTTTTTGTTTTGTTGCATGTCTAATTGTGGGGCTCTCACTGTTATTATGGGTTCCTTAGCTATGAATACAGATGCCACATCAAATGCAATTGTGTTCCATAGATCAAATGTACAACTGGGCAGCGATTTGACGAAGTGCTCTATCTTGCTTCTTTTACCCAATTTCCTAATGAAGCAGGATTTTTGGACTAGAACACGTGGTATTCCCCTGGGCAGAATGATTCCCTGGCTCTTTGTCTGGCGGAGTCGAAGAATGAATCCACGGACAGATGGTGGTATAGCAAAGGTGGAAATTTATTGAAGAACAAGCACAGACTCCCACATGGGAGGTGAAAGAGTCCCACCGAGTCCCCGTTTTCATGGTTTATAAAGGCTGCAGATCTTTGTGCCTTGATAATCCTTCTGATTGGTCACTATTCCCTTAGACTGGTTACTATAGTAACTTCTGAGCTCAAAGGTCAAACCTCACATAGGACATGTGAGGTTTTCCTCTCCTCCTTCCTTATAGTTTTCCTATTCCCTTTGGGCTTTCTTCTTCTCCTTCTAGATGAGGGGCCTCCTTCCCTTTATTTTGTAAATATAGACCTTCTGCTGTTCCCAGCTCCCTCATTCTTCGGAAATGTACCTATTGCAGCTTTTCAGCTCTCCTATTCTATGGAGATATACCTTCTGCTGTTCTGCAGCCCTGTGCTTCTTTCATGGTCCCCTTAATTTCTAAAATTTCTGAAATTTCCTAAACCTGTCTTTTTCACCCCTAAAAATTCCTGTTTCACTAGCAAAGCCAAGCATATACTGCAAAGATGTAATGAATGCAGACCTCAAGGCCTAACAGTGGACTTTATTATGAATCTTCATTGCTGAGAATTTGGTATTTTATGTTTACAGGTGTGAGTACACAAAACACAGTTTATTCTTGTGTTATTATTTATTAATTATTGTATTATTTTCTTTTAAAAAAATCTATTTTATTGATTTTTTACAGAAAGGAAGGGAGAGGAATAGAGAGTTAGAAATATTGATGAGAGAGACACATCAATCAGCTGCGTTCTGCACACCCCCTCCTGGGGATGTGCCTGCAACCAAGGTACATGCCCTTGACCGGAATCGAACCTGGGACCCTTCAGTCCGTAGGCCGATGCTCTATCCACTGAGTCAAACCGGTTAGGGTAATTATTGTATTATTTTCCATAGGAACAACTGTAAACCTATTTTTGCCCCACCCTCTATATAAGTTCAGTTCATTGTTTCTTCCTTTGTTTCCAATTTATCTCTTCTGTCTTTACATTTTGTTGTCCTTGATGTTTCTATCCCATCTTCTTTTTATGTCTGTTGGATTATTTTGTCCACAAAGGTATTCACTTGTCCAACCTTTCAATCAATTGAGAAGAATCCTATTTATTACCCAGAATAAAAGAGGATGGATAGAATAAAATAAGTTTAGTTTGTAGCAGGAAATAAAACTTAATAAATTGTTCCCAGTGTAAGGCCACAAGGAGCGGTGGGGCCTGTGATGGGCATGCCTGCCCTGTCTTCCTCCTAAAACAATCAGTGTAAATTTTTTTAATGCTAAAGCCTATTTGAATGCTTATTTAACTTCAAGGCACTACATTTCCAAGCCCATGTCTAATGTATTAGGTTTATATATGATCGCAAAAGTTTAAGAATTAGCAACTTTAAGGGAAGCACAGAACTAATATTTACTTAACACTCTTTTGTGTGCCAGGCTGTGGGCTAGATACCTCAAAATATTGAAAGGGATGGAGGAAAGAGGAAAAAGGGCAAAAAGGAATAGAACTGACATTTTTTCTGAGGTGCTGCTGAGTGTGTACAGCCAAAAGGGTCATAGTCCACAAAGGCAAGCAAAACATAAGTCATTTTCTTCAAAGTAAACTGAAGGTGACATTTAATGCTCATTCTGTTGGGCTACCAGGAAACTCAAGTTCACTCATGATCTGTGGTGAGGTCTTTACTCCTCCTTGGGATATGCACACATATGCGAGGTCTGGTTGTGCAACACAACGGAACAAAACTGAGTACAGGTGTATGGTCCATTGCAGGCAAATAGTTCTGCTGCTCCCAAGTGGAGACTGGTATAGGTTTCCTTCTCTCAGTGTGCAATGAAGGCACTGCCCCCTGCAGCTATTCCATTTCCCCAGGCTGTGGGTGAGAGTGCACCTCAATCTAGGAAACTCACAGGCAGGCTTCTTTGCCTATTTGGGAAGCCTTCTTCTCTTTTCTTGCTTTCACTTGCTTCACTTTTTTCTTTTGCAATAACCCTTTTAATGAACTCAACCTTCCAAAAACTAAAGGCAATTGGGAAACATCTTCAGGCAACCTCTATTCCTTAGCCTGAACGATTCCTTTGAGACAAGAAAGCACAAAGGCCTGGCTATCATCACAGAATGGAGAGGGAAGAAAAAAGAAACAGCACAGAATGAATATAGCAATGAAATTCTTCAACTGCAGGTAATAACAAAATAGCTGTTAATATCTCAATATATTATCCTGACACATGCTAGGTATTTTACGTGTGTAAACTAATCTGACTTGTATTACGAATCCAGTTTTACAAATAGAAAACTTGGCCTTGGATTGATTAGAACCTAATAATAGAGCTTAGAGAACTGGGCAAGATGAGGTCAGAACCTGCGTGTACTTGCCTGCAAAGAGCAAATTATTTTTACTAGACAAGTCTGATGGAGGCAAGAAGGTTCCTTGGGGAAGATACTACCATGAACTGGAGAACAAGGTTTTTTGTTTGTTTGTTTGTTGTTGTTGTTTTTGGCAGGGAGAGGGGTCTCAAGCAAGAAAAAACAGTGGCAAAAATTATAACATAACACTTGTTGGCTGAGAACCACTACTATTGAGAATCACTGCATTTTACAGCTTGACCTGGATACTTCTTGCATCTTGCAATTATTGCCACTACAAAATGAAAGTTCACTGCGGGCCTTAAACTTCCTGGCTGGGTTTGCACACCAGTCTCCGCCCTAGCTGACAGGGGGGCTGAGAAAGCATTTGTCCAGCCTTTTCAGTTTCAATAATAGAAGGCAGCTTTGCTAACTAACAAGATTCATAAAGTGGAGAGATCCTCAAATATTGGAAGGGGTTCAGATGCAGCTTTGCCAAAATGAAAGACAAGTGAATAAAATATAGCTTATATACTGGCACCTTCATAAAAACAAGAGTTTCATTTGAAAAAGAAATGGATTGGTTTAGAGTGGCAGCTAACAGAGTGGCTTTTGGGGAAATCATTCCTAAGTACATTGGGCTGCTTCTTGCTTGCAGAACAGAAATTACTGACTATTGGTTAAAATGCCATGTGAATTAATTTTCAGCCTCATTTGTTTTCTGGCTGAGCATAAAGGCAATTTCGAAGGGAGAAAAATGTCCCCAATAGGTGTTACCACAAATCTTTTGAGAGATGAAAACTATTAGCAACCAGAATAATTTAATTCCAAATTCAAACAACTACCACTGTTGTAGGTAATAATTCAGGGTATATAATTCATAGAAAAAGACTATTGTTTGATCTTAGATTTCAATGATTTCTTTTGGTATCTAATTTGCTTATAATTGCTCCAGCACAAGTCAGTGTATTTAAGCATTGAATCCAACTTCTGTAAACCTTCTCACTAGGGGCTTAGCTGGATGATTTCATTAATTCTCTTTTCAAATTAATTATCTCCCCTCCACTGTAAGGAGAATAGTTCTTTGTTAACGGTTGGTTATTGTTGTTTTATTCTCTGACTCCCATGGATTTCTCTAATTACTTAAAATAATTTCACCATAAGATAATTTTTATGAAGATTAAACAACATCTAAGAATTGTTATCAAGGAGGTATACTTATTTCAGTTACTTCAAATGTGTAAAAAAGTGACATAGTAAATGACAACCTTTGCATATTTCATGTTTTCTCCTAATAGTGATATAAACTAGCATACATTCATTTCTGGATGATTGAATGGCAGTGAATTAAAGATAAAATATGAATCTAAAATAAAGGTGATAGTTACCATTTGCAGTCAGAGCAGAATCCCCTGGGTAGAAAAATGATGCTTTATTATTTCAACTTTTAAAATTATTATCTCAATTTTTGATATGATTTAACTTAGATTAAGATGACTGATTGTTTTAATGTTAAACTCAAAAAACAAAAGCTCACCATTTATTGGGCTGATAAAATAATTTATATGAACTTTTTTGCCTATAAGAAACATGCTTTAAATTCTAAAGATATAGATAGGGTTAAAAGGGAAATAAAGCCCTAACTGGTTTGGCTCAATGGCTAGAGCATTGGCCTGTGGACTGAAGGATCCCAGGTTTGATTCAAGTCAAGGGCATGTACCTTGGTTTCAGGCACATCCCCAGTATGGGTGTGCAAAAGGCAGCTGATCAATGTTTCTCTCTCATCGATGTTTCTAACTCTCTATCCCTCTCCCTGTAAAAAATCAATAAAATATATTTTGATATCAAAATATATTGATATCAGAAAAAATAGATTTTTAGAGTAGTGAATATTTCCAGAAATAAAGGTTATTTCATAATGAAAAAGGAGTCATCCATTAAGAGACTCTAATAATTCTAAATGATTATGCAACTAATGAAAGAACTTCTAAATACATGAGTCACAAAAGTACAGGGAGAACTAGACAAATCTAAAATCTAAAATAATAGTCAAGTATTTTAATAACCATGCAATGGGAGCTAACCCTTAAGATAAGCTAAGTGAATAAGTGGATAATGTGCACAAAAGAAAAAGTATACAATAAAAATGAATTTCTCTTAATGCATTTGAATTTAATGATCTCAGTATTTTTTAAGCTTCCAGATGTCATGATTTGCTATATGTCCTGTTAAGTATTAACATTATTTTATTTACAACTTATGTATCTTAAAATATTTTTAAAATTCATACAAATACATTTTGAACATATTCTTTGTGGGAAATTTTAGAGAAATGGTAAACAAACAGACACAATTCCTAACCATGTGGTGATTCATTCTTGTAGGGGAAACAAACATTCACAAACTAGTGAAAAAGAATGTGTCATAAGTGAATCAATTATCATCCCAGAAATTTCTGTAATTAGCACCCATGTCACCATACAGAGTTGGCCAGACGGATTTCTGGATTGGTCTAGTTTTGTGGGTTTTTTTTTAAACTCATAAACTTATATTTTAAGTTTCCATAAGAGACCTAGGAAAAGGTGAAAATGCAAATGAAAAACTTCTCACTTGCACTAAAAAAGTATGCTCAAAAAGATAGTTTGTACCTGGAATAGCACATCTAGATGCAGAAACACATAGCTTGCCTTCTTTCTATATCTATGTTTGTAAATGGAGAACATAAGAGGTGATACTTCTAAAATGACTGTTGTCTTTATAAGAAACAAATATCCCTGGATCTTGCATTTAAAGAGGTGAGGGACAAAGTGAATAGGACCCATGGTTGCTTTGCAGGATGGTGCAAGTTGTATACTGCATATTTTTAGGGCTATATATACATGTATGACATACACAAAAATATATAGTGGTTTTTAGTAGGCTTCTATATAAAATGATGCTATAAACTTCTGAGACAAGATAACCCTGTTTCTGAGTTTTCACATCCTGAACTGATAACAGACTTGAGATCTACTGATTCAGCACCCATGCAGGGTACCAGGCTTTCCTAAGCAGTCAGAAGAAATGTTTCTTGCTTCGTAGTTTCCATTACTGTAGTCTAGTAAATTTTGTGAAACAGAATTTAATGACATTACTAGTAAGGATAAACTGGCAAATTCATTAGATAACCAGAGAGCTGGATTTAGCAAACCTTAAAGAGGCTGAGAGCTATTTGTGTCACCATCTTAAATAAACACTGGAAAGGCAGTTAAATGTGTATATGTAGATGTACACAATGGGTATAAACCTTTTTCAAAGATTCATTTAATCACCATTCATTTCCATCTTTAAGCCCTATATTGAACTGAAAACCTGAACACTACTCACAACATTTGAGAGACCTCCTTTGCCATTGGTATAGTTGTACAAAAATCCTTGAAATCCTTCCATGATATTTAAATTTACCTCAGCCAAGAATTGTTCTGACAGGTACCTGTAGGACTATTCAGTGGGTAATAATTTTAGAGGAACCTAAAAAAATCCATTTAACATCAAATAATGTACCATGATTATTAACCTGGTATGAATAAAAGCAGAGTAGGACTTCTTTTCACAGATCTAGCTGACCTAATGCTTTTAATAGACAGCAATTAGTCTAATCAGTGACAATCTTTGCACGTTATATAGTATAATTCAATAGTGCTGAAAGGGAAAATTATTAAGGTTATTAGTTAATAATGCTGAGAAAAATACAGTAGCTGACAGAAGTTCTAACATCTACAGTGCTGACAGCGATGCTGTTTTATCTTTCTTTTTTTCTTTTTTTAACACTAATGGCTCATAGATCTTACTCAAAAGATGAACAAAAGGAAATTCCATTTTCTTCCAATATCTTTCCTCTACTTATTTCCATCTTCATTTCACAAATATTAATTGAGAACCCTCTATGTGCTTGGTACTTGGCTGAGTAAGAGAGATAAAATAATGAGCAAAAACAGACCTAGAACCTGAACACTAAAATTAACCTTCTTTACCTTAAAATACCCTAACTATAAAATTAAATAGGTGAGTAATTAGTAATGATTTCAGATTGTTGACAGCTCAAAATACTGTGTATCTGTGTCTGGGGAGAACAGAGTGAGAGGAGAAAGAAATGCACAATTGGGATGTGCTTAAGAGAGAAAGTTAACCCAAGATCTGTCTCCCAGTGGTATCCTGAGGTGTGAGATAAAGGAATGACCCTTTCTCCTTATTTTACTCTAATGCCAAAATATAAAATACATTTTTAAGAAATCGGCATTTGGTCATTGAGGCTAATATCCAGATGTTAATTTCATTAGGCAAAGTCACTGTATGTGTTATAGGCAAATTTGATAAAATTGTAACAAAAATGAGCCTGTTACAATCATAATATGAAGTTTTAAATATGATTTAAAAACATATATAGGCAGAGAGAGGGAAGTAACTAGTCATAAAGAGTACATTTACCACAATGGTATTAAAACCAGCTTCTATTCTTCACAGTTTCCCCAGTTGGATATGCAGAAAGCAACATAAATGTATTTATGGTTATGTACATGAATACTGGAAAGGGCTGAGAAGGAAATATTTCTTTCCTACTTCTCCAGAGGAAACAGTGCTTGGAAATTTCCTGGAGAATGTTGCTAAAAATGATATGCATGAATAGCTGAGCAGAGAAAGAGCAGGAATTCATTAATAGCTCATCTTAAACCTGCCAGCTTCTCAACCTTATTCCTAAAAATTTGGCCACCAGTAAGTTTCATGTTTGAGCTACTGGTGTATTCCATTCTCAAGGTCCAGTCCCTACTCCTAAAGTCTACTCAAGGGGTGTCGGGGTGGGTAAGAAGCTAGGCCAAAATTTATTAACTATGATTCTTTTGGAGAAAATTTCACTGAAATAAGCAAATAATTTTAAAATACATTAGGGGACTACAAATATTTATATAATAATGACCCTTGTTGGATTCCTCTTGGATTACCTTACAGAACTCTATACTGTATAGCTTTTATAGAAGCATAGATTTAGATTCCAGAAGACATATAGGTGAGTGACTTAGCAACAATTTGCCTTGACTCCTAGTTTTCAGCCTCTCTTCAGGGGTTTTCAAAATACCAAAAGACATGCTTTTGTATAAGTCACAATGGCTGACATGAACTAGGAGGCATCAGGAATCCTTGCTCATCCAGTAAGTTCTACACACAGGTCAGGCATTCCGTACAGATTTAGGAGAAGAGCAAAATCCCCAAATAGCCTGGTTTTGCTTCTGTGACTACTTTTAGGGCTCTAAAGGGAGAAGTTTCCATAAAGACATGGTTTTGTTCATACCACAAGAATAAAACCTTTCAATAAAGATGCCCAATTGAATAAAAATATAGCCACAGTAAAGGCAGTGTCTCATTATGATGCATAATTATACTGAAAGAAACTGTTTGGAGCACATGTTCTCTGCCACAGTAAAATGTGGCTTTGATGGCATGGAATGGTGTTTGAATCTTGGTCTATAATGTGGAAATATCAGCCAGATTCTTCAGGAGATTGACATTGTTAGTTTTAATGAAACTTGATCTGTCAGAGCAACTGTCCTCATGTGCTAGAATTTGTTTAACTCTGACAGTTCCATTGGGTTTAGCTTTAATTAGTCAACATCCATATAATTATATATTTTATAATTGATTCTGACAAAACATTCACACAGGTGCAGACAGAATATTGTCTTTGAAACTTCAAAAATCATTAGACACATCTTCAAGAAAGAACTTCTTGCAGTCAAATCACCTGTTTCCTTAAAGTAAAGTGATGTCATATTTACTAACTCAATAGCTCCCTAATAACTATACTAACAAGAATTGATTTAATTCACATTTAATTTTTTAATTGAGAATGTGCTAGAGAAATATACTTGATCTGATATTTTTCCATGCTCTGAATATCTGTGAACCTAGGATTATGTATGCAGTCTTAGATAGGATGTCCCAAAAATGTCTATATACTTTAATAGCTGATGACTCAATTTTTATACCTTTTCAGGTTTAACTGATTTGAAATAATGGAGCCATACTAAGCTTTGAACAAAGAAAATTTATCCTAAAGTGCCACTAGATTTTTTTTATGGGGATACATAAAAGATAAAGTTTATCATTACAAAACCAGCAACAGTGGGTGAATTGAGAGCACACAAATACCAAGTGAAATTATTCTTAATGTTTGTGATTCCATTGCTTCACGTTATCAGCAGTGCCTGGGCAAGAATGGTTGTCAGTTTTAGAACAGGCATTGCCAAAATAATTATTCATTTCTGTAGATTATTTTAAGTTTCAAAAATGAACTGTATGTTTAGAATCACTCAAAGTCTAAGTGTGTATACATTTTTGGACACCCTGTATATGTAACAAACAAATACATGTGATGACTTCAAATTAGAGTGAAGAGTGTATTGTTCACCTTGATTTAGTCATTTATTTTTTCTAGCCTTGGTGGTGGAGAGTGAGGCTTCTGTTCTGTGTGTATGTACACCCAGCAGGCTTGAGTACAGTGTAAATTAAATAATAATATTTTAACAAAGCAACATGAAATTCTACTCATTGGAATCACTGATTGTCCCATAAAGAAAAGCAGACTAGAGTAGTAAAGGGCTTGAATGCAAGCCAAAGGGAGAATTCCAGTAGAAGCTATGTCATTAATGAAGTTGTATGTATGTATGTTCCATGTCCTTACATATGTAAATTTTCTGTAGTCTACTAAAAACTATACACTTTGTCATTTTGTGAACAAATAATATCAAATGCAGAAAGCAATAATTATCCAACCACTAGAGTTATTAAATATTAACCTGGAGATTTTTAAAATATATTTTATTGATTTTTTTACAGAGAGGAAGGGAGAGGGATAGTTAGAAACATCGATGAGAGAGAAACATCTATCAGCTGCCTCCTGCACACTCCCCACTGGGGATGTACCCGCAACCAAGGTACATGCCCTTGACCGGAATCGAACCTGGGACCCTTGAGTCTGCAGGCCGACACTCTATCCACTGAGCCAAACCGGTTAGGGCTAACCTGGAGATTTTTATCTAGTATAATAACATAAGAAAAAGCAATTGAAGGTATGAATATCACACTAGAAAAAAATAAATAAACAGGAAAACAAGAAAAATGATACATAAAATCTATTTTTGATAGGTCAATAAAGGAAATAAACAAAGAAGAGTTTTTTATATATATTAGCAATAATAAGTATATAACATAAAAATAATAAATCTCTCTACTTTCCATAATAACATATATAAAATAAAAGAATTAATTTAACAAGGAATATGGAAAGTTATATGAATAAAGTTATAAAACTTTGCAGACGCATACAAGAAAACCAAAATAAATGTGAAGTTATGTATTATTTCTGAGTGGCAAAACCTAGTATTTCAAAGGTATTAATTCCCAGAATGATCTGTGGATTTAATGTAATCTAATGTAAAACTAATAAAAACCTAAGAATATCTGGAAAAGAATAATAAGCTGAGATATGCCATGCTGGGTACCAAAATGTACTCTAGAAGTACAAGAATTAATTGATAGCTTACCAGCTCAGGAATAGAAAGTTCAAGGAAACTGAATAGAGTCCAAAAATAAGCTTTCTCTTAATATCCAGAATTCTGAACAAGTTGATTCTAACAATTTTTGCCAGTTTCCTCATTACTTTTAAGAAAGCGAGAATTTTCAGAGTTCCATACTTCATCATTTTCACAGACATAACTCATTCAATGCAATTTAAAGTCAGTCTTCTAAATGTGCATAGTATCTAAGGAAATTAATACAGTAGTGACTTAAAAGTTCTAACTATCATACATACTCCAAAATGTACTCACACATGTAGTTAAAACCTAGGTATCTTTTTGCCTAAATATTTTCTAGATTTCTTAAAGTTTTCTATATTTTAACTTTAACTTCTCTCACTCAGTGTCCTTATAAAATAATCACAAAAATATTTATTCTACCTACCTTTAATTGTTTTTTTTGATGGCTTAAAATAATACAGAATATGATACTCAATTGGAAAAGCTCCTGGTGAGAGTATTGATACAGAATTTAAGTTTGATGAGCCTTAATAATGTATAATTATATTTTTATGTTATAGAAAATTTACTTGAACTATGACATATACCATGAAGTTATTAACAGACCTCAAAGTCTTTTCTGCTGGACATAAATATTAAATATCAAATACAATTGATTCTTGAATAACATGAACTGCTCAGATACACTTATATGCAGATTTTTAAAATAAATATTATAAATACATTTTCTCCTCCTTTTGGTTTTCTTAATGACATTTTTTATCTCTAGCTTGCTTTACTAGTATTGTAAGAATATGGTAAACAATACATATAACAATATATTTATTGACTGTTTTTGTTATCAGTAAGGCTTACAGTCAAGAGTAGGCTATTAGTAGTTAAGTTTGGGAGAAGTCCAAAGTTTATACTTGAATTTTCCACCACCTCTAACCCTCACATTGCTCAATAGTAAGCTGTAGCTGTTTTCTGAAGAGGAGGACCATGATGCCAAATCTTAAGCAAAACAATAATCTTCACTTCAGCTATATCTTGATGGTAGCAATTTAGAATGGGAGATGTTTTAGACACATTTATCATAAAACCAATATGTGTGAAAAACTGTACTAGCATCTGAGAAATGAAAAGTAAAAGAAAAAAGAGTATCTATAATATACATTCAAATCTTTACAATTAATCAAATGTTTAGTATTTAATACTGAAAAAGGAATTACATGAAAGATTTTAGCATCTTTCAAATCCTGATATATATTCAGAAAAGAAAGAGAAAGAGAGAGGGAGAGAGAGAAAAACAAATTATTGGAAAATACCTAACTATAATTATTGGGATCAAATATTGCTATTATATTATTATAACCTAAGTAGTAATTTGTATTTTTGCAAAATTTTAACATTACTTTATGAAAAAATTTGTTAGAATTTTTACAATATTTTGTCAGAAAAATAATCTAAGCAGTTATAAACAGCAATCCTAAAATTTATTTCCAAAGATATGATAAAATTGATTATAATAGTTCTAAAGACATCATTAGAAACTATCGAGTGAGTAATTTTTGAAGTTAATAATCACCTCTTTATATAATATGTCCATATAAAATGTTATGAAGTCTCACATTATACTGTAAGCCAAATAGAGCCAAACTGTTGATTTTGGGCACCTAATAATTAGTAGAAATTGCTAAATATGATTGTAATATTGATTAAAAATCTAGAAAGAAAAGCATTTACCATATATGCATAGATTATAATGTCTATGCATTTTAATAAGAAAAAAATTGATAATTTAAATTTTCTTCTGAATTAAAACAAATTACACATACCACTTTCCTTGATGTCCCTTATCTAATCATCTAGGAACATTACATGCCATGCCAAAATTATATAATGTAAAATTTCAAATTAGAAAGTGGGATAGAAGAGGTGACATAAAAAAGCTCAAAATCTAATAGTGACTTCAGAACCCAAGATAAATTAGATAACTTTAGTTTATAGAGCACTCCCTCAAGTACAAAGAATTTTAAATTTTCATTTCAATACCAAAAATCTATCTTATAGCCTTGACCTTTAATAATCATTGTGTGATTTGGGGAAAATCATTTAACATCTTTAAAATTGTTGAGCTGAACAGCATATAATGATGGTCAAGAATAAAACAAAGTAGTTGTACAGCTATAAGAGTTGTAGAATTTTTGAAGTTTTATTCAACATTGCCTTTTCATGTCAGGTCTCTTTCAGGTCTAAGGTCTGTGACATAAAGCTTCAAGCATAATTACTATGATTAACTAAGGTGTTTAATGTGAAACATTTGAAGAAGTTGGGAAGGACCAAAAGAAATATCTTCCCTTTCAATTAAGCAATAGATTTTTTTGCCTGTGGAGCCACAATCAAAATTTAAAAAGACAACCAAAGTAGACAAGCTTCATGAACTAATTTGACTGAAATACATAACCTTATTTATTAGAAGATATATTTCCTTTGGGTTATATGAATGTCGATTTCTAATAGGACATCTTTATGAGACTCAGTTGGTTTCACAGGAGTCCAGGGTAGAATCCTTCGGTCCAGGCTATAGGAAAATCTAAAAGGCTTTCTCATTCCTTTTTCTTCTCAAGGGCCAAACCCCAAGGTGTGATAGGGCTATAACTTACATTGTCAGAGGAGAGCTGACTGTGCCCAGCTCTTCCCAAGTCCCGTTCAGTAGCATCGCATTATACCTCAAAATCTGCCTCTGTGGGAGTATTTACAATATAGACATCTGTAAACTCTAATTAGGGTCTTTTGGTCAGGGGAGGGAGGGATCCTGCTATGGAGAAGCCCATTTGTTACAAATTTTCCAGCCTACCACTAGCCAAACTCAAGCAAACTCTGGTTGCAAGGAAAAGTGACTCAATGTTAAACATGTTGATGAAGAAAAAGACAGTTTTTCCTGCCTTTGAAACTAAACTCTCCTATCCAGGGTCTCATGATTAAGTGACTCTCTAACTGTCAAGCTCTCAAAAGGAATAATTCCTTGCTTTCCCTCTGAAGCTAAGAGCAATCCCCCTCCTGAGTATATACCAAAAAAGGTTGAAAACATGTATTTGCAAAGATATATGCACCCCTATTTTCATTGCAGCACTATTCACAGTGGCCAAGACATGGCAACAGCCAAAGTGTTCTGCCATCGTGGATTGGATACAGAGTATGTGATAATGCCCAGCTGGCATGGCTGAGTGGTTGAGCGTTGACCTATGAACCAGGAAGTCACAGTTCGATTCGGGTTGCAGACTCATCCTCAGGAGGCAGCCGATCAATGATTCTCTCTCATCATTGATGTTTCTATTTCTCTCTTCCTCTCTCTTCCTCTCTGAAATCAATAAAAATACATTAAAAAATATGTGGTACATATACACAGAAATACTGCACTGCCATTTGCAACAGTATGGATAGACCTTGAAAATATTAAGCTAAGTGAAATATGTCAGTCAAAAAAAAGCTAAGAACCATATGATTTCACTCATTTGTGGGATATAAAACTGAAACTTATAGACACAAACAGCAGTGTGGTGGTTGGTTGCCAGAGAGAAGGGGGTAGTGGCGTGGGGGTTGAAGAGGGCCTAATATATGGTGATGGAAGATAATTTGACTTTGGATGGTGGGCACACAGTGCAATATACAGATCTTGCATCATAGAAATGTAAATTTGAAATCTATATGATCATATTAACCAATGTCACCCCAATACATTTAATTTAAAAAAATAAAATAAGAAAATGAAGCTAAGTGACAGAGAAGAGACTCGTAATAGACTGAATCCCAAGAAAGAGACAGACAGGTTAAACACAGAGGTCCATTAAGTATTGTTGCCCTTGAGGAATCTTATCAGTGAGAAGCACTGAGGAGAGTAAAGAAAGCTGACAGTTCCCTCCTTTCTCTCCCTTGCTCCCCCCTAGGGGAACACAGGCTAAGTCAGCCTTTTTCTACCTCTGAGTTTGTCCTAAGGATTTTAAGTGTGAGCTTAATTGCCATATGGGGATTTGGGGTAATGTGAGGTGAGAATAGAAGAGACAGTAAATAATTGACTTTAATTATTAATTGATTAAGTTAATAACTTAATTAAGTTATTTGACTTTTGAAGGACTTTTAAACTTGCTAAAGGGCTTATCATTGTAACAACTACTATTCTAATATTCTTTATTTTATGAATATAGCATTAGATTTGCTACAATAGTCCCCACCCTCCAAATATATGAAGGATGAATTTTTTTTAAGTAGAGGGCTGAAGGAACATCTTATGTCAATGATGTGATATGTGATGGAAGGATTAAAACTAACAAAAAAGGCCAGAATTTTTTTTTCTCACAAACGGACTCAGGGTAACAGTATTAAAATTAAATTAACCTAGAAAATTACAGTTCAGATTAAAGCAGCATAAACTATGTTTAAAAAAACATTTCTTTTCATTGTTTTCTGTATCTGGTGCCCAAATAAAAAGTTTAGTGATTGCATGCAATCTTAAGAAAGGTGGACAAAATGGGACTTTAAATTGTCACAGAAAATAAGAATTTCAGAGAAAAGGACCCTTCACTGAAAGCAACCTATGTCTAGATCTAGAATAATACATTTGAGGGATGTGACAAGTTTATGAAATGAAACTGAGCAAGAAATTAGCAACCTAAGAGAATGTAAGAAGAAAAGTAATGAGTCAATTAATAATCATGCCCCTCAATCTTATGCTAAACATATTCATTGAGTCAAAAGAAAAGAAATGTTAAAAAGTTATCATATAAGGTCTTACTGTAGTCATCAAAAGATATGTTATCAAATACCTACCTCCTGGTAAATATTATCTTGACACTATTGTTATACTGAGTGTCTGATACAGAATTTAAATTTGATGGGCCTTCAATAAAGTATAATTATATTTTTATTCTCTACTGTTAAAACTCTCAGTGATGTAATTCATTACATTTCTTTTTTATTATTATATTTTTAATTCTTACTATTAAAAGTATTACAGATGTCCCCCTTTTCCCCCCATTGACCTCTTCTAGCCCCTCCTCACCACCCCAGGCCTTCACACCCTATTGTCAGTGTCCATGGGTTATGCATATATGCATACAACTTCTTTGGTTGATCTCTTACCACCCACCCAACCTTCCCCTGCCTTCCCTTGAGGTTCGATAGTCTGTCCGGTGCTTCTATATCTCTAGATCTATTTTGTTCATCAGTTTATTTTGTTCATTACATTTCTTAAAGCCATCTGATACAAGCATAATTCTGAAAGTGGTGTATGCCACAGTCAGGTCTCTGCTTGCAGCAACTCTTAGATTCTCCCTTGGAATTCTTTTTAAATTTATCTTTATTGTTGAAAGTATTACAGATGTCCCCTTTTTCCCCTCACTGACCCCCTCCACTCTGCTCCCTCACCCTCCACCCTAGGCCTCCACCACACTATTGTCGGTGTCCATGGGTTATGCATATATGCATATAATTATTTTGGTTAATCTCTTTCCTCCTTCCCTTTTCCCTCCAAGATTCCTCAGTCTGTTCCATGCTTCAATCTTGGTGATTGGTTCTTATAGGTTTTATTATATTCAATGGACATTAGAGATCAGTGTTCTAAAAGTGTTTGGGACTTTTAGAAGAACTGACAAAAGGGAACTATTGTGTGTGTGTGTGTGTGTGTGTGTAACACTTAATGGAGCTGAGCAGGAGATGCCAAGTTTCCCTGAAATGTGAGGCAGCCAGCTCCGAGAATTCTGGGAGTAGTGTACAAAGAGCTGTGGAGTCACAATTCAGGTGACTTTGAAAAAGCGATTTCATTGTGAAACGCAGAGAAAGTTACAGAGGAACAGTAAGGTACAGGCAGAAAATGCTGTACTTGCTTAGACAGTAATTGACTCCAGAGAAACAGCAACAGTTCCTGAAGGAAAGTATAATTGTGACCTAACTGAAAAGTGCATTTGAAAGCAGCTTGGGTTTATAGCAAGATCAGGAGTGGGGAACCTTTTTTCTGCCAAGGGCCATTTGGATATTTATAACATCATTCACAGGCCATACAAAATCAACTTAAAAATTAGCCTGCTATATCTGGTCAAACATTTAATTAACTCACCCCTAATGCCTTGGCAGGGCCAAACTGTGATTTCTCGGGCTTCATATGGCATCAACTGGACATTCCTTACCCCTGGTAGACACTGGTCAAGGGCTGGAGTACTTGATTGAAACTAAGCAACTCTTTAGCTAGGGTCAAGCTGACCTAAGAAACTTCAGATCCTCCTATTTCACATACCAGGACTGAGTTTGTGACCCTCGTTCTGTAACACTTTAGTAGTTTGTTCACTGTGTAGGCAGACTGTGAGTGAACGGAGAGCATCATGGGGGTGGGGGGAGGATAACGAAGAGACAGAAACCTCAGGAAGTAAGAACCTTAAAGGTGGAAGCAGATTTACCTTGAAGTTACTGATGGATGCTTCAGCTTCAGAGCCCTCACTTGCACCAACTCCTGTGTGACCTCAAGCCTTGTTCAGGTGCAATTAAGTTATAGGTAAATTTAATTTGTGTTTAGTTAGATGTATATATCTACGCTTTGCAGTCATTTCCATTTATAGTTAAGTTATCCGTCACCCCAGTGTCGAAATGGCTTCTGAAATGGCTACCACCACTCTGCGATTCTCTGTGTCCTGAAGGTGCGGGGCCCAACATAAAATTCAGAAACCTCACTACAAATAACATTTGAATACTAATCAGTGAATGAGCAGCATCATTACAAGCAGCCTTTAATTATAGTCTCTGCCCACCTTGAAATACCTGAAACCTTATTGTTTATATATGAAAGAAACTGGATAGAGATTTGTCTAAATAATTTTTCAAATAAAAAAAAAATTTATAAGGAGTAAAGCTATAAAGTTGAACAGCTCTTCTAAAGGTAAGACTAAATTTTCTTCCCTTAGTCTTTTCTAAGGAAAATAATATTGCAAATTGTTGGCAAATAAAGAGATAATCAAAAAGTGTGCAATTGAAAAATAAAGATAAACATTGTATTCTAAAGGTCAGACAGTTAATAAAAAAAAATACAAACGAAAACATTGTATTCTAAAGGTTAGATAGATAATTAATCAAAATATATTGGTTTCCTCTCTGAATGTTGTGCTCTTTTGGCTTGCAGTATATATGGAGGTACTATTCCCTTATATTTCCAGCTGCTGGGAGTAGTGGCTGCTGATTGCTCACTGCTTCAGCACTTCCTAGGAATTGCTCTGTCTGGAGGGAGCTGTCCTGACCAAGATTATGCCCCTTCTCAGGGCAGTGCAGGTCCAAAACCAGGTCACTAGTAGAGTGCAAAAAACCTGTCTCCCTTGTCCCTTGCTTGACATGGGAGGACACTGAAGGTCCTTTTCCAGGCCAGGAGCTCCGCGTGGAGCCTGCCGTGGCCTCCATTGCAGCCACCGCACAGTTCAGACTTTCTCTCTCTCTTACTAATTCTGCTGTCCTCCCTCCCTCAAAGGGCCCCTCTAAATTTTTTTTTTCTACACAATTCATTTCAAGGTAATTTCATTTAAGACAATGGTAGATTTCAGGGTTTTTTAGTTTATAATTTTAAAAACTTTTTTTTCTCACTCTTAGTAAATGTTAAATGCTTTACCTAATTTTGTATCCTTGTTCCTAAATAGAGCTCTAAAAATTGTATAAGCTTCCTGCAAACAGTATGGTGATAGCCAGAGGGAAAGAGAGGTGGGGGTAGGTGGAAGCAGGCAAAGGGGTATGGAAAGAGACTTTACATTGGGCGATGGTGCACCATGCAGTGTGTAGATGTTGCTTGGTTGAGTTGCACACTTGAAATGTGTATGGTTTTGTTAACCAATTTCACCCCAATAAACTGAATTTAAAAAAGGGTAATACTTTAGGATCCAAAAAGCCTGGATCTAGTCCTTCTCTCTTTGAACGGGTAATTACCTCCTGGTTAGTCCTCCCCCTCCACCCCCCGCCCCAATCTGGGGGCAGGAGAAACTATTACAATGATAGAAGAGACTGGTCAGAGAACTCTCCATATGAGAGAAGTTTGTGACCATAACTTGTTTCACCACCAATCCTATGGTGGTCTTTCCTCTGGTTTCATTGCAGTTAAGTCTTTTGCATATTATCTGGTTTCACACCCCATAAATTTAACATTGTTCAAAAATATTTTCTAATTTTCATAGTCAAATGTATCAAATCATCCCCAAAATATCTTTATAGCATTTTTTACCTTCCATTCAGGTAAGCAAGGTGATGCGTTTTACTTTAGTATCATGTCTCCTTATTTCCCTTAAATCACCAATAATCCTCCCACTTTTATTTTTTTTCATAACATTGATTTTTTTTTAATCCTCACGTGAGCATATTTTTCCATTGATTTTTAAAGAGAGTGGAAGAGAGAGAAAAAGACAGAGAGAACTATCAATGTGAGAAACATATTGATTGGTTGTCTCCTGCATGTGCCCTGACCAGGGCCTGGGCCAGGGAGGAGCCTGCAACCAAGGTATGTGCCCTTGACTGTAATCAAACCCAGGACCCTCTCCTCTGCTCTGTCCACTGAGTTAGGGCAACATTGATATTTTTTTAAAAAGTTTAGGCTAGTCCCATCATAGGCTACCCCACATTATAGATTTATCTGATTGTTTAGTAGGGTATAGAACAATCGCTATTTGATTGTTTTCTCATGTTTAAATTCAATTTAAAGCTTTTGGTAAAAGTTCTACATAGATGATGAGAATTTTTTATTGTACCACATCACTGCAAACATAAAGTCAGTTTGCCAAATTTTTGTCTAATTGTTAGTGAGATCATATGAAATTAGATCACAGTTATCTGCCTGAGTGTTATCTGAATTTCCCTCTTTGTGATTGATAAGTGATCTTGCAGTGATACCTTGAAAACATGTGAATATCCTTGCACTGATGTTTATGCTCAGAAGTTCTCAGCAAATGCTTAAATACTTTATTAAGTAAGTTAGACAGGAAAGAATATGATGCTAAGAAATCCAAATTGCAAAGTGGGACCATACATGGTATAATAAAATGGACAGAGCTCAGGTGGTTGCTCTCTTGGCAGCGTTGGGATTTACTGGCTGAGTTTGCAGGTTACTGGGCAAGGTTCTGCCACCACTGAGGAGCCATACCATGTGATCCATCTAACATTGGCCATTAGAGCCCAAGTTAAAATAAATGGTCATTAGTTCCAGATTTGGGCTGAATCTGCTTTTCCACTTAATCGTGTGCATCCACATTTTCCAGGAAATACTTCTGCACTTACTGAATTCCTGTTGACACTGTCACAGCTTGTTTCCAAAGAGCACCAGTTGCCCAAGTGCTGTCGCAACAGCTGGGGTCACATTTGTTTGAATGATGCATCACATCCCACTTGCCTGCCTTGACAGTCCCCCTAGAGAAGAAAAGATTGATCGATTGATTGATTGATTTACTCTGTTAATTAGAAGAAATTGAGCTGTCTTGGGCCCACGGGACATTTCTTACCATCCTCTCTGCCAGTTGGCTGTACCTATCTCAGATGTTCCTGCTACACACCAAGGGGACTACTATTTGTGCTGGGGACCCATCCTCCACTATCCTTTCTTTTGCTGCCTGTGCTGCTGCCATAGCTGTTTATTAGTCCTTAGTGCAAAATGGTTCTGAAATTATGGTAAATACTGGTGTATGTCTCTTTACTTTTCATTTTCCAAGGTTTGATTTTTATCTCTATCCATCAGTAATTCCTGACCCCCTCCCAGAAGATAAGTATTCCAGGCTAATTCATTCTGGACTGTATTTTAAGCTAGGAGTTCATTTTCCAAGGTTCTGTGTCAATGTTGTGACAACAAAACACTTCAGATATTCAGCATTGTTCTTTTTGACATGAGTCATCGAGACCTTCCTTGGTCTGAGTTACTGATTGGACTGTACTCTACAGCCAGCCACTTGACATGAGAAAACCTGGCTTTTTCTTTGTCAAAAAATGCAGGGGTTCCATTGACAGCAATTTTAGAAAAACTTTGCAATTAATGTGGGGAATTAGTATACTACAAAATATTTCCTTTCACCCTGTAACCCTATTAGCATTTTGCATAAGAGCAATGAAGAATAATGTTAGCTTTTATTTAACAGTTGAAAATGTACTATATTATTTTTTATAGCAGAGGTAGCAAAATATCTCCCTCCCCCAACTACTCCTTCCTTATCCCTTAATCTTCCTATCTGATTTATTCATATTTTTAAGAAAAAGTCAGAGAGCAATTAATATATTTAGAAAATTTCCAGGATTTCTAAAAGTGAAGTGATAAACATATTCCCACTACATCCTCTGACTCACTTTCATGTGCAGTTGTGTTTCCCAGGGAGGCCATGCAACACATATTAAACTCTAAAGACAAGCCCAACAGTGATACCAAATAGGCCATCCAGCCTAGAGGCACACAATGAGGGTGTGATAATGGCATAATCAATCTGCATTGTCCTTTTGTCATAACACAATAGGTAAGTTGAGAAGGGAACACAGAATGGTTCAACATTGCCTGTCTGAGGGACTAATTTGCTGTCTTTGGTAGATTTTTTTCACCCTGGGTTATAAAGAAATAAGGCAAGCCTGAAAATTTCTCTAAGGAATCAAGGGAAAAATCACAGTCAGTTGTATTAATTCCATTCTTTTTGTGCTTAATAACAGTATGTAAACCATAAAGGAGTTTTAAAAAATATATGAATGTTTTTTTATATTATCTTCAACCATTATATTAGTCAGGATTTTCCAGAGAAACAGAATATGTATATACAGTATATATGCAAATATACATGTATTATATGCATAATATATTCTAAATATGGAATTACTAGACTATATAGAAAAATATCAATTATAAGGAATGGACTCACAGGATTATAGGGACTGTTCAGTCTCAACATCTGCAGGATGAGTTAGCAAGCTGGAGACTCGGGAGAGCTAATGATGTGGTTTCAGCTTGAGTCCAAAGGCCTGGGAAACAGGAGAGTTTATGGTGTAGTTCCAGAAAGCAGAACAGACTTAACACCTTGACAGAGGCAATGTTTCAGTTTGAGTCTGAAAGCAGGAAAAAAACGATGCCCCAGTTTTATAGCTGGAAGAATTTTCTCTTACCTTTTTCTTTATTTAAATGCTAGACTGGGTGTGGCTCACCCACATTAGAGAGGGGCAATCTACTTCACTCACTCTACCAATTTAAGTGTTAATCTCATCTAAAAACATCCTCATAAGAACACCAGAATAATGTCAGTCCAAATATCTGGGCACTGCATGGCCCAGTCAAGTTGACCTGTAAAATCATCCATATCCTCCATGAGAATAGTTTATCATTCAAATGTTTATTTTCTGAAGTATTCCCTTTATTTTCACCTACCATACAACATTTTACTCTCACCACCCAACTTTATACAACAGGTGACTCAACTCCCTTAGGTGGTGGCAACTCAATTCAACCAATTCATGTAAAAATAATACTGATGGCAGAAGCTCCATTTATATATTTATGTCAGATTCACCTTATTTATTTTTTCAAAGATGATTCTAGGCTTAGAGGTATGCAAAATCATACCTCAAGTTATTTAACCCATACCTTTTAATCATACTTTCACATTCCTGAGAAAGGATCTGTCACAATCTAAATGTTTGACACTGCTAGGCATTTTTTTTTTAAAGAAAGACTTTGGAGATAGCCAAGCCCTTCAGTTTTGTTACAGAGTCTAAGTGTGAGGAAGTGAGATGTCTTGCTCATGAGCATGGCGTTGGGGATCTAAGAGTCAAAAACATCTCTGGAGTATCAGTCCTGTTGCACATCTCAGTCTGTGATACTTGCCCCTATGCTCTGGCATGTAAGGAAATGTCAACAAAATTTCACACTTCTCTGGGTAATCCGGAACCACCTTTCCTATGTAATGATTACCATTATTCTCATCTAAATTGTTAAGAGAAAATATCAGTAAACTAAGCCAACCTTCCAATAAATAGTTGCTGAGTAAATGTAACCACAAACATGATAGACTGACCAGTGCAAGCAGAATTCTTCTCTTCGCCATGTATAATAAACAGGAGATTCTCCTAAAGAATATTTCAAGGCCATATTGCTATTATCTCCGGGAGAGAAATGCAAAATAACCCATAAAAGGAATATATTATAACCCCAAATAATAGCAATGCCTGCTTGAGCAGTATCTCTTCCCTGCAGGCATAGTTACACAGGAGCCCACCCTAATGGAGAAGATAATAGAATAATGATAAAAAGTTCAAACTTCAAGGTCTTGTCAGGGGTCCACTTTATTTCATTGCAAATTTATGTTAAACTTAATTAACAAGGAAATAGAGAATACAGTGAGGGAAAATATTTTCACCTTGGGAATCTAGTTCACACAATTTTCCTCACACTTATTTATTTGAAAAAACAACAGCTGTGAAGACAATGGATAAACAGTCATCTAAGTTAGCAACAAAGCCATAAGGAGGATTTCCCCTCCTTTGAATCCTCCCTGCTTTTTTCTAAGGACCCAAAGTGCTCTCAGTGTAAGTGGCAGCCTTTCTACCCGTCATATCTGAGGAGTTTCTTTTTCATGCCTGGTAAATGCTGGCTGCGGGGCAGATGAAAGCGAAGTGTCAGAGGAGGGAAGGAGGCTGATGGCCAAAGTGCTGGAACAACAGCTTATGCGGCCTGGGTCAGCAGCTGACCTTGCTAGAGAATCGGCATCGAGAGCCTAGTGCAGAGAACATCTAAACCAGGAAAGGGGAGGGGGAAAAATGAAATGCTTAAAACTCCAGGAGGCTAAATTTGAAATAGCTTTCCTGGTATTGTACCATTTCTTTAGATTGTTTGTACACAGTTTACTCTGAAAGAACTTCAGTTTCTGTTACAAAGTCACTAGCGATGAGAACAATATGATGACAAGACTGAAAAACGACCTTTATTTTATTTTAACTTCTTATGAGTGTTGTTTTTTTAATGGTCTATAAAATAATGCTGAGAGTAATGGTACCTAACTCTGATGTTTCAAGAATGGCCTTATTCTGGTTCACCTTTGAGGAATAAGTCTCAGTTCAATTCCATTTTAGAGTAGGTAGGAATTGACCGAATAGTTTTATTCCTCAATAGTGGTCTTGAACAGAGGTATAAGAAAATGTTACAATATGACCCGAGGGACCTTTCCAAATCCAAGGGGGTGGATCTTGCTTTCCCTGAGCCTATAAAATTAAACATACCATGCCAAAAATTGTTCTGAGTTGAAAAACCCATTGAAACCACTTCATCCTGTGGTATACTGGGTCTTCAAATCTCTAAATCTGAATCAAACTAAAACTAGTCGTTTTGAGGTGTAGTTCACTAACATGTGAGGAAAACCATTTGGTATTATCTGCATTTCATTAAGTGAGGGTTTAAAATATAAAAATGGCTCTGACTTTTAAGGAATCAAGCGGTAAGACAAGCACACATTCATTCACCTGGAGTAGATGCAAATAGGTGAATCAGAGGCCAATAAGGGTATAGATTATGATCTCTCCTTTAAAAATACATTCATAAACATTGTTTTTTAAACAAAATAATATTTCAAGAGCAGAAAAGTCTACCCATAGTGAAAAATAAGATCATGTACTGCTGGGCCAATAGTAAAAGAGGAAATGATCTCCTGTATTCAGAATAATATTCACATACAGGCTAAGCACCCAATTGAATAAAATAAAAATAAATCCTATCTAATAAAATGGTAATATGCAAATTAACCATCACTCCGCTACAAAAGATGGTGGCGCCCATAGCCACAAAGATGGCCGCGCCTGCTGGAGGCAGGGAGCCACGGAGGGGGCGGGAGGCTTGCCTTCCAAGCCTCCCACACGCCCAGGCCTGCTGCCAAGGGAGACATGCGGGGAGTGAGCCGAGGTTCCTGGTCTGGGGTTCCAAATCTGCCGTTGGTTCCTTTCACTGCTGATTCCCCTCCTCACAGGCATCCTCCACACAAAAGCCATTCCGTGCAAATATGTCATGTCCTAATGGGTGAATCCTAAACCGAATGAGTGTCACATCTGGGCAACCTAACTCCCATTAGAAAAAGGACCTGGGAGGAGGGGTTTAGGAATCATGAAGCCATCATGACCTGCTCGGTCTCCGGAACTGCTGTCAAACACAGGCAGTCTGAGACCCTCCCAAACAGCACCTGAGCTAAACCTCAGAACAAAGATATTTTCAAGGCCCAAAGTTGACCGGGTTAAGGGGCCAGGGAGCAAATCAAGCAGAACAGCCAACTCAACCAAAGACGCAGGAGCCTAAGATAACACAGAGAAATGTCCCGGCCACCGATGCTCTCCCGCAGACTGGTGCCCACACCCAGCTGGGGGGAGGAGGTGTGTACGTGCGGAATTTAAGGCCACCGGCAGGAGGGAAAGTGGAGGCATGCCTACCGATTGTTTGTACGTGTCCCACAGTCGAGAAGCAGAGTCAGAATCAAAAAGCAGAGTCTTACCTCAGCGCTGGGGTGTTTAAAAGTATCTAAAAATCGCAGTTCCATCCGAGTCCACCACCATGTTTGCCCCTACGGGAGGCATGCAGAGGACTTCCAGCGCAGCCCTATAACCTCCAGGCGGTGACAGCAGCCCTGAGAGGGAAAAACTGCAGCACTTCCTGTGTCTGAAGTGCTAGCACCGAAAACCTTGGACTATCTCCAGAGCATCAGAGAAAGGCTGAGAGGGGAGAGGTGGGTACGGTGGCTCCAGAGGTCCAAATCCTGTCATTGTCTGCGTTACCTAGCCTTGGCGCCCTCCAGAGCAGCCTCAGTGCCAGTGCAGAGGAGGCTTTGGAAGGGTGGTGGTGAGGAGAATGCTTCCCACTCTGGATACCCAGTGAAACTGCTGTCAGGAGCCTTCTAGGGCTGGCAGGAAAACATGGCAATGAGTGAAGAATAATGTCTCAAAATGAAGAGGTTGGGTTTTTTTTTTTTCTCATCAGCAAAATGTAAATATTACCTAACCCACAGACTTTGCAAGAATTAATTGAAATAAAATTCCAGAAATCTTATAATGGCCGGGCTGAAGTGGATAGGTTGGTTGAGCATGAGCGTGGTCCTGTGCATGGAAAGGTTGCAGGTTCGATTCTAGGTCAGGGCACATACCTGGCACATACCTGGGTTTCAAGTTGGATCCCTGGTCGGGGTTCCTAAGGAAGGCAACTGAAGGGATGTTTCTTACATTGATGTTTCTCTCTCTCTATCCCTCTCCTTTCCACTCTCTCTAAATATCAATGGAAAAATGAACTAATGCCATATTTACAAATATGGATAATCTAAAAAAAAAAGTGTGTGTCGGGGGCCTAACTGGTTTGGCTCAGTGGATGGATCATCGGCCTGCAGACTGAAGGGTCCCAGGTTCAATTCCAGTCAAGGGCATATACCTTGGTTGCGGGCACATCCCCAGTTGGGGGTGTGCAGGAGGCAGCTGATAGATGTTTTTCTCTCATTGATGTTCCTAACTCTCTATCCCTCTCCCTTCCTCTCCATTAAAAAAAATCGATATATTTAGAGAAAAAAAAAAAACAGGGTAAAAGAGGTTGAATATGTACTGTATAATTTAAAGCATGTAAAAAAATATAACTTTTTAGGGGCATATATGTTATCTATACTAAAAAAAGGGTAATATGATAATTAGACCAGACATCTTTCAGACACCCATCCAGACGTCCTTCTGGACAAAGCCACAGTGGTGGGGGCCAAGGGAGAGGCCGTTACAGGTGATCAGGCTGGGAGGGGAGGGCACTTAGGGGCGATCAGGCTGGCAGGCAGAGGCAGTTAGGGGTGATCAGGCAGGCAGGGGAGCAGTTAGGGGCGATCCAGCTGGCAGGGGAGCAGTTAGGGATGATCAGGCCGGCAGACAGAGGTGCTTAGAGGTGATCAGGCAGGCAGGCAGAGAGGTTAGGAGCGATCAGACAGAGGTGCTTAAGGGTTATCAGGCAGGCAGGGAAGCAGTTAGGGGCATTAGGCAGGCAGGCAGAGTGGTTAGGGGCGATCAGGCAGGCAGGCAGGTGAGCTGTTAGGAGCCAGCAGTCCTGGATTGCGAGAGGGGTCCCGGATTGGAGATGGTGCAGGCCGGGCTGAGGGACCCCTCCCGTGCACGAATTTTGTACACCAGGCCTCTAGTTATATATATAAAAGGATGACCATTAGAAATTTTCTGGTTTTGTATGTAACAAACTAAGGTGAACTCTTCTTTCTGTCACACAAGGCTATTTGTCTAAATTTACATAAGTCTTCCCATATATCTACATTAGGCTCCAGTTAAATCTAGCTTTACACATTCCATCTTCTGCTATTAAGTTTTGACTTGTGTTTTTCCTTCCGATCTAAGTACTCTAATCTCTGCTTTCAAACTCCTATTTTTTCAAGCTCCACTTCAAAATACACTTCTATTTCATAAAGATATTCTTATTTTTTGATTCCTTTAATTTCAAAGCCAAACTAGATAGCCTCTTCTTTTAACTTTCATTCCATTAAGATAAGTACAGAAGTGGCAGTATGAATGGAAAAGATTCTTAGGAAAAGATTTGAAGTTAGGTCATTTTCCTGAAAGATTTATTAATATTCAGTTCTTCATGTGACTTTTCCCCCAAAGTTACTTTATCATTCAACAACTTGCCGACTATTTTAAGCTGCTTCCTGTGCTAGATCTTGGAAATGAAAAGATGGATGAAGATATAGTATCTACCCTTAAAAATTTCACAACTAATGGGCAATAGGGATTTATTTGAACATTACCAGACAACAAAAGCAGAGAAAATGGCCAAAGAGAAGCATGGGCAGTAACATACCACATGAAATTTTCATAAGTATCCACAAGTTTAATTTATTCAACATTCAGACTGAAGATCAGTGAGGATTATTTTGTCATATAATCCATCACTGAAGACACAATCTAGATAGCTAGGGAAAAAAAGCATAATGACAACAAATAAAAAACATAAAAAAACTTATTTGTTTCCCTGGGTATATTGGAAATTGCTTCTCAATTCCGTTTATTTCAGATTTCCACATTTCATGGTTCACTTAGCTCCTATGAATCAGATGAAACATTTTAAAAATTTATACTTACTTATTTGCATATTTGTTTATTTTATATTTGTAAATTTTCAGATTAAATTTCTGACTACAGTTGAAGTCCCATAATAGAAATTAAATATTTTAAACAATTTTCTATATAATTCAATCTCTAAAAATATTTTTTATGCTTAGCACATAAAATTTTCAAGAATACAAAAGTAGACAGATGTATACTTAGGAAAAAAAATTTCAAGGGGCTCAAAATATTACTTAGAAAGCTAGGGATAAAAATATTTTTTAGTTTTCAAAAAAGGGGAAATATATAAAAGCTTAAAGTAAAATTATTATGGACTACAGAAGGTTTAACATTGGGGAATTGGATTAAAGGCTTTCTTTTCTGAATGAGGACTGTCTGTGTGAACTTGAATCAATTTATCATCTGTAATATTTCTTCCTATCTGAAGAAGTTTAATGGTGTATTATGCCACGCCAATGAAAATTGTTTGGCAATATTAAACAAATATTGACACATTTTTCAAGTATCAGTGAAAAACAAAGATAAACGAAAACTGTCATTGTTGGAAATTAAAATGTGCATATGTATAAAAAAGTTACTTTCCCCCTGTTGGTAACTTATTCAAAAACTATCAGAATATTAAGAATTAAAATATAAAATGGTGGGAGTTTTTCAGCTTCCACACAAGTAGACTCTCTACAAGTGGCCTTGCCAGGGTGGCTGACACAGAGGGAACTTTGATGCCCTTATTTTCAGAGACCCTGTATTATATAATCATCCGCAACACTTTGAGATTATAATGGACGTGAATGAAGAGCCTTTCCTAGAAGAAAAAAACACTTAGTTAATTAATTATGTTGGTTGTTCATCATTGCTCTGCATTCATGTGATGAGGAATCAGGAGGTGGAGGATTTGAAACAGTTCCAATGTTTTCAAAGCCAACTCTGTTCAAGACAACCTATGTTGATAATGCAGCAGCCCCAGCCCATTAGGAATATGAGTTACAGGCCCTCTGAAAAGCATAGTTCAACCTGCTCAGTATCTCAAGACAGAAGAGGAATGTGCCTGAACTCTGGGGCTTTCTTCAGAGCCCCTGGGTCAGAAAAAGTTGCTTCAGTAGAGTTGGTTTCTATATTGATGGGAAACAGTCTTAGCAGAAATGTTAGCAGGAAATGAGAACCAGTATGAAAAATAGATTGTTAGATAGATAGATAGATAGATAGATGATAGATAGATAATAGATGAATATATGTTCATAATTTTAAAATATAATACAAATGTTGATAAACATTTTGAGTATGCTTTAGTTATTGAATGGAAATATGAAATGATGGTGGTAAATTATATGCTAGCTAAATGTCACTTAAGAGGATTGTATTGAAGTAGCATTTGAATCAGTACAATCTGGCTAGCCAATTAAAGATATCTCAAAGAACTTATCAAAATAGATCAAATTATTCAAAACCATCAAAAAGGCCAATTTTGTCTAAACATTTTATTGTTTGTATTTTGAAATGCATATAATAATGAAATACATAGAGGCAGAGAATAGAATTGTGGTAACCAAGGGCTGGGGGAGGAGGAAATGAGGAAGTTGCAATTCAAAGGTTTTAAAGTTTCAGTTATGCAAGATGAATAATTTCTATTATGCAAGATGATTAATTTCTTCTAGAGCTATACTGTACAACATCCTGCCTGTGGTTCAAAATACGGTATTGCATACATAAATATTTTTAAGAAGGTAGATTTCATATTAAGTATTTTTACCACAAAGAGAGAGGGAGAGAGAGTCAGGTAATGGAGAGTTAATTTAAATACAAAATATGCCTACCTTAACGTTTCATTAGTATATATTTTGATCAATAAACATAACTTATCTAATTATTTTTTAACCAAATACAAAATTATATATTGAAATACAAGAGTTTGCCTAATATAACTGGAAAATAAATTTGAACATATACCTTATAATAACAAATTGAATTATAAGGTTTATAGATTTCTGGCAAGTTCAAATTTCCAAAATATAGCTGAATCCTAGAGGTAATTGAGCAAAATTTTGATGTTCAAATGGATTGAGGAACACAGGAAGGTTAGAAAAAGAATAAAGACTGCCCCCTGTCTTCTGGACTAGAATCTTATAAATAAGACTTTATAAATATCCTGGTGTATGTGGTAAGACAGGTTTCCTCCTCAGGTACAATAGCAGCATATTGGAAACTGAAGGTAGAAGGACAAAACTTAAAAGAGGAGAGGTATTTTAGAAAGCTGATAGAAGCCTATGGTGGATAGTAATGTCTCATATCAAGACATCATATAATTATTGATTAAATATAGTAATTTAGGGCAATTGTGTAAAAATTCAATCCAAGCCACACACACTTCAGTATACCTTCTGTCCTCATGTCTGTAAAAGAAAAGCCCTCCAAATGTGGTGGTTCATACAGTCTAAAAAAGACAGAGTCTGAATTAAAGTCTACGTTCTGTTATCAAGTTATCCTTAAAAGAAAATTCATCTATTCTTCATATCTGTTTCAAGATTTTGTGGTAGAGAGAAGAATGCTCCCAACACCCAAACGTGATCATATTCTAATCTCTAGAACCTGTGAGTATGTAATTTTACGTGGTAAAAGCGTCTTTGCAGTTGTGATTAAATTGAGGATTTCTTGATAGGGAATTTTTTATGGATAATCTGTGTAGGCCCAATATAAACACAAAGGCCCTTACAGGAGGGAGAGAGGAGAGTCAGAGTTAAAGGAGATGTGTTGACAGAGAGAAAGAGAGATTTGGAGATGCTCTATTGCTGATGGCTTTAAAGATGGAGAAAGGAGCCAGGAGCCAAGGAAAGAAGGCAGCCTTTAGGAGCTGGGAAAGGCAAGGCCACGGATTCTCCTCTAGAGCCTCTAGAGCAGTGGTTCTCAACCTTCCTAATGCCGCCACCCTTTAATACAGTCCTCATGTTGTGGTGACTCCCAATTTCATTGTTACAAATTGAACATCATTAAAGCATAGTGATTAATCACAAAAACAATATGTAATTATATATGTGTTTTCCGAGGGTCTTAGGCGACCCCTGTGAAAGGGTCGTTCGAAAGTCTCAGTGCTCTAGAGAGAAGAAAACTGCTGAAACCTTGATTTTAACCCTGTAAAATCTATTTTGGACTTCTGGCCTCCAGAACAGTAAGATCATAAGTTTAAGTCACTGAATCCATTTGGTAATTTGTGACTAAAACAGAGACTAAAACAGACATCTTCATAAATCAAGCCTTTGCCTCTGAAGTTAAGCGATGATTTAAAGTGTGTGGCATATGTAGGAAATAGGGAAATGTCCATAGTATACTCAGTATTGGAGTGATTTACTTGTATATAATTTAGTTGGAGGATGGATCTAGTGTGATTAGTGGTCCCCAGACAGGAACTTCAACTTGAATCAGTTTTATTTGCATTAAAACAAAACAAATCCAACACAAGGAAAGGAAACATGTGAGCCCTGGCCTGACGGCTCAGTGGGCTGGAGCAGTGCCCCATACACCAGAAGGTTGTAGGCTTCATTCCTGGTCACGGCACAGGAGGCAGCTGGTGGATGTTTCTCTCACACATCAATGATTTATCTCTCCCTTCCTTTCTCTAAAATCAATAAAATAATATCCTTGGGTGAGGATTTGAAAAGAAAAGAAAAGGAAGAAATGAAACATGTGAGAGTAATTAAATTGCAATTTTCTTTTCTGCCAAGAATCAATATATATATAATTTTACTGTTTTGCTTTAAAGGAGTTTGCTATGTGGTCTTGGTCAAAAGAGAATTTCTCAAGATGACATTCTGTTACTTATTACCTCTCTGTCTTACATAGCAAATATGCTCATTGTACATCAAAATAAAATGCTTTTTTTTGACAGTATTGAAGTTCAATATTCACTCTAAAAATCAAGCTGTTATTTTTGTTTCACATCTAGTATAACTGATAATAACCACTGAAAATTTGAGAAATCAGATGTGCCATGGTAGATTGGCTGACACATGCAGCTAAAAATATTTTGCTTGCCTCTTCTACAAAGAGTCTAATTTTACTGTGACAACAGTAGCAATCAGATGATTTGAGGCTCATAAATTACCTGAATATGTTACAGCAAATGTTTAAGGAACAAAAAGTAAAATAAATTAATATAGAAGTTAAAATGAAATATCATTGGTCTATGCCGTCTAAAAGGAGGTTACCTAAAATTGTTGTTAGGAAAAAAAAAATAAAATCTATACTCACTTAAAATGAGTATAATTTTGCTCATCTAGAGCAGTGGTCACCAACCTTTAGGACCTCACGGACCACCAGTGGTCTGCGGACCACCGGTTGGTTGGCAACTGCTGCTCCAAAGGTTTCCTTAAAGTTAGAGCAGATACCATCATTCAAACCAAGCTAACAAATGTTACCTTGTAGGACTCCTTGAGCCATGTACTTCAATAAATGCATATGATATGAAAGATCATATGATGAATTGTGAAAAACTTATTACTACTATTTCTATGTAATTAGATATTTCTAGAAATTTGAAATAGCTCATTTCTAATGTCCTTTAGGGATTCATTCTCCTGTCTTATTCACTAACTTGGATATAAAAGAAGAGGAAATAAGATATCAATTTTATGAGTGTGATCACAGCTTTAAGAAATCTAACAATCTACTTCAGTAGATTCGTGATCTTACATCTTTAAGCTTCAACTTTCATTTGTAAAATGTATTTGGTAGTCAGTGGTGTCTCTAGTAAACAAACAAAGAAACAAACAAGCAAAGAAAAAGCAGAAAGCCTGGCTATCACCCCAGAGCTACACCCAGCTGCTTCTCTGTGTGCTGGCTCTTAGCAATGCTCGCATGATCAAGAGCACAGCACTAAGAAATGCTGCTCATGGTGAGTAGAAAAATGATCACTAAAGCTGAGACACATTGAGAAACTGTTCAAAGTGGTGCTGGTGGCCCTTCTTTGTGTGTCTCTTTTACACCTTCTGTCTACATCCCCAATCCTATCCAGTGACTGAGGAATCTGGGTCTGCTTTGTGTAGCCCTTATAGATAGGAAACAAGCTGGTTTTATCATAACAGACAGATGCTATAAAAATACTGATGCACAATCTCTTAAGTTTTTATCCTTTTTATCTGCTCCAAAATCTTATTATTTCTGGCTTTAGGCTGTCTGTGTTCAGGCTATTATCACTTCTTTCAGCATCCCTAACTGCCTCAGAAGAGAAAATATTTCTGTTCTTAATTTTCTATTATCCTTGAACTTCACACCCTCCCCAGTAGCTATACAATACCCCAATTATAACTCTTCACTCTGTATTTTGAGTATTATAGTAATATGTCTTTATTCTGGACTCTAAACTTTGTGAGAAAAAGTATAACACTTCGATTCATCATTTTTAAGCCCAGTGCCGAACCTGGGTTAGTCTTCATGAAAAGTTGTTTGAAACAGAGGACATTGAATATTATCCGCTAACGTCTGTTTATGTTCTCATCAAAACTACATTATGATGCAATGATACTGATAGTATTCAGAAGTACACTTCTTCTCCCTAGAATGGGAAGGTGAATAAGATTAGAGTCTGAGATCAAGACCAAATATTTCAATGACAAATCTGGGATGTCAGTGCCATCATTAAAACTGAGGCCTTCAGCATTGTCTATCGACTTTAGAATGACTGTTCAGTCAAGGTAACAATGGAAATAAGACTAATTCCAGCACAAGGAATTTCCTACAAGGTTACTTATTAGAAGGAATTTGGGTAGCTTCAGAAGCTCAAGAAGAGTATCAAAGGGAAGTTCACAAGACTTGGCAAAGGCTGACAGAGATGAGAACAAACAAGGTCTTGCCACTCTAAGGATCTTCCCAGGATGCTGGTGCCATCAGCCCTGGATAACCAAGCCACACCCGGATACTCTCATCTCCACCATAGAGGATATTATTTATACATATGAGGACATTTATTATGAAGAATTGGCTCACGTAATTATGGAGGCTGAGAAATCTCAGGATCTGCTGTCTGCAAGCAGAAAACATGGAAAGTCAGTAATATAATCCAAATCAAGACTGAAAGCCTGAGAACAAGGTGTAAGCCCCAGCTCAAAGGCAGGCAAAGACTGATGTCCCAGCTCAAGCAGGCAGGCGGGAAGCAAAAGGCTAAAAGGCTGAATTCCTCCTTCTGCCACCTTTTTCTTCTGTTCGGGTCTTAAACTGGATTGGAGGTTGCTTGCCCACATTAAGGAGGACCATCTACTTTGTTGAGTCCACTGATTCAAATGCTAATTTAATCTGGAAACACCCTCACAGGCACACCCAGAAATAATGTTTAACCTGGGCATCGCTTAGTCCAGTCAAGTTGACACATAAAAAAATTAACCATCACACATGTGAAACCATGGAAATGTGAAGGTTTCCTGTAATGAGACTTTTTAAGGTCCTGACCCATTTGAGATCTAACTCTTTTTCTAAAGTACTGTATATCTCTGCTCTTGGGACTTTATTATTTTAGGCTTTCTCACATCCAAATTACAAAATTCGTAGAACAGGAACAGGAATGTGGGTACTTGATAAGTTTAATTTCAGAGCTCTTTCCTGTCCCCCAACCCCCATTATTTGCCACATAAATAAAGTAGAAGATACCTTTTCATATTCTGGAGTTTCATTTGGGGTTTTCTTTATTTATTGTAGGGTTTGACAAAACTTTTTAAATCCAACATCTCTACATGCAGTTTTCAATCCATATACATATGCTAATCAGAAAGAAAAAGAAAATGTTTACGAGTTACAAGGCAAATTCATAAAATCCTGCTGAACTCAGTATGAAAAATAACACTTTTAAGATTAGGAATTAAGTTAAATGACTCAAAAACAAGTTTTCTAATGACATTTCAAAAATGTTTGTTGGGAAAGCTTATTTAATTAGAGAACGTTAAGGACATCAATGGCTGTCCTGGAGAGAAGAAAAGAATTTTTCCATATTCAGCAAAAAAAAAGCTTTTACAGGTTGGAAGTAAAAATGGGCAAAAGGAGACTAAAATATACACCTGCGTGGGATTATCTGAAATGTAATTCACTTGAACTAAGAACTAAAGTATAGTAAAGAAAGGTGGAGGAAAATGTGACACATCAATGTACAGTGAGCAAGAAAAGCTGCTACCTTAGCCACTGAAGTCACAACAGACTCAGATCTATTATTTAGAAGAGGAGATGGAAGCAAGGGTAAGAAATCAGTCCTTTATTTGCTAGTACAGGATGGTCATAAACTGGAGGACTTTCACAAACTAGATGTGTATCTATCAGGCATTTGTGTTGTCTTATATTTATAATGACTTTGACATTGTTTTCTAAAGACAATAATTGCTCATTAATCATTTCTTAAAAAACAAATACTCATTAAGACCTTTATATTCTAGAAAACTCCAAAAAATTCTATCAAGTGACCTCATGTAAGAAATCAAAATGAGTTGCCTATTTTTTCTGTTTCTTTAACTTCATATAGATGGAGATAAAACATATTTCGTTATGTGTATTAGTGTTCTGGAAAAAAATAATTGTACAAATAAGTACCTACAAGTTTTATAATTCAAAATTTATCCATCTGGATATAAATCTAGGATTCTCCTGATTCTGATGCATGCTAGGAAAAGATTGTTTCTTAACTTGAAAAGTTTAGATAACTAAATTTTAAACATTACTGTCATAAATATCATGCCCAGCCGTCATGGCTCAGTGGTTAAGCATTGACCTATGAACCAGGAGGTCATGGTTTGATTCCCAGTCAAGGCACATGCCCGGGTTGTAAGCTTGATCCCCAGTGGGGGCATTCAAGAAGCAGGCGATCAATGATTCTCTCTCATCATTGATGTTTCTATTTCTCTCCCTCTCTCCCTTCCTCTCTGAAATCAATAAAAATATCTTTAAATAGATAAATAAATATCACCCCATTACATATGCAACCCTTTCATTCTATTTACATAAAACATTGTCCATTACCTAAATCAAAATGGTGAATAATTCTGAAATGCATTCCTTTTGGGAAAACTCAGATCACACCACAGCACAGATGCTACAGGTCAGCCCTTTCTCACCCTCTTCAGATGGGTAACTTTGCACAGTACACAACCTGCATAACTACATATGGCTGCTAAGGACTCCATAAAATATTCCCCATAAAGCATTATTTCCCCAACTCAGTCATATTAATCTTTATTCATTTACAAATATGTGTAGATCATCAAACATCATTCATAAAATCAGCGCACATTCATGCATATTAAAAATCTCAGTATTCTCAATGTCTGATTTTATAAAGACATAAAAATAGCTTTCTTTTAAAAGCACTTTCTTTGTATGACGTATTCCATTAGGCACTATACATATCTATCATTTATTTCTCAAAAAAATCCTTGGAGGATGATAAGCTTTCCTAGCTCGCCAAAAGAAATTGTGTATATTCTTTCTTCTTCAAGGTCATAATTGTTCTTCACAAAGATACTTAGAGGAATTCAGAGATCTCTAGTGATCCACATATATCATTGTGACCTATATTTTCATTCAATTTCTAAATTGATTACTGAGGCATGAAAATATACTGCCATTTCACCCTATTTCTGAATATCTGTGTCAGAAAGACTGTCCCAGATTGTGAATACCTGAAGCAGAAGAAGTGCTATACACTGAGTGGCCAGATTATTATGACCACCTGGCCTTCGTAGGCAAATTAGCTATAATTTCACACTGAAGTTGCAAGAGGGCCAGAGGGAAACAGGTTGTTTACCATGACAGTAGAAGTGATTTTTTTCTGAAGATATGGGTAAACAATGCGATTTAACAGCCTGTGAACATGGGATATATTTGAACGTGAGTGATCAGATTATTATGACCACCACATCAATATTTCGTTGGGCCACCTTTTGCCTTCAATACTGTGGCGATTCTTCTTGGCACTGACTCCACGAGATGTTGAAAGGTGATGCGAGGAATCTGACACCATGCCTGATGAATAGCACTGTCCAGTTCTGTGAGATTTGATGGTTGTGGAACCAGCTGCCTGATGGCTCTTTTAACTTCGTCCCACAAATGCTCAATTGGATTGAGATCTGATGATTGTGGGGGCCACCTAAAGCAAGGTAAAGTCTCCCTCATGTTCTTGAAACCACTCCTGCACAATATGAGCACCGTGGCAAGGCACATTGTCTTATTGGAAGAAGCCCTCTCCATTGGGATATGCCATCAACATGACAGGATGAACTTGATCAACAACGATACTTAGGTATACTGTGCTATTCAGACGTTGTTCCACACGAATTAAAAGGCCAAATCATGCCAGGAAAACACGCCCCAAAACATAACACTGCCCCCACCAGCTTGAAGGGTTGTATTCATGCATGTGGGGTGCATGCTTTCATGCTGTTTCCACCAAATTCTCACTCTGCCATCTGCATGATGCAACTGGAAACATGTTTCATCGGACCACATGACTTTTTTCCAGTGCTTGACTGTGCAATCCTTGTGTTCCTGTGCGAATTGGAGACATTTTATCTTGGTAACTGCAGACAGCAAAGGTGTTCAAACAGGCCTTCGGCTTCCATATCCCATACAATGCAGTGTATGGCTAATTTGCCTACAAACGTCAGGTGGTCATAATAATCTGGCCACTCAGTGTAAATATATACATATATTTAAACTTTCTTACATATGCAACCCTTTCATTATATTTACATTAAATATTGTCAATTACCTAAATCAAAATGACTAGTGAACTGTCTTATTATTTGTTCTTCATCAGTATAGATTTAGACAAAGCATCCATAGATTTAGACAAAGCATTAATTTCCTCTTGGGTTACCCTTAATCTTTATAAATTCAAGGCCAACCCCCAAGTATCTCTTAATTTCTGCCATTTTATTTCTCTGTGTTCTTATATTATTTTCTATCCCTCTACCTACCTCAGTCTCATCCCTTACTACATCCTGATGTTGTCCTTGGGGCAAGGTGAGATCCTTTTGCAGAAATCTTTAAAAATACTTTCTTGCTAATGTACACCGATTTTAGTATGATTGTTCTAAACAACAACAAAACAGGTTTTTCAACCAGAGGTAAGAAGAGAAAGAAACACAGTGGGTGAGGGGACAGAAAACTTTGTCCTACTTATCAAATAAAAAGAGAGAACAAAACTTATTATACATGTTCATCTATATCGATACCTATATATCTATATATCTATATCTATATCTATGTCAACATATATATCTATATAGGTATATATATAGATATCCTTATATCTATCTATCTATCTATCTATCTATCTATCTATCTATCTATCCATCCATCCATCCATCCTAGGGACCCAGTGCATGAATTCCTGCACCTTGAAACAAATTGTCATTCACAAGGCTGCAGTGGGCACAGGGGCGGGTCTCAGCCCATCCTCCACGCCCCTGCCTGGCCCCTCCCACCGAGGCCACCAAGGCCCCTGGTCCTCTCTCTGCTGGCAGCCCAGCTCCCACCGCCAACACTCCCACATACTGACGGCGCCGGCCCTGCTTGTACCCACTGATTGTGCAGAGCGATTGGGGCCGGCACCATCAGTGGGTGTGAGTGGCAGCTGCTGCCCCGATCACCCCTCAGGAGCAGGGGGAGGTGGAGAAGCCCTGAGGGGTGATCGGGGTCCGCAGCCGCTGCTCGCAGCCACTGATGGTGTCGAGTGATCAGGGCTGGCGCCAGGAGCTGGCAGGGAGTGCAAGCGCCAGGCAGGACCGTGGCATGTGAGAGCAAAGAATTTTCAGTAATCACCAGAGGCTCGCCCCAATGACAGAGACCAGCGTCCCCACTCACCTTCTCCACTATCCTGCCACAATCGACGCCCACCATGTTTCGTGCTCTGACACCTGCTACCAACACCCGCCATGTTCTGCATGCGCCCCCTGGTGACCAGCACACATTATAGCGACCAGTTGTTCAGTTGTTCCGCTGTTCGATCTATCTGCATATTAGGGTTTTATATATATAGATATCCTGTATAGACTAATCAATTTTTATAAACACAAATTCTCCCTGATCACTAATAGCATTGCAAGTTCTATCATCATGAATAAAGTGTATTACTTGGAAAGTACAGTGGGGCCTTGACTTACGAGTTTAATTCGTTCCATGACAGAGCTCGTAACTCAAATTACTCGTATGTCAAATCTTAAAGTGAACGAGTGAGACACGTGATGCTGGGGTGATGTTGTGGCATTCACTGTGACGTTTGCTGTGCCAACTAGCGGTGGGGTATCTGAAGCTGGCTCATAACCCGAATTTTAGCTCGCAACTCAAAGCAAAAAATTGGCTGAGAGACGACTCGTATCTCGAAAAACTCGTTAGTCAGGACACTTGTAAGTCAAGGCCCCACTGTAGAACTGAGATAAAAAAAAGCGTTCTGTCACACATCAAATAGAGCTCCTCCACTGCACATACATTCAAGCTAGTAAATGATAGAAATCAGATCTGCACATTTCACAGAAGAAAAAACAATTGCACTATTATCATCAATGCTGAGCTGTGAACTTCTAAAAGGCAAGTTGGATTTTTTTCCACTTCATGCAGTCAAATGCTGCCAGAAACATCCGGATCTCAGAGTTTTTATTACTGGTGATGATGTATGAAATGGAGAGAACATAACTTGATTTTCTAATAAGTGGGTAATCTTGCACTACTAACTATATTATTGAAAAAAGAGAATGATAGGAAAGTCACTGATAGGGCAGAAAACTGGAACACTAAGATGTGTCAGCTTTATAGAGTCATATATTTGAAAACAGTGTATTTTAAATCAAAGAAAGCAGATTACATAGAAACATTTTTAGGAAGTTACTGTCTAGCACTTTTGAATAAAATGTAGTATTTTCCTAAAAAATGCTTCCAATAAACAATATTTTATATTTTGAAACAAGTTATTATAAGTATAAATTTCCATCATCAATTTCCTTGTGTTTCATTACCAATGAAACACAATTAGGTTTCATTGATAATAATGCTTTAGTGATAAGCAGTGTAATGTCACAAGCATGAGAACAAGAGAAATGAGAAAAATCTATGCTTATCTTAAAAATAAAATGCTATTTAGACTCATTTGCACATATTTAATTTACATATAGTCAAACAATGTAATAATTAAAATTTGGTAAAGTTCCAAGTGTTTTAACAGCTTCATTGTTATTTCCTGGAGTCCAATTAGTAATAGAATAACCAGACATACCTAGAATAGGTTAGAAAAACAGGTGAATCTATTCATTGTATGATTTCATGGAATCATTTAAGAATAACTTAAATTGTATTAGATATCTATATCTATCTTATATAATTTTGCTTTAACATATATTATTACCTCTTTTAAGCCTATTTTACATTAGAAATATAACTATATATTCACAGATTACATTTATATCTGGTGTTACACATTTACTTTTTCCCTATAGGGAATGGCTATGCTTGAATACATTTTAAATCAAGATAGCAAAATCAACAGTATTCTCTTTAATTATCTTTGCTAGTTTACCCTGATGTTTCATGTTATATTTCCATCTTGGGTTGTTTTTCTTTCCCTCTGGAACCCAGGCTCATGGAGTAGCCATCTACACCTGTCAAAATAGTGGCAGGGCAAAGGGCCATGATAAAACCACATCCAATGACTCAGTGGTTCTGCTTGGAATACCATGGCTCAACTCTATTCACATTTTATTGGATAAAGCAAATTACAATGCTGTCTAATGTCTATGGCACAGGCCAGCTACAGAGAGGTTTGGTAGGGAAAACTTTAAATATTTTGTCAATAATACACGTTATTCCAAACTCAAATCCATGTCCTCAAACAGTATGGCCTTTGACTACTAATCTATTATTCACTTTAGCACTTTCTTCCCTTACCTCTATAATAAAATTGTTCCTACTTAAGTCATCTCAAGGCTAGCATATCTAATGAACACTTTCTGTCCTTACATTTAGTTCCAAAGTTTCCCATTCCCTCTTAACTCTTTTTTAAATTAAATTTATTGGGGTGACATTCAAGTTTCTCACTCCCTTTTAACTTTTTTTATTGGAGTTACATCTATATATATAAAAGGCTAAGTGACTGACTGACCATCTGTCCGACCAACCAACCAGTGGTACATATGATGCGCACTGGCAATTTAAAAATAAATGTTGGCTCATGCATGCGCGACACATTTAAAGCTCTCACTGGCGCCAGTGTGGTATACAGGGAGATATTAGAATAAATTTAATCAATTTATCAGTCATTGTTTTTATGAATGTTGTCTTTATATCATGTTTTGTTGTTATAACATGTTTTATTGTTTATTAATCAATTTATATGTTATTTTCATATACATTTTACTAATTTTCTTTCATCTCTGATACTTCTATTATAGAGAAAGGACAGATAGTGATATTAAAATATTTCTTCTAATTAATTTCCTTTCAATGTTCACAAATCCGTGCACTGGGCCACTAGTTAGTTAATAAAATTATATGGGTTTCAAGTGTACATTTTTGTGATACATCATCTGTATACTGCATTGTGTGCCTACCACTCAAAATCAAATCTTCTTTTCTCACCATTTATTTGATCCCCTTTACCCTTTAATAACCCCCTCCTAACTCTTTTTTCCCTTTGACAGCCAAGACTCCAAACTCTAGTGCTATTATTCCTAATTCTCTTACTCTATTTGTTCCCCGGTCTCTTTTGTTAGCTTCTTGTTTGTCTTTTGAATGTTAGAATAACTCAGAATTCAGTCCTAGTTATTATTTTGGTTGTTGTCATTATTTTCTAATCTCTTCCTAGATGTTCTCCTCAAGTCTCATGGCTTCAGATTCCACCTACATTATGATAACTCTCAAGTGTCTATCTTCAAACTTGATATCTTCCCTGAGCTCTACTCACTTATGTAACTCACAGGGATACAAAACATAATATCTATAAATATAGACTCATGATTTCTCCCCATCCAAAATGTGCTTTTTTCACACTTATCATCTTATCTGAGAGCATTTTAATTCTTTCAGGTTCTGGTATTCAATGATCATGGTTTTATTCTTTGAAAATCTCCTTTAGCTCACCTTTACACAAATCTATCATAAATATTATTTATTTATTTATTTATTTATTTTTAAAACAACTTTATTGGGATCTAAAAGAGTATTGCTCAGATAACTCAATCTTCTTAGAATTCTCTTGACTCCACCCTGTTATACCTAATGTCTATATCCCTTTCAATTTTCAAGTAACAATCACTTCCTTGGAAGGCCCTCTCTAACATGCTGGCCAACATTTATATTTAATAAAATTTCCTGTTATTATCTCTCATAGCACCTGAATTTTTCTTTTATAATTTTAGAGACTACCTCTGCCTCAAAGCTGCACACCTGCCCTTGGGATAAGAAATATATGGGGCCAATGAGCCCTCACTCCTGCATCCCCTGTAGACCACATTCTGAAAAGGTGAGTCCAGATATTCCCTGTCTCCGCAGCCCTGGGTCTATTTACAGAGCCTCCACTGGACTCAGTGAGCAATGCTGGGGCTGGGAGTGGGAAAATAATGGTGGGAGGCCAGCAGCTACCGTTTGTTTTCTTGCCCAGGGCCCTGAAAATATGAAGGGCAAATCTGCCCATCATTTCCTTTTTAAAGCATAGATTCCATGACCTTAGGAAGCTATTTCTGTCCTGCCTGTCAGAGAAGAGGAAAAGTAATCATGGAAAGATGAACACACATTCAGCCCTTTAGCTCTCCAGAGTCCTCGCTTCACCAGTCATCGTTCAACATTCAGTAATCATAGAAACAGCACAAACACCAGCAGTTTGGTCACATTCTAAATTTTATTTACTTGCTTAGTTCTACTTTCCCATTAGGGGAAAATTTTATATGAATTTGTCCTTATGGAAGCCAGACCTTGTAACACCCCTTTACGTCTTCTGATATACTTCATGTGAAACCATACCATATCTAGTGATTTAAGTTTTTTCTCTTCTGATGGCACAGGATAAGTACTCTTTTTTAAAAAATATATTTTTATTGATTTCAGAGAGGAAAGGAGAGGGAGAAATATAGAAACATCAATGATGAGAGAGAATCATTGATTGGCTGCCTTCTGCATGCACCTCCACTGGGGATCTAACCTGCAACCTGGGCATATGCCCTTGACCAGGGTCGAACCTGGGACTCTTCAGTCCGCAGGCTGATGCTCTATCATTTGTTTTATTTTGATAAAACAACTGAAGGTGATTGTTGTATAGAGGAAGGTCACTGGAACACTAAATAGGAAAATTCAGGAGGGAATATTAGAAATCATGATAGGAGATCAACCACAGACGAATAAAAATAATTATAAAACATAAGTAAAGGGTCAGTGCAGGTGAAAAAATATCAATATATATTGAACTTAACAAAGATAATTACATTATCCCCTCACTAACACCCAGCAATGTCACAGAAGGAGAAGGGACAACAAATAACCAAGATTACCTAGGCTAGATATTGGCAACATGAACCCAAGGAGGGACAGAAATGTGGGAAGTAGGGAAAGCAGATTTGGAATGACCTGAATGAAACTTAACTGTATATCAAATTAGTACCATAACCAAAGGGAAAATAAGTCATATAGCTTTTGAGCATGACTCAAACTGTACATCATTAGTGAAGCATCCTTAATGATAAAAAGGGTTGCAAAGAAGTCTTAAGCTTTTCTCAATAGCTTGATTGTTAGTTAAATTATTGGTTGGTAAAAATCATATATATTGGTATTGTAATTTTGTACCAATTATATTCAAATTGCAGGCTAAAGAAAATAAGTGTGTTATTGATATTAGTGACTGAGATTTTTCACGTAAGAGAAAAGAGGTGAAATTATAAAATCAAAGAAGAAAAATGCTGCCATGATGAGTTTAAGTTGGAAATGTCAATATGATCTTATGATTTTTAACCCACCGAAAGGTCTAGAAACTCTAGCAGCAATCAATACCCCAAAAACCTATATGTACCCTGTTAAAATAAAGAGGCTCCTGGACACATTCCAGGATTAGACAGAGAAAACACAGCACGAGCCTGGGGCTTTTGTTGTGCAAGAAAACAGGGAGGCCTTATAGGGAAGGCTGTCAAAAGGACACAAAAGTCAGCTCGAAAGGGCTCCCACAGGCTAACTGAAGTATCCCCAGTGACTGAACTGGAAGGAAAAACATTGAATAAATAAAAATTCATAAACCCATTGTGACACCAAAAGAGAGGAAAAATAAAATTTACATGTATGTAACAAAATATATGACAAAAATAATTATATTACTATATACATTCTGAATAAAGGTGTAATCACTCCATTGACTATATTCAGGAAAGAATATTGCACATATTCTCTATTGTACATATTCAGCTGAAATGTACAAATCAGCTTTCCAATAAAAATGAGGGGTGTTACTCGTTAAAATTTTTAATTTGCTAAAATAAAAGGTTACAAACTATGCTGCCTAAATTATACGATGTTTAACATGTATATCTAGGAGAAATTCAGTTATTTATGTTTTCTACTAGTATAAATACTGGTTCATAAGAAAAGCACTGTGAAAAAAAGATGAATTAAATGTATATAACGTGGTGGAGTATTTTCAATGAAAATTATAAACTCTTTAATAAATTACAAAAATAAAGTCACTTTTATGACAAATGCAACCAGTTTAATAAACAATTTAACATAAAAATAAGGGAAAAATCAGTATTTGTATCATGCCAGAGGTACATTTAAAAAAAATGATGTACCATATATCTGTTAAAAGTGGATTCCAGAAGGAAGTTCCTTAAGATTCTTCCATCTTGCTGAATTTGTTTATTTCTAATGAACAATACAACCAGAGATCCTTAAATCCATTGGCAAATTGAAAAGCTCTTTTATTCTGGGATGAAGAGGTCATAAATCTATGGTACTGACATGAAAGAGAGCATGAGTGTTCACATGGTTTATTTAGCTGTAAAAGTCAAAATGATGGTCTTTAAATAACTTATGTTCCTGGGTGGTCGCTTAGGAAGCTGCAAATATGCCATTTACAATCTTTGCTAAGAAACTACATGGTTTCTCCTTGAGAACGTTTTTTATTTCCTGTGACAATTGTCTTTTTTCTCTTTTATAACAGTGTTTTCTGATTATGATAGCTTGATAAAATTCTTGTTTCTCTGAATTCTTGCCAAAATAAAATGTACATATTTACATCTGTAATTTCACGAAATCCCATTTCTCAAAAGTTATTACTGTTCCTTTCCCATGTATTTACAGAGACAGATTAGCAAAAACAGGAAAGATGACAGAGGTTCCTTGATATGGTTATATAAACACAAGCTTTCAGTAATTTTGAATATATGTGGCAAAAGGGGGCAGGGGATAGGGATAAGTCAAAGAATTTTTTGAAGAAATGTAGTATGGTGCATGTAATAACATTTTGATTCTAAAAGTATGTGGACATAACTCACCTGAACCTATTCTATGTCTAAGCATATTTCAGAATGAGGCCAGGCCAGCATGGCTCAGGGATTGAGCGTCGACCTATGAACCAGGAGGTCATGGTTTGATTCCTGGTCAGGCCATATGCCCGGGTTGTGGGCTGGATCCTTATTGTGGGTCATGCAGGGGGCAGCCAATCAATGATTCTCTCTCATCATTGACATTTCTCTCTCTCTATCCCACTCCTTTCCTCTCTGAAATAAAAAAAAGTATGTATTTTTTTAAAAGGAAAAGCATGAAGTATATGCACGTATGTGTGTGTCTGCATGCATGCACACACATTTGCTTGTGGGACAGAGAATTATATTCCAATAACCGTTCTAGAACTGTTGTTTCTCCTATGCTAATGGTATGCAACATTTTAAAATACCTGAACCTAATGTGTGTAGTGGATATGGCTAGAAAGGATAAGGGACACATAAATCATTCACAAAAAAGTACTACTAAAAATATAAAATTGTTTTCTTTCAAAAAATTGAGGAGCATTTTAAGCAACATATGAAATCTTTAATTCTGCCTAAGAATCTAAGTTAATTGGCTTAGTTAATAGACTGTCTATTAGGATCCTAGCAAGTTTTCAGTTCAGTGTTTCTTATTCTTGGGAAGTCCATTCATTTATTTCATGCTACTTATTGATCTTGTTTTATATGCTAGACACCATGCTAGGATTTGAGGACAAAGTATTTAGCAAGACAAAAAACAACCTGCTGTATGTAGTACAAAACCTGATATGGTTTTAATTTATTTTTTTCCTCCTGTAATTCTTTCAGGTTTTACCTTATATTTTTCTGGGTTATGCTTTATGATTGATACCTTCCTTTTAATATTAAGTAACCTCTTATATTCATACTACAAGCCCGGTGCAAAAAATTTGTGCACTCGGGAGGGTCCCTCAGCCCGGCCTGTGCCCTCTCACAGTCTGGGACCCCTTGGGGGATGACCACCTGCTGGCTTAGGCCCGCTCCCTGGGGGATTGTGCCTAAGCTGGCAGTCAGACATCCTTCTGGCAGTCCCGGCAGGCCTCAGGGGATGTCCACTTGCCAGACATCCTTAGTGCTGCTGAGGAGGCGATAGAGGCTCCCACCATCACCACTGTACTGGCAGCCGTCAGCCTGGCTTGTGGCAGCCTGGCTTGTGGCTGAGTGGTGCTCCACCTGTGGGAACACACTGACCACCAGGGGGTAGCTCCTGCATTGAGCGTGTGCCCCCTGGTGGTCAGTGTGTGCCATAGTGACCAGTCATTCCCAGTCTTTCTGCTGTTAGGGTCAATTTGCATATTACTCTTTTATTATATAGGATAGCGGCCTGGTGCATGAGTGGGGGCCGGCTGGTTTGCCCTGACAGGTGTCCCGGATCAGGGTGGGGGTCCCGCTTGGGTGCCTGGCCAGCCTGGGTGAGGGGCTGATGGCTGTTTGCAGGCTAGCCACAGCCCTCAGCCACCCAAGCTCCCAGTGGTGGAGGCTGGCTGAAAGCAGGTATCTGGGATTTATTTAGCTTCTATAATTGAAACTTTGTTACCTTTTGTGGAGGCCACAGCCGGCCAGAGCAGGCGGGAAGCTTGGCTTCCTCCATCGCTGGGGCAACCAAGCCTCCTGCTTGCTCCAGCTCCGTGGCTATTCCAGTCACTGGGCTTTTATATATATAGATAATTCTATTTCTGCCTGCAGTGATTAATCTTAAATATTGAACAAACTTATTAACATTATATTTTTTCTCACAAAGTTCAAAGCCAGCACATAAATATATTTCATTTCCTCCCCATACTCCTCTTTCTTCCATCTACTCCTTCTACACTTATTTGCATTTAACAACTTAATTTAGCAGTTAATTTGTTCACCATTTCTTCTTGATTTTCACTCCTCTCTCCTGGGATCATTTTATTTCTTCTTGAAGTGTATCTTTTAATAGTTTTCCCCCTAGACTTTCCACAGACTTTAAACTCCTAACCATATTTTGCTTATATACACACTTTATTTTTACTTTTGAGTAAAAGTTGAGATGCATAAACAATTTAAGATTCATAACAATTTACACTAAGCCATTTTAAAATATAATTTTATTATCTTCAGACATTTTTCATTATATATGATGTCTTCTATGATTCAGTATTGTTTTTGTTAGTAATCATTTTTTCCTTTGGTAGTTATGCATTTTTGTATTTGTCCTTAATATTAAATAGCTTTATTAGAATGTATGAAGTGTACAATTTATTCTGCATGCTTTGATTTATTATTTGTTAATTTATTTCTCTCGGCTTCAATTCTCAAAAGTTTTATAACTTGATTTGTATCTCTCTCCAATTTACCTCTCTGTGCTACCTCTAGAAATCCAATTACACACTTGTTGAGTTTTCTTCTATCTCTGTTTTAAAATTCTGAGTGGTTATCTCAGTTTTACATTTTAGTACACTAATTATATGTTTGGATATGCTCAATTTACTGCAGAACTTTTCTATGAAAATTTACTATATCAACTATTACATTTTAATTCCAATATTTTAATTGGTTAACTTTATATTAGCCTGTTATTGATGAATAATTGCATCCTTTTATTCCATAATTTATTTGAGTCTGATAATCCTCGATATCCATTAACAGGTTTTGAGTAAGAGCAACATGAGCCACTTCTCTATGTGAATCATAAACCTCTCACTCATGCTTTCCCAAGCTCTTTCCACTTTCCTGGGACTATTTAAATGTTGATGAGAGAATATTTGAAGCCAAGAGCTAAAGATGGAAGGACCGCCTATAGGTCCAGGTCATTGAACAATTGTATGTGTCAAAGCCAGCATCAAACAAAAATGCCCACCCTGTACTGTTATGTGGGAAAGAAATAAAGTTCTTGTACTTTATGTCAGCAAATCTTAGCTTGAAAGCTCATCTTGCCTTATTTCTCATTTCCACCTTAACTCCCCTCTGTGCAGTATTTTCTGAGGTCATCTCAGCTCAGCCCCAGGGATCCATAGCTCAGAAATAGGTTATCCAAAAGGGTTCAGAACATTAGATGACAGTACAGTACCCCTTGGATATGGTTTGGCCAGATTCCAAGTTTACTGCTGTTTCTTTATCCTCCATCACATACAAGCAATATATTTCTCTTACTAGTGGAAAAACTACCAACTACATTCATGTAGCTATGCTGTCTCTGTTTAAATGCAAGGGTTGAAATTTTAGACTCAGCTCCTGCTTCTGAGCCCAGTATCACTTGGGACATAGGGCTTCATTCCTGTTGTGATTTCCAACATATTTGTTATTCATGTATTTTTTTTAGCAGTGTGATTTTTTTTATTGTTATTTAATAGACTAGTTCTATGAATGTGTAGAAGATAGAGCAGTTATTCTGGTGTATTTAATCTAACATCATGATTTCTATAATTTATCCTGAATGGTGAGATCTATCCAGAGATTATATATGCAAGTGATTTATTTTAGCATTCTTTATAAGAAAATCAAAAATGAATGACTGAAAATAGGTTTGATTAAATAAATTACACTATTTCACAGAATAGAGTATGTGTAGTCAATAAAATATGTTAAATAATGACAAAAATATATATAAATAATTTAAAAAATTGAAATAGCTGCATATACTACATTATATATATGTATGGTTATGCATTTACATCTTTGAGTGTGTGCACCTATACAACATATTACAGTGATACATCATCAGGTTATTTTAAATATTTGTATACTAAATTTGTATTTCATAAAATGCTTATGATGAACATATTTTTATTTCAGAATGCAGGATAAAAAGTTGAAATTCTAAAGCTAATACTTGACTTTCACAGTGAAAATAGAGTTGGTGTTTACTGAAAAAGTACCTGAAAACACATAATTAAGATATAATTTAACTTGTCAATTCTATTGTTTCTGGCACAAAAATAATATCTTTGCTTACTTACAACACTCTAGGACTGGCATCTGGGATCTTGAGCATGCTGCTTCATCTGACACATGTTTGACAGATGGATTTTCCATTATGCCCCAAGGGACAAAAACTTAGGCTCTTTTAAGCAAAGCAGTGAATTATTTGTTAACGTTTTCATGGTTTCAGTAATTACCTGCCAGATCAGCATATTATTGAAATGTTTAAAGTGTACTAAGTTGATGGTAATATGAAAAAGTCAAACCCTAGCTGGTTTGGCTCAGTGGATAGAGCATTTGCCTGTGGACTGAAGGGTCTCAGGTTCCATTCTAGACAAGGGCACATACCCAGGTTGTAAGCTGGATCCCCAGTAGGGGGTGTGCAGGAGGCAGCCGATCATTGATTCTCTCTCATCAGTGATGTTTCGATCTCTCTCTCCCTCTCCTTTCCACTCTGAAATCAATTTAAAAAAATAGAAAAATGACAATGAATATAAAAAGAAGAAACAAGTAATAAAAAAAAAATCAGAGAGAAAAATTGCGAACATAAATTCCTTACAGAACTCTATGGGAAATAATGAGGTAATGAGCAATGGAGAGAAGTACCAAAAAAAGAATGAGTTTGAATTTTTGATGATGCCTTTTTGATTGTGTGTATGTTTATAAAAAACTATAGGCCTGATGCACAAAAATTCATGCACTGGAGGGGATCCCTCAGCCCAGCCTTCCCCCGCTCATAATCCGGGAGCCCTCAGGGGATGTCCTACTCTGCAGGAGGCAATCGGGCTGATCAGGGGAAGGTGCTGCCCCCATCACCCCGTCGCTGCTGCTGCCTCTCGCCTCCCTCTGTGGGAGGCAACCAGGCCAATCAGGGGAAGGCGCTGCCCCCATTACCCTGCTGCTGCTGCCACTGCTGGCCACTGCAGCTGCAAGGCCTGAACCACGGGCCTCGCAGCCATTGGGGCCCATGGCTGCACTGTGGCTTTGTTCAGCTGGATGTCCAGAAAACGTCCAGTCTAATTAGCATATTACCCTTTTATTAGTATAGATATAGAATTTCTATTGTGAACTATGTCTTAAAAAGATATTTTAAAACAAAATCTACAGGGCTTATGCAACTAAAAACTTACTGGACTCCATTACTTTTATATTCTAAGCACTATATATTCTAAGCTTCTTGAGGACTGAACAAATAACTATCACTTTTATTTTCCAATGCATCATTCCGCTGTTTTCATGTAATAAGCAATAATTAAATCATTGGTGAATTTAATCAAATTGATTGAAATTTCCAAAAGTAGTAAGTGGTAAAGGCAATTACATAAATGTGAGAAATGACAAAGTTGATTTCAGAAAATTGTATTCTTTATTTGATATTAATATTTGGTTCTCTATTTTATACTTTTTTATGAAACTACCCTTTACAAATTCTTGGGTTTTAGTCTATCCTTGCTTTAATTCTTCCTATGTCATTTACTTATTCTTTCCCTTTTTAAGTCTAAGGACAGTGCGAGTAGAAATGGATATTTTTGTTCAAAGTGAAGCATTTTAAAAACCCAAAGTTCATAAATAATTAATGCATCTTGAAATATAATTTAACTGATATACACAAGAGATGGCCTATCCAATGAAGCTGACTTTTCCCTAAGCTTTAATGACAATAGCAGCTTTTTAAAAAGCTTTTTAGATCAAGAGAAAAAGAAAAGCAAATCTCCAAGTAGGGGACAGCTATGTTTATGAACTCTGATGCTCAGCCAACAGATATTTTTGCATAAAACAAGGCCTGCTAACCATGGAAACCATAAACCTAAAGCATGTTAGTCAGCCAACTTTGATGATCAAACACAGCTGTAATCTAGAGTCTCATTTAACAACAACTTTGGCAGGTTTTCATGTTGCTTCAGCTAATATACGTAGCTATTCACTCTGCAAGGAAGTATGCTAAGTACCAAAAGCTGCTAGGGTACAAAGACAAAAGAAAGAAATGAATAGAAAGCAAAATGTAGATCTCCATTAAGAAACATGGTTTATCTGGTATCTGTCACATGAAATGTCCCCACTATTTCTGATTATCTTTAATTAATAAAAAAATTCAAATAATGGCTTTCATATTTTAAAGGAATTGCATTGGTGAAAAATCACAGAATAGATCAATTAAGTCCAAGGTGATTTATTTATATTCCACATTTTTATGTCTGTATAAGATAAATATTTTATATACATTCTCTATATTATGTATTTTACATCCTTTTTAGCATTCTGTCATGAATCATGTATTTATTCCCCACCATTATTAAGTGAGATACCACCAAAATCTTAACTGCATTTCAAAAGTGATCTTAACTCTGTAAGAGTTGAAAGGTATGTGTCTTCAAGCCCAATTGTTGTAATCTATCGGAAAAATAGTCTTGGGCCCTGTGACAAATTTTTAAAAACCACATCCTATCATAACAAGATAAATATTAAAAATTAACCAAAATTAATACCATAAAGTATACTATCCTCACAATTTCAAATACTCACAACCCCAAAACGTTTTTCACCTGGAAAGCTAGCTTTTAATAATATTCCCATTACTTCTGCAATGCTTTGATTTATTCAAGACCACCAACCCATTGATCTACTTACTTTCTTATAATCCATCAAGACTATCATGTTTTCATTTCTCACATTGCCCAGCTTCACCTTATTTTTAATTATTTTAATTTTCATTTGCAAATACTCTCAAATGTCTTGTCTTCCATTCTTTCTTGTGCACTCATTTGGCAAAATCTAAATCCAGTTCTACCCACCTATAACATAAATAGCTTAATGTTTACACAAAAGTCATTCCCCATTCTCTTCTGAACAGAAGCCCAATAATAGTAACTATATTATTATTATTATTATTATTATTATTATTATCTTATAGCCATACTATTCTTCATTTCCATACAGGAGAGGCTGACTCAACCCCAGATGTAGATTCTGATTAGACTAACCTAACCATGTTTTTCCATTCTACTTGCTGAAAAGTGATATAAGCATGAAAGTATGACGGAATTTTGGTCAATGAAAGACAGTTTTCTAAGTGGCTTCTAGAAAGTTTCTTCACAATTATAAAGAGACACTGGTAATATGGTCAATCTTCTATGGCTAGGTGTCTACACATGGCTCCTAAAACTGTGGTGGCTATTTTGCAGCCATGACGGGAGCTAGTAATAGAAAAGGCTAACACTTCAAGAATAGCCCAGAGAGAGTTTCATGAACTTGGGTCTGCCTCCATCTCTCTCAAAGTTGGCTCCCACACAGGGCATGGGTGGGAGGTCCCATTTTTCGACTCATGTTTTAGAAACAAACTGTTTTTTATATTGTTTCTACTTCATCTCAAATTCAGTCTTCAACTTACTTTTTCTGGGTTAAGTCTCCATCATTTAATTCATACTAATCTCATAAGGTCACCAATAAATTTCATGTTTCTAAACTCAATATGTATTTTTATACATGTTATTAAAACTTTCAACAGTATCTGTTGATACAGTTGACTATTCCATCTTTCCTAAAACATTTTCCTCTCTTAGCTATGGTTTTTCTTCTATTTCAGTGGTGTTTCTTTCCTCCCCTTTTTTCTTTTTCTTTCTTTCTTTCTTTCTTTCTTTCTTTCTTTCTTTCTTTCTTTCTTTCTTTCTTTCTTTCTTTCTTTCTTTCTTTTCTTTCTTTCTTTCTTTCTTTCTTTCTTTCTTTCTTTCTTTCTTTCTTATTTCTTTCTTTCTTATTTCTTTCTTTTTTCTTTCTTTCTTTCTTTCTTTCTTTCTTTCTTTCTTTCTTTCTTTCTTTCTTTCTTTCTTTCTATCTTTCTTTCAAATTCTTTTGTGCATCCTTCTTCAGTAAGCCTTTAAGAGTTGAAATTTTTCAGCGCTCAATCTGAGGCCTTCTAAATCTACATACTCTTTCTAGATGACCAGTGACCTCATCCATGCCATGACTTTTTTCCCCAAAATCAAATATCACTCACACATATATACTTTTTCTGTGATCTGTATTATAATAGGCCAAGAACACTTATAATGGAGAATTCTCCACAAACTCTATACATTGAGGTCCCTCAGATAGTGACTTCTATAAATCTGTACAAACTCCATAGGTAATTTTTACTCCATGATAAATACTGTTTTTATGTTGATAATGCACAGGTTGTTAAAATCTCCAGACAAGTGCCATGAATTTAAATATCATTGTATTTTGATAATACTCAAATGCCTATTTCACTACCTCTGTGTTCCTGACCCATACCCAATTGTCTACTTGGTATCACTATCTGCCATCTCAATGAAATTTTAATTAAACATGAATAAAGTGAAAATGCTGATTTGTTGGTCATTCCAAGGAAATACCTCAAACCTTTTGTTAATCTTCTCTATCTCAGAATAGGACAACTGACCCAATTACCAAAGTGAGAAAACTGGGGGTCATTTTGACTCCTCCCTTTTCTTTACTAGTACCGCTTCCATCCAATCTATCAATAGGTCCAGTTGGTTGGTTGTGTGTCTAAATCATATCAACTATCATCCACTTACATCCATTTCATCTGCCACCATCTTACTCCCATACACTATGTATTTCAAAAGCCTCCTAACTAGTTGCTCTAATTTTTCTCTGAACTCACTCTAGTCCAGTGATCGGCAAACTCATTAGTCAACAGAGCCAAATATCAACAGTACAACTCTGAAATTTCTTTTGAGAGCCAAATTTTTTAAACTTAAACTATATAGGTAGGTACATTGTTATTAACTTAATTAGGGTACTCCTAAGCTGGCCTTTGCTAAAAACGTCCTCAGTCTGATTGAGGTACGTTCGCTGAGGTGGACCCCTTCCAACTCTCCCATCCACACTAGTCTTGTATAATTGTTTCGTCTATCTCCTTTCGTTCATCCTCTCTGTATGTCCACCCCCCACTTCTTCTAACGCCACTTCTTCAAAATAAACTCGCCCAGGCCGAAAACCGACTTCTGCTCATGGGCCACAAAGTTTCAATCGCACTGTATGTGCGCGCCCACATGTGGTATTTTGTGAAAGAGCCACACTCAAGAGGCCAAAGAGCCGCATGTGGCTCGTGAGCCACGGTTTGCCGACCACTGCTCTAGTCTATTCTCTATATAACAGCCAGAGAGATCTTTTAAAACTCAAATAAGACTCCTTCCATACTTTTAAGCATTTCCATAGCTTTCTATTTGCATTTAGTTATAATAAAACTCAAACTTCTTGCCAGGCCTTTATAGCTCTGCATAATTTGGCCCATGTTGGCTTTCTAACTTTGCACTAGACTCTCCCACTTGCTCACTACACCCCAGGCACCCTGGTGTTTTCTCAGTTTCTATAACTGTTCAAATTAGTTTCCATTTAGAGAACTTTGTGATTCTAATTCCCTAGAATGCTTTCCTACTGATTTTTCACACATCTGTCTCTTTTCATTCCTCCAGGTCTCATTGTAAATCTACCCTTTTTGGGAAACATTTCTTGAATTCCATGTTAAGTAGCTTACTATGTCCCTACCAATATTTTCCTAACATACAAGGAGGCATTTACTGCCAGAGTAGGTTTTACAACCAGTAATCATTTCACCAATGTTTATGTACTGATTTACTGAGTGTCTTTTTAAAAAATATATACTCTATGTATGTGGAGGTCTTGTTAAGTCTTCTTACCTTTATGTGTAGAGAGTAGTGCATTATAGGTGTTTAACACAATTTTGTAGAGTTAGTGGCTAAATACCAAGATTCTATATTATCTATCAGGGGTCCTCAAACTACGGCCCGCAGGCCACATGCAAATACAAATATTGTATTAGTTCCCGTTTTGTTTTTTTTTACTTCAAAATAAGATATGTGAAGTGTGCATAGGAATTTTTTCATAGTTTTTTTTTTTAAACTATAGTCCGGCCCTCCAACAGTCTGAGGGACAGTGAACTGGCCCCCTGTTTAAAAAGTTTGAGGACCCCTGTTATGATCCAAAGAGAAATGTGAGGTGATAAACATTTTTTACAGACCTTTATAGCTGACCCAGAAAAATCCTGATATACTTTCTAATTTTTAAGTCTGACATTTTCATGCGAAGTTTTAAATATTTTAGTATTCAGAATTACTTATGTTTATTTAAACGTCTCAATCAAAAAAGACATGTTATAACCCTGAATTACCTTTTCAAAATCAATACAGTATAAATTTTAAATTGAGAAAAAGCTAACTTAGACCATGTCAAAGTGGAGATAATATATATAATAGCAATAACTATTGCTTACTGAGAACTGACTTCATATAGATACTGTGGTAACAACTATTTGTGCTATCCCATGTAATTATCACACTAAGCCTATGTTATGGTATCATTTTAATTTCTTGATATAGGGATATGGAGGTTTAGAGAAATAAAGTAAAGGATACCCAAGCCACACAGCTAATGTAAGGTGGATGTCATGGCAGTCTGAGGGCTACTATGTTGTGTCTGCCACTATGCTATGTTGTTTCTCAACAGGAAGAAAAATAGAATAAAAATTAGGTGTGACAGATTTTAGATATCCACTTTTCTAATGCCCATCCTTCCATGCTTTTAAGCTTGCCTTTCTGTAAAATAAAGCTTGTAAAATTAAAAACTGAAATTCCCAGACTGCTTCGCAACACCAAGCAGAAGTCTGTCAATAAAAAGGAGCAAAATGAGTCTGCCTTTGGCAGGGAGACCTGATCGGGCATATATAATCACAGAGGTCTGTTTTTATGGGGCAAGCTGTAGTAGCCTCTGTGCTGTTCCCTTAATAAACGGAACCAACTCTGGCTAATGAGAAAAGTCAAAGTGTTCTCAGGATTGCTGAAAATGTTACTTTTCCTATGTGGTCGATAATCTCCAAAGATGTCCACCAGGCGTTCCTTTTCTTTATGTGCATGTTCCTTCACACATCAGTAAGTGGAGTCTAATTCTTCTTAGTCACTGATTTGACTGATAGGATACAGCAGAAGTGATACAAAAGAACTTTTGAAACCGGGCTGTATGAAATGTTTTAGTGGCAAAAAGTTGATTGATGACATGCTGCAGTAATGTAATAGAAAATGGCCCTAATGAACTGACGTCAGGTTACGGAGCTTTCCAGGCAGAATGTTGAAATGCCCATTGTATTCTGTTATATGCATAGGATAAGACACAGCGAGAGAATGAGCTTTTTTTTTTCTCCTCTGATTTTTCTTTTCTTTTAAAAGACAATAGTTAGTGTTTTACAGAAGAATTTAGAGAAAAGAGAAAAGTTGAGACTTACTGGGCTCAAAAATAGAACTATTTATCACCTTCAGTCTTCCCAGGCAGCAAAAGATTTCTCAAAATCAGAAATGGCCTTAGGACAAAACTTAAATCCAGAGTATTTCCAGTAGCATATAAGAGGAGGGTAAAGTTCAGTTCAATGGTGCATGTAGAGCACTCTTTACTGACACCTCAGAAACATTTATGGCAGGGTCTCAACCAGACAAAAAGGTTTCTACAAATGTCAGGGTGACTTACACACAGACTCTCTTCACTAGGGCTCCGAAGAATCATAAGGAGGTAATCTCACATCATCAAGACTCTCAGCCCAAAGTAGAGAGGAGCCTCACTGGGGAACAATAAATGAGGATGGCTTTTATCTAATGGAATGAACCCCAATATGACTGGACTAAAAGGGATAGAGGCCGTTCAAAATAAAAAAAAAGCCATTGGGAACTCCAACCTTGTGAAAACACAGGCCATTTCTAAGTGAAAAGGAGTTTTAGAGCGCAGAGTCAGAAACCTAGAGGGCAGAGCCTAGTGCATCAAGACTCCTTCTTAGGAAGCAGAACTCGGCTCCATTCAGGAGCTGATGACAGGTGCTCAGCTAGACTCCAGGCTTCCTGTGGATGAGTGACCATTATGTGCCTCCTGTCAGATACCACCCCTTTTTAACATCGGAGGTTTTACTTATTTATTTATCTTTGCAAATTTCATACTCATGTATCGCCATTGTTAATAGTGAGTGTGTTGAGCAGATACTTTATTGAGCTTATTGAGCAGATACATTTTCTCTTTAGTTAAAAAAAAATCTGCTAATAGAGAGAAATCATGCTTTTGAAACTGCATCTGAAAAATTGTATCCACATCTTCCCTTGAACCTGATTTAAATTATGAATCCTAGACTTCAAACCAAAGCCATAATGGATACAATTTGGAGGGTATTGGAAAGAGATTAGTCTATTTTGCACATAGAAAGAACATAAATCTTGGTAGCCAGAGAGCGGACTCTGGTAGTAGTCTCCCCAGATGGCCACTATTGATTTCTTGCATCTCACATGACAAGGTAGGTTCTAATTTCCTTCCCTTAAATCTGAGTGCACTTTATTTTCTTAACCAATAGAATGTGACAGAACCAATATTCTCAAATATCTAAAACCATGTTATAAAGTGCCTTGCCGCTTTCACTTTTAATACTCACTCCTTGTATGCTCCCGCTCAGAACCTAGCTGCCATGCTCTGAGAAGCCGAAGCCAAGTGTAGGCATTTTAGTTGAGTTCCCGACCAACTCATTAATTTGAGGGATCTATGGGCCATACATGTGTGTGTGAGAAGTATATATAGGAAGTATATATAGCAGTTTGAATACATAGGTCTTAAATGTCAGAGAAAATTTAAGGAAATACACACTTGTGAGCAATCTGCTGACCAAAGTGGCCTTAAAGTTCCATTCCCCTTGGCTTGACTAAATTGACAGGATTTTTCCTACTTTAAGACCCCTTACCCACCTATTTTCTTAAAGCATTTACTCTAGACAACTTGTATTTGTAAATTCTCCTTGCTCCTTTGAGATGTAAATCTTTTTAAAATTCACCTGACAGTTTTACCTTCCAGGAATGTCTTTCTTAAGGAAAGCAAGCCAACCCTTGGAAACATAGATTTCAGGGGAGATTGTACCCATATCTCCCAGTTTTTATGGGAGAGTAGAACCCTAACTTTGATGGGACCAAGTTGCAAAACTATCTCCTATCATAAAGATGTGAGTTTATTTTTTCTCCAGATCAAGCCAATTAGAAAATAGATGACCTGACTTCCCCCAGCATCCTCCAGGACCTTCCAACTAGCTCCCCCTAGTGCTTAAAAGTCTTTCTGTTCTTTGTTTCAGTGGAGTTGAGTTTAAATTTAGTGCTGGCCACTCTCCACTACTGTGATAGCCTTGAGTAAAGTCTTCCTTTTCTGTTTTATTTTGCCTGGCACTTTTTTTTTTATTTCTTACTGTCTGAATATAAAACATATAATGTCATGAGTAGTTATGCTTAGAGAGAGAGATCAGAATATGAAGAGGAGAAACCAAAAAGTAGAGAGAGCTACAATCAAAAAGAGAAGAGGAAAAGCAAAAAATAAAAATGAAAATATAGGATATCAGGAAAGCCAAGGAGAAACAGTGATCTTTTTTTATAGGCTGTTTTAGACTGGGGAAAGGCTGCCTTAGATGCTATTAAAATTTACCCTTCAGTTAGTATAAATTAGGAAATGGTTGTATACAAACAGAATTAATTTGCTTTCCTGTGAAATTAATTTACTGAATTATAAGACAGATGTGCATGATCTACTTTGCAGGTTTAATGTAAGCATGTTGAAAAAAGTGTTCACTACTGTATACCAGAGGACCTCAGTTATATTACTCATTGAGAACCCAGTGAAATCTCCCTCTGGTCCCTGTACCAGCAAGGACTGAATAACTTTGCCTCTCTCTTGAGTGTCATTTATGGCACATTTATAGCAACTGTATGGAATTTCATGGTATAGATGTGAAACAAAATCATAGTGTGACCCTATTTTCCTACCTGGTTTCCTTGAGCCTCAATTTCCTCACCTCTTCAAGTTGACTGTATCTCCTCATTGTATGTACATTTATAAACAACCTTATCCTTTCTTTGAAAACAATCTAAAATCAATATTAGTAAAAATAAATTTCTTGAACTCATATTCAATAGACCAATCTGTTACCACTAGCTGATTTTGGACAAACTCCTCATAATCTTTCTCAGCCTCCGTATCCTTATCAACAAAATGTGAATAATCTCTCCCTCAAAGAGTTAGTGTAGGATTGAGTGAATTAACAGATCGGAAGCTTTTAGGACATATGTGTTTAATTAGACTGTATTACTAGTTACCTGCAGAGAACAATCTGTAAAAAAAAAAAAAAAAAAAAAAAAAAAAAAAAAAAAAAAAAAAAAAAAAGAAAAGAAAAGAAAAGAAAAGAAATAGTGAAGATAACTGAGTTGGGGAAACTGGTGGCACCAGAATTCTGCACAGGGTTTGTCAGTCTCTGAAACTCTGCTCTTCATCCTGATGTGGTTTGTCTTCAGACTGGCAGAGGATCTTCTGAGTTTACAACAGAATCCCTGTGGAGCTTTCTCACAAAACAGATACAGATAGGTCACTCCCTATGCCAAAATAATGGGAATACTTGAGTGTAGGACCAGCACATGCATATTTTAAAAATATTTTCACAGACTCGGAAATCATCACATTTCCTGCAGAAAAGAAGCCTTTTGCTCCTCAACATGTCTAAGAAGAATCTCTTTGGTCCAGTTAATAGTTTTGGATCCTCAGTTATAATTGTTTTTTTATATCATGTACATCACAAAGAAGATAAAAGTTAAGTAAAACTATACAGAGATATCCAGAGAAGGTGCTTTTGCTAGAAATATTAGGTATCATGATGGCAAATAATTCAGGAGCAATAAGCAGCAGACCCCTGTGGATGTGAGAAATAAGCTTGAGTAATCCACCCCTATCTGCCAAAGTCTGTTTTACCAGAGTCAGAGAAGACAAAACAAAAACCTATGGAATATTGTGAAATAAAATTCATATATAGTGGAATAAAAATTAAAACCTATTAGAAAAGACCAAATAAAGAATTGGGATGATTACTTGCCATATTCCAATTAAAAAAAAACAATTACCAGCAGAAATTTCCAGAGTTTGTCTCTTCTGAAAGATTGTACCTTAGATCTTAGGATTTGTTAAATCCATAGCTCCATGGTGTATTATTACTGCAAATATGACAAGCCAAGGGCAACTAATCAAATGTCATGTGCCTGTTGCTTGGAAGTCTGTAGGCTTCCTAGGCCTCCCTGACTACATTGGCACTAGTGTGCCTAACATTTAGCTGATTTATCCAAAAAAAGCCATTGGTCCGTGAGAAACTTACTGAGTAAAATATAGTTGGAAAATTGTCTGAGGGTCCAGTTAGGAGGAGGTATAAAGACATTTTTTTTGGTTTTTTTTGTGTGTGTGTTTGTTTTTTTTAGGAGCTTGGGTAGGAGCCACAATCAATCCAGCTGCACAAAAAAGGGAAGGGAAATATGTTCTATTTTAGGAAAGGAGGTTAGACCCCGCATGGATGAATACTAATAATAGATTCATTGGGAAAAATGCATAAAACAAAAGGATAAGAGCTAAAGTCTGAATAGTCTGAAGCAGAAAGATTGCCATCCGTCCTGTTTTGGTGGTAAAGGACTGAAAAATAAAACCAAGCAGTCTGAGCTGCACTCTCTGTCAAGCAAGACCTTTCTTCAGGCAAGAGGATGAGCAGAGCCAGAGGATAAAATGACCTCCGAATCCCTTTAAAGTAATAACAATAGATGTGGGCCCAGGATTCCCCTAAAAGGATCCTGGAAGATTGAGAGAAATAACTATCAAAGATGTTTGGTTTAGTTTGCTTCATATGTCTATTTGACAAAAAAATATCTGATTTTGCCTTATCCCCAGTAACATAGCATGGGTACTAAAGGAATCTGTATAATAAGAATGCAGAGAAACCCATATAAAAACACATATATTTAGAGCCAGATGCAAAAATAGAGCCAGAAACCTGGATATACATCCTATACTGTGGCTCAGTAATAGGATCTTTTCATGGAACGTGCAATATCATCGGTTTCTGACCCAGCCAGACATGAAAGTTTAAGGGAATGTCCATCCCCTAATTTCTTCCCTTCTACCTTTACTTTTTTTCTTGTAACATGATATTGGTATGAGCAGTCAAAATATATTGAAAATAGGCATTCCAGTCACATATTTATAGAATGGATTATTTCACTACACTCATTCTTTCAATCATTTTACCTCCTAACATGAGAGAAGCAAACTAGCTTTCCTTTATTGTTTCACTTAGGAAAATAAACTAGGTAAAGCTATAACCAATAAGTGAAAATGAATAAAATTAAAGTACACCAAAAAAATATTTAAAGAGAAGCTAAGTAACAAAAGGTGAACGGTTATATCCTTGGTCAGGTAACTAAACTCAAATCCATCTAGAGTCTGACAAGGAGAAGGCTGAGCACCCACCAGCTCAGCAGTTGTTATCTACCTCCTAATCATGAGAAATTAGGCTGAAAGAAGTAACTTGCTTTTCAAGCCCCACACAGTGGCTGGTCAGAAACTTCCAGTTCAAGTGTAGAATAGCTATAAGTTACTCCAAACCTACCCTTTCTCTCCATTTACTTGTCTCCTGAGCTAGAACACAATTACACTAGTGTCCACTGACCTCTAATTCCTTGGTTAGGCTTTTGTCAATAAAACAACCAAAAGGAAATACAAATGGAAAAGAATAGTAACATGTTTTCACAACATCTAAGATATCACCAGCTATTTTATTATATACATACAGCTTTGTAGGCGAAAATCCTAACCATTTCATCAGCATGTTTGTAGGTGAAAATCCTACCATTTCATCAATGTATCTAAAGAACCTAAATTTCAGTGTGCTATCTGGCACTTTACTCAAAGTATAGCTTATTATGATGATTATAATAGATTTGCAGTTCATGAATGACTATATGAAAGTAATGATATAAAAGCATTTTCAACAAACATGCCAGAATTTCCATATTCAGTTGAAAAATATTCTCTTTAGTCACCTAGAGAAAATGTGTATTTCTAATAAAGTTGACACCACTGCTTAAAACATTTTGGTAACATCCCCTTTCAACCAACTTGAAAATCATTTATGAAAATTATCATGACAGCCCGGCCAGTGTGGCACAGTGGTTGAGCATCAACCCATGCACCAAAAGGTTGCCAGTTTGATTCCAGGTCAGGGCACATGCTCGGGTTTTGGGCTCTATCCCTGGTAGAGAGTGCAGGAGGCAGCCAATCGATGTTTCCCCTCTCATCAATGTGTCTGTCTCTCCCTCCCTCTTCTTCCATCTGTAAAAGTAAAAAATCCTTAAAAAATTTTTGTAAAAAGAAAATTATCATTACTGTAAGTTATCTTTTTAAAAATTTATTTAAGGTATTACATATGTGCCCTTATTCTCCCATTACCCCCGACCCCCCTGCTCATGCCCTCACCCCCCTGTTGTCTGTGTCCACTGGTTAGGCTTATATGCATGCATACAAGTCCTTTGGTTGATCTCTCCCCCTGATCCCCACCCTCCCCTTCCGTCCCTCTGAGGTTTGATGGTCTGATCGATGTGTAAGTTATCTTAATAAATTTTTATTCTCCAGCAGTTTTCTTACCTCTAGTTTTAATATAAAATTTAGTTTATAAATATCAGTTATTAAATGATTAATATGAATGATCACTATTTCTAAGATACTATGGGATATGATTTTTCAAATATCACAAAATGGTAGGTATAGGGCTATTTAATCCAAAAGTATGTTTTAATAACATTTTAAAATGAGGAAACTTTATGTAACAAATTTGAAGTCTTGGCTTGAAAATTAAAATTAAAGGATTTAGCAACACTAGGCAAGTATTTCCTGTTAGAATTACTGGGAGCTGAATGGAGGCTGATCCCTTTAGAAGAGGAAATGCATTTTTGCTTCAATCCCTGCTTGCATAATATATACAAATACACTGACATCAGGAAATTTGACCCGTTGTGGTATGCCAGTGAGCATATAGGTCAAACTAAGTTGGCATTTTGGGTGGCCAAATACCCAATTTACCTCATTGTAAGAGGATTACCTGTAGTCTTGCCTTATGGAACTCTGAAATGGCTGTAAAGTTGGGCCAATAAAATGTAAGTGCAAATGAAATATATCACTTTAGGGCAGAAACTTATGAACTAGCATGCACTTTGACAAGTCTGGACATCTAGCTATGAGGCACTATTCCAGGCAGAGGTTTCTCCATTAGCCGTAGCCCTGGAGAATAGACAGCGAATAGCAAAATCACAGTCCATAGCAAATAGGCAGCCTAACTGAGAAATAAATCTATGTTGTAACCCACTGTGATTTGGGGACCATCTGTTGCTACTACATGTTCAAGCCTATCCTGACTGACACACACATTTAAATCACTTCCCCAGCCTCTGTAAGGAACTAAGTTTGTGACCCATGTCTTTGCTGTAAGTTCTCCTCTAATTTTTAGAATGTGAAAAACTGAAGCTCAATAAGGTTGAATAATTGCTCAGAAATAATGAAGTCACTGTTTGCACCCAGGTCTATCTGACTCCCAAGTCTGTGTACTTGGGCTGGCCAGAGGTCTCCCTTCCTCCCTTCCTTGTGCTCCAGTGACATGAAGACACTGGGCTGGGGCCTTTTTCTGGAAGAGAGCTGCAGTGGCCAGAGATGGGAGTAATCATGGTGCAGCCATCATGCGACTGTCATGACCCACTGTCTGCATGGAGCTCAGCGCGGTTCCTGGATATAGATCGTGCTCAGTAAACACTGGCTTTTATTATTACTCTGTGGGCTGTTGACTTACTCAGGAAAGAGGCATTGATGCCTGTGCCCGCCATGTGCAGGCAGCCGCCCTCACAGAGAGGAGTCCAGCTGGGGAAGAGCAGACACCGGAACAGTTGCATTGTCACGGATACGCTGAGAGAATGTCAGGACGGTCTCGCCTGGGCGGGCACTTCTCTGAGGAGGTGGTGTTCATTTTTATTTACTTACTTTTAATTTTAATTCCTTACTCACTGTAATGAGACTAAAATGTTTATGCTATTATTTCTATCTTTCTCAATTCTATTACTAAAAAAAATGGCTTTGAAATTCAGTGGTTTCTCAAATATCTAATCAAAGTAGATATCTTAATTTAATAAGAAATTTGCTAAAATGTAATAACCCTTTTATGACAATATTTTCTAGAAATCCTATAAAATACACATGTTAATATATAATTCAATAGTCTGGGTTTATTTTGTAAACACATTTTGTCTGTACCACTTAAAAATAATTTTGAATCATATTTATTGTTTTGCATACAATTCAGACATTTATTAATATTTAAAAGACCCAAATGCAAAGTAATAAATTTGGATTCTTTTCCCCATAAAAATGGGAAATATATCTTGATAAAGAACTTTTAAAATTATTATTACACACCAGTTAGTTGTTGGAATTGATAGTTCCAGGAAAAAAATACTTAACCAGCAAAATACAAACAAAAAACACACACAAAAAAACAACAACAAAAATCTGATTAGTATATAAAACAGTTTACAATAATATTGTAAGCAGGAAACAAAAACTGATCAGAAAACACTCTGTCTTAAATTAATTTTCAAACAGATTCCTATTATACCACAGTTTACTCCAAATAACTCTAAGCCCATTAAGAGCTCTTCTATACATACAAAAACTTAGCAAAATTATACAGTACTTATTGCAATAACAAATTAAAAGTTGTCATAATACATGTAACTTAAATACCCCCCCATTGATAAAGTGGCTTCTTATTCCTTAAACATAAAAATTCTGCTCTTCATTGTAGAAAGATGAAATCCTCTCATCAAAAGGCACATTCTTATCTGCAAGGGGAAAAAAATACTGTAAATGCTCATCCTGGAATAAATTTAAACATATTTTAAAATATTCCCACAGATTTGGAGTGGCAAGAAGATAATAAAAGTATTTAATATTAGGGAATTATAATGAATTGCACCAATAAAACAGATTGTGATTTTGTCTATATTAATTATGTCAGGTGCTATCTTTTACATTATAATTCTAACCTTTTCAAAGACATTTTATATGTAACTAGTGTAATTAAAGATTAGTTCATAGTCATACCAAGTTACACCTTCACATAATTGACTTTAATAGAATAACCTTAGTGCTTATTCTGATAATATGTTATGTTCCATGTTAAAAGTAGTGTTTTAGAAATTAAAACTATTTTCCAATTGGTAACTTTTTCTTTAATATATATTTTTTATTGATTTCAGAGAGGAAGGAAGAGGAGAGAGAGATAGAAACATCAATGATGAGAGAGAATCACCGATTGGCTGCCTCCTGCACTCCCTACACTGGGGATCGATCCCACAACCTGGTCATGTGCTCTTGACTGGAACCGAACCTTCAGTCCGCGAGCCAACGCTATATCCACTGAGCCAAACCAGCTAGGGCCCAATTGATAACTTTAAATAAAGTCTTTTTAATGAGGCTTTCTGGATAAACACTTGAATCTGCCTTCTGATTATGATATGCTGATGTTAAAAAACAAAAATATTTTGTGGCCAAGTAACACTGCCTACAAATGTAATGAACACATACAATACAATATTAAACTTAATGATGCAGAATAGAAGTAGCTAAAAAGAAAATTTAGGAACTTTAAAAATTACAAACTTGGCAAAAATTATTAGAATAGCCTTGAAGTAATAGAATTACTAGCTTTTAGAAGTTGCTAGAATTGTCAAAATTCCCTTTAGTGTAGATTATAAAATAATAATAATTTTGCTGTTTAGTAGGAATCAAACAAAATAGCAAGAAGGTATTGTTCCCATTTGTTGTTTTGTGTTGTAAAGCACTGTTTTAAATTGTATTTTTGATACTGGTTATGAGTATTTGTTCCCAATATTTTAAAATTATGTTAAATATATAAAATATATTGTTTCGCTTGAGGAAAATGCAAGTAGTTTTTAATCAGAATATGCTCTTAGATTCCTCATCAAAATTTCTAAGAAGGCTGAAGCATCCTACATAATAGTTAAATAATTGTTATTTGTGTTTTAGTTTTATAATTCCTTTGTGTAAAATGTTTCCATAACTAAGCAAAAAAAATGCCTTTAATATATAAAATTAGGATATCAATAGCAAATTCAAGGGAAGGTAACCAAGCTGCTCAAGTTAATTTTTTCCACATACCTACAAATTTTCCCTATTAGACTGTATTAACCTCTATGCTTAAATTACTAGATATGGTGGTGGTGGTGAACTCTTTAATATCCAATCAATTCCCAAAGATAATTCTGATCTAATCATGGCACTTTGATTTCCCCCCCTCCCAGGGTTATTTTATTTTTAATATATTTTTATTGATTTCAGAGAGGAAAGGAGAGGGAGAGAGAGAGAGAGAGAGAGAAATATCAATGATGAGAATCAATGATCGGCTGCCTCTTGCATGCCCCCTACTGGAGATCGAGCCCACAATCTGGGCATCTGCCCTCGACCAGAATCTAACCCGGGACCCTTCAGTTCACAGGCCGACACTCTCTCCACTACGCCAAACCGGCTAGGACTTCCCAGGCTTAGTTTAGAAATGATTACATGACCAATGATATAAAAAACAAAAACAAATAACAAGCAGCAAGTCACTTCCAGAAAACAATTCTGTTAAGAGTTTCTAGGGAAATTTTTCTCATTTCTAAGAAACAGTTACAAGAGAGCTAGTGCATAACTTCTAGGGAAAGCTATCATTCTGAATGTCATAGGAACTGCTGACATCATCTTACTGTCAGCCTAAAAATGAGTAACAATAACAAATTAAAAGTTGTCATAATACATGTAACTTAAATACCATGAAGCCAACACATGAAAATGGGCAGAACCAAGGGGATCATGGAGAAAAGAAGAAAGAGCCCAGAAATACTGTGCCTGGAGTCAGCCCTACCTGTGACATCTTCCATCTGAATATATCCTCTTTAGAAAATTTAGACTAAACAATATTTGACAGTTTCAGATTGTTCAATCTAATATCAATAGTGAAAATAATTACCTCAAGTCCTAACTACCAACCAGAATCATTATTAAAAACTTGACATATTAAAAGCCACATTAAAAAAACATCCCTTTCAGAAAGGGCTAATGACAAAAGGCTTATTTTATACTGTGGTAAAACTGTAAGCAAGGAAATCCATTTACCTTTCTGGAAATAACTTGCTTCCTGTTATTTTGTGGATAGAATTTGGAAAATGAGGAGGAACTAATTTTAGAAAGCACTTAAACAATGAAGGCAGCATAGTAAAAGATGAGCCAACAAGAATTACCAGCAGTTATACTGTAGACCAGTGATGGCGAACCTATGACACGTGTGTCAGAGGTGACACGCGAACTCATTTTTTTGGTTGATTTTTCTTTGTTAAATGGCATTTAAATATATAAATAAATATCAGAAATATAAATCTTTGTTTTACTATGGTTGCAAATATCAAAAAATTTCTATATGTGACACGGCACCAGAGTTAAGTTAGGGTTTTTCAAAATGCTGACACGCCGAGCTCAAAAGGTTCGCCATCACTGCTGTAGACTAATATGATTTTGCATTGCAACTGACAAGGGAGGCAAAACAAAATATTTGTATTTCTCATTTTTAGGGTCCTCATTTGAAAATGAATAATAGCAAGTGCTGGTTTAGATAACAAAACAAACATAATTTATCATTATTCTTTTCATAGGTATAAATCATATAAGTATTTAATAAATGGAGTGAGAATGCAGCAGGAAGATAAGTCTAAATCATTTAAACTCTCTGAGCCTCAGTTTTCCTATCTTTAAAATGAAAGCCGGAACTACTTTGCAAGAGTGTCTTTATTTCATGTAGTTCAGGTAGGGAGCCTAGCACCGTGTCTGGCACATCCTGCTCTAAAGTAGGTATTTATCAACAAGTGACTATTACAATCACCCCTACTGCAGTTCTGTTGCCCCACTCTGTCCAGGCTTCTCCCTGGGCTCAGTAATAGGGCCCCTGATCTTATCCCTCTGACATCCCACCACTACCACCCATTTCATGGTTTCTTCATATATGGCTGTCTTGGAAAGCCCTGGTGAAAGTCTTCTTTCAGGGCCCCAAAGACCTTATAATGCGGTCTTCATTTTAGTATTGATTTTTTACCTTTATTGGGAGAAACAAATGGCATTATATTTGATTATCATGTGTTATTAAAGTGAGTCATAATAAGATCTATATGCATCTTTCCTACAGGGTAAGTTTGAAGTGTTAAATAAATAGATGGCATAATGTATGTTTAATTCTAATACCAATATCAGAACATCAGAGTCCTGCTCACTGAATCAATGAAGTTTGGACTCCAGTTTTCCTTCATTCAAATAATTCCCCCTCTATCCAAATGTCCTCTATTGACTAGAATCTTTTTTTTTTAAATATATTTTATTGATTTTTTACAGAGAGGAAGGGAGAGAGACAGAGAGTTAGAAACATCGATGAGAGAGAAACATCGATCAGCTGCCTCCTGCACATCTCCTACTAGGGATGTGCCCGCAACCAAGGTACATGCCCCCGACCGGAATCGAACCTGGGACCCTTCAGTCCGCAGGCCGACGCTCCATCAACTGAGCCAAACCGGTTTCGGCGGTATTGACTAGAATCTTGACTGCCTCTTTTCCTCATTCATTTGCACTGAAAGAAATTCTATATCCATATAATTTCACTTATCCAAACCTCCTAGGAAAGGTCTTAACACTCCGCAAGGCTGGATCTGAGAAAAGACAAAACTACACTACCAGACCATAGACCATTAGTCCCACAATTTTGCCAAGAAGCACTGTTTACAAACAGAGTAACCCCGATTAACACCAAAATATCTTCAGAATGTAGTAATAAAATCAATTTTACTATCTCCCTCCCCCCACCACAAACACACACACACACAGAGTTAATACATATTCCCAGTATGCAGCAATTAAAAGGACAAATTTCTGCAAGGAAATCTGCAATAAAGATTTCTTTTGGGGATGGTATTCTATTCTTTGTTTACTTTCGTAAAACAATGTGCATGTGAGCTATTGGTTGGGTAGCACAAAGAACTTCATTAAACAGAACTAAATAAAATCTGTTAGAATAACAACTATTAAGAGAAACTGTACTTTATTTTTTCGATTTGCTTGTTCAGGACTTGCTTCCTTATTCATGGGATTAAACTGCAGGACACTTACCTTCGAGGATGATTGGCATCAAACAACGTGTTGTCATCATCTTCATCATCCTGTTCTAAAGGTGTCAGTTCCATGTTTTCTATATTAGTGTCCAAAACTCCGTATCTCCTAGTCTTTCGGTTTCTTCTTCTCATCCTATTAAATAGAATGTATTAATAAATATTCCTTAAATAGGGTACAGATGATCCTTATTTTGTATTTATTTGTAAATTAAAAATAAAGTATCCCCTCTGTTTCTGACACAGGAGATTCTCAATATCAGAATGACTCCATTTCAGAAATGTAGCCTAGGTTTTTTTATGAACCATGTTTGTGTGCCATCACCATTTCTTCTGGCATACCCCCTTCTCTCTCTGTCAGGTTATGGTGTTGGTAGATACTCCTTTAAGCCTTAATTCAGGTGCCATATTTTTACTGTAGCCTTCTAGTCCAACCTTTTCCCCACATTTTCCATGCATTCTTACCGCTGTACAGGATTATATACTTTCAGCCCCACTGAGAAATGGTATGTCTATACATATTCAAACGCTAGACTGGGTATGAGTATGAGTGATATCATGTTTGTTTGTATGTGTGGGTGTGTGTGATTATATTCAATCTCTATCACATATTCATCTTAATCACTTTGTCTTGATTTTTAACAATCTTTTATAAATGTGAAACATTCTATTTCATAGGCCTTAAAAAAAAAAAGACAGCACACTGGATTTGTCATATGGGTCATAGCTTGCCAATCTCTGATTTATATTTATAAAGGTAATTCACAGAAAAACTGAGAACAGGAATGATAAAAATGCTGACTCTGGAAATAGAAACATAAAAGGTACAGGGTGTTATAGTTCACTATTGATCCTTTTGAACTACATGATTTAATAACATTTGCATGTATTCCTTTGATTTGAAAAAGTGAAGGGAGACACCTGGCAGCAAAAGTTAAGGATATTCAGTTATAATTTTTCCTCTTCCCATTTGCCAGTCTTTTGCTCAGTTTCTAAACATTCATCTTTCTAAACATTCATCTTCAGTCAACAAAGAAGAATTAATGTCATGGGAAATTATTTTTAGAAATAAACCAGATTCTTCCAGGTTATATATTATATATCAAATAGTCAATATGTTAATAGCTTGGTCATTGCTGGTCACAGGATACCTTGGAAACTCTTGAAAAAGGGAATAATATGATCATAGAGCTTAAGGACTTGTGAAATTTAATCTCAGCTGTCACTCTTCTCCACTCTCACGGTCTTCATCATACCTTGAATGAATTCCCAATCTTTCAATGTGTGGCTAAACAAATATGCCTACTAACACTATTTTTTCTATCTGTGTTCAGTGTAAATAATTCACTAGACTTTGTGAGTCTTTATTATTTATGCTAGTTTGTACTGTCCTTTAATCATGTATATAACTATCTTCCAAACATAAATCCAAGCTCTTGAAAAATGAGTTACTGTATAGTGAATGCATTGTTATGCACCAAATAAACAGGGGAATGCAGATAAATTTAAATTAATTTAGTATTTTAGTAAATGCTACTAGTTTATATAAGAATAAGTAAAAAAAAAAACCTGTATAGTGTTAAATATCATTTATTATTTCCCATTTTAGAGTCATTTTTCTATTTCAGTTACAGTTGACAGACATTATTTTATTTTATTTTTTTTAATGTATTTTATTGATTTTTTACAGAGAGGAAGGGAGAGAGATAGTCAGAAACATCGATGAGAGAGAAACATCGATGAGCCGCCTCCTGCACATCTCCTACTGGAGATGTGCCCGCAACCCAGGTACATGCCCTTGACCGGAATCGAACCTGGGACCTTTGAGTCCGCAGGCCGACGCTCTATCCACTGAGCCAAACCGGTTTCGGCAGACAGACATTATTATACTAGTTTCAGGTGTACACTTCAGTGATAGACATTGCATAACTTAATGTCAATATGTGATCATCCCAATAAATATCACACCCATCTAACACTATACATAGTTATCAGAATATTATTAACTATATTCCCTGTGCTGTACTTTACATTCCCATAGAATTTATACTTGAAATGAACTTCCCTAAAAGTGTCCTTCCTAGATTCAAACATATAGGCAGTGATAGTTACATGGTTGTGACAGCTACATTGTCATGGGAACATCTATAATAATAATTTCGTGCATCGGGCCTCTAGTCAAATATGAGAAAACATGTATGTACCCATACACATTGGTTTTTCTCAGAGAAGGTAAAAAACAGCTGTAAAACTTTAAAATAGGTTGATTCAATGAACCATCTACTTAAAATACTAACAAACATTATGTGTAAATTATAATATGCATAAAAATATACTAAAATTTTTAGTAAAAAGGCTACTTTTACCTTTGTAGTGTACATTATTTCTTAATAAGTCTATTTTTGTTTTTAAATGAATATTCAGAAAGTTATACTTTTACTGCCCTTTTTATACCAACTGAAAAAAAAAATAGGAGCACCAAAATTAGATGGAGAGGTAGAAATCTTAGACTTTTGCCCTAAATTTTTCAATTACAGTTGTCATTAAATATTATTTTTATACTAGAGGCCCGATGCACGAAATTCGTGCAAGGGGCTGGGCCCCCCCACTGCGGCGGCATCGTCCGGAAAATTGTCCAGAAGGACATCTGGTCTAATTAGCATATTATGCTTTTATTATTATAGATTAGTTTCCATTGTACAGAATAATGGTCAGATAATTACATAATTTATGAAATGATCCCCCAATAATTCTAATACCCACCTGGCGCCATACATAGTTATTACTTTTTAAAATATATATATTTTTATTGATTTCAGAGAGGAAGGGAGAGGGAGGGAGAAAGAGAGAGATTAAAACATCAATGATGAGAGAGAATCATTGATCCGCTACCTCCTGCATGCCCCACACTGGGGATTGAGCCTGCAACTTGGGCATATGCCCTAACCAGGACCTCCTTGTTTATAGGTTGATGCTCAACCACTGAGCCATGCTGGCTGGGCTATTAGAATATTATTGACTATATTTCCTATTCTGTACTTTACATTCCTGTGACTATTTTGTAACTACCAATTTGTACTTCTCAATCCCTTCACTTTGTCACCCAGCTCCCCGAACTCCCTCCCATCTGGCAACCTTCACTTTGTTCTCTGTATCTCTGAGTCTGTTTGATTATTTTGTCATTATTTTTAATCACAAGAGTAAAGGAGGCTTTAAACTTAGGTAATTTTAATAGCTACGATTTTTTTCCTACAAATGAATGCTTCCATTGAGCTCATGATACCCAAACTTGTCTATTTGTGTTGATAATTACATATGTATAATTTATAAGCATGCACACTTTTCTACTAAACATAGTAAATGAATATTGCAATCTGAAAACAAATTTTGTTGGCTCTTGGTTTACAAAAAAATAGGAACTTTATTTATAAATGCATAGAGATGGAAATATGGAGGCCAAAAAGGGCAAAAGAAAATAGCTACATGGTTTATTATATTGAATTATATTCATTCATCACATGGCATGCACAGGTTAATGATTGTGATCAGATCCCTTCTAGGTATTCAAGTGATTATTCAAACAGTTATCCTACATAGATGCAGATTCCATTACACTCAGGTTGGTAAGAATTATTTCAGCTTAAATAACCTGTAAAAGCTACAGTAGAAAAGCAAAACTAAACTACTAAAGTAAGCTTGATAAAATTTTATGTAAAAATGTATGATGCAACATAAAATAAACACCACAGAATAAAACTCCATTTCATTTTACTACTCTGTGAAAGTAAGAAAACCGACCAAGGTAAATTGCTGTAGCCATCTGACTTTATTCTTTTATTTTCCCTTTTAACTGAATACCTGCAGGGTATTATTGACTATGGAATAATATAAATAATGTTATTCCTTAATTTCTTCTATAGCACATTCAAAACAAGACTGAGGAATATTTTACTGTATATTTTATGCACAAATACCCCCTATGTAATTAGACATAATGATAAAGTAGAGTATATCTTAATAAAGGTACAACTACTGACATGCAGTATTTTTCTTGACTATTTTTTGCAAAGCAGTGAATTAGCAACTAAGAATGATTTATTTATTTTGACTTTACATAAATTTTAATACATAAATCCAAATAAATTACTTGAAGGAAAGGTACACTTCATTATATTATGGTGAAAACAAGTTGTTATATACATTCATTTGGACTAATTAGACTCCCCCCCTTTTTTATTGAATTTATAGGAGTGACCTCAGTTCACAAAACCATGCAGTTTTCAAGTGTACAATTCACCAAAACATCATCTGAACACTGCACTGTGTGCCCATCACACCAAGCAAAGTCTCTTTCCATCCCCACTTTAGCCCCCTTTGCTCACCTCCAACTACCCCCAAACCCCTTTCCCTCTGGCTAACACCACACTGTTGTCTGTGTCTATGTGTTATACGTATGTGTTTTGCTAATCCCTTCACCTTTTTTTTCATCCAGCCCCACACCCCACTCTGAGAGCAGTCTGTTCCATGCATGTACCCATGCCTCTGCTTCTATTGTTCATCAGTTTACTTTGTCCATTAAAAAAAAATATTTTAAACCAATTTTTTTTTTGCCATTGTGACATAAGGAAACAAAAATTAGTGAGCCACAATTTTAGTCTATGACTTTCATCAAGAAATCCAACACAATTGGATATATGACATATAGGAAAAATTATTTATTTCCTCTTCATCTCATTGCCCAAACCCAGTCCATCAGTTGTCATTTCAAGTTTTTCAATAAGTAGACACTAATAAGAGATAAGAGTATGTCATGGGTTGAACCGTGTACCCCAAAATTCACATGTTGAAATCCTAACATTATATTATTGTATTACATTCACTCATCACATGGCATGCACAGATAATGATCTTGATCAGATTTCTTCTAGGTATTCAAGTTATTATTCAAATAGCTATCCTATATAGAGAAACACATTCCTCAATGTTCCATTATACACAGGTTGGTAAGAATTATTTCTGATAAAATAATATGTAAAAGTTACAGTAGAAAAATTAAACTACTAAAGTAAGCTTCATAAATTTTACCATGTGATTTTACTTGAAGATAGGGTGTTCACAAAGTCAATCAAGTTAAAATGAAGCTGCAAACACAAAGTTATATTGATTGTTCTTCCTGAGATTCATTGAAGTTCACTTAACAGTGCTCACCACTGCTATCAATTTCCTTGACTATTAAAATAGCTTCCTACCTGTCTTTTCCTATCTACTCTGGTCACCCACTAACCTCCCCTCCATCCTCTAAAACCTCCAATAGTTTCCTACTGTTCAGCATTAAGTAATAATTGTGTAATAAAGCCTACAGAGTTCAACACTGGAAGGCTCATAGTCACCTCTCTAGCCTCACCTAGCTCTTCACTCTACATTCTACTTCACTTTCATCACTCCAGCCACAACCCCTTCTCTCATTCCCTTGGAATGGCCATGCTTTCTGTCACTGTCCTCACACTCTTCCCCACCCACTACAATATGTTAATAACTATTCATCTTTCAGCTCCAGCTCAAGTATCACATCCTTAGGGAAACCTTCTTTCCAGGTTAATCTAGCTCAGTCACAGGTACCTATTATTGGCTTCCAAAGCACCCATGCACATCTCCTTTAAAGTACTTGCTCAATATGTTTTGTGTACTTATTTGTGTAACTATCTGTCTTCCCTACTAGACCATCATTTTATGGAAGCAGAAAACAGGTCTGTTCTTGCCACTACCAAACCCACAAAACACAGGCATTGGCATAAAGCAGATGCCTAATAAATATGTTAAATTATTTAACTGAAACATATGGATTCACAATATACCTTGCATTTTCTCTGCACAACAAAGATAGCTATAATTTTGTATGCAAATCATCACTTTTGGAATAAGAAAAGCCTAAATGGCATTATCTTCAGAAACACACCACAGCAAAATTCAGGGGAGCTAGCCAATTTTTAAATCATAATATGAATAATAGCTTCTGACTCAGGACAAAAAAAAAAGTACTAGAATGACTGAACATTAAATATGCACTCATTCCGGGTGTGGTGTTTTAGGTAGAGCCCAGGTGATTCTCATACACTACACAAATTAGATCCACCAATATGCTGTGCTGTGGAGTTTCATTTTTTTTCTTTTGGATATGAACATGTGCCATATTGTAACATGTAGGTATCTTTCATTTACTCACTAAAGTTTATCTTTTCAAAACCTAAACTGAATTTTTGCTTTTCTCTTTAAAATTATCAGCATTCTACATGAAAGCCATATCTGACACCAGTGATACTGTACAGGATAAAACGAGTTACTTTGACTGATCTCTCAATGTCATTATGATTATTCCACCACTTTGATGTAAAGTAATGGTGCTCTCAGGAGCTACTGATTCCAAAGTAAAGTTTTCAAAGTACTGTGCTTTTTAATTCTTTTGCTTTCTTTTCATAATTATTATTGGATCCTCTCTGGTTGCTTCTCAGATACCAAGCTCTGAAACTGTAACAACCTTGGCCAAGTGCAGCATTAAATAGAAGATTCCCCCCAAAAAGCACCTGCTACTGGCCATCTACAGTAAAACATTCACTGCTAACACCCAAAAGTTAAAAAAAAAAATGAATGCATGTTCGTCTATGTTTAGGATATTGCAACCTTGCTTTCTCTGATAGCCTTTTCTCACCAAGCTCCTTGTAATTCAGCACATCCTATCAGTTCTTAAGCTTATATTTGTCTCCCATTTGATGGTATTCTGGTGGATACCCCAAATGAAGTGTAAATGTCACAGAGCTTAGCTATGAAGTATCCTATATGACAATACACTCATAGCATATACCTCCCTTGCTATCTCTCTTTGTCTGTTCATGGATTTCCCAGTGTTCTTTTAGGCCCTGAACCATGGGATGTGATACTTGATAATTATTCTTACCTCCATTTTTAAGAGTTCAGCATGGGTTTACTTCCCAAAAACTTTAAAGTCCTATTTACAATCTAGCACCCCCAAGATGCATCACAGCTGGCCTTTGACTGACTCTGTGACCAACTCCTCCAGCCAATTTCTCTTATAATCTCCTTTTATTTCTCCCAACCTTGTTAGACCTAACCTCTTTTACTGATTATACTTTCAGAGGTCAGATACATATAGAGTATGGTATGGGGAGGTAGTAGATAAGATAGTAACTCCCCCCCCCCAAATGTATTACAATTACAATTCTAGATACAAAAAAATCACTTAAAAAAACTTACTGAGTTTGCACATATGTCAAACATTGAGCTAAAGAGCTTACAAACATTACCTGATATAATCCACATAACAATTACATAAGTACCCTCGTTTTATAAAGGCAGAGCTTGGAAAAAAAATATATTGCAGAGCTTGGAAAAAATACTCAAATGCAAGCAGTTTGACTCCCAAGCCTGGGTTCTTAAACATTAAGCCATATTGTATTCCTAGTGAATCAAAGTAATGTTAATCACAGTGACAAAAGTCACTACCAGTCTTCTGATCCCTAATACAATGATTTTATATCAGACTGGATATATTGTCCTGGTGAACTGTATTTTTTGGTTAAACTTGTGGTAAAGAGTAATAACTTGGTAGCTATTTGCATTAATAAGTACATTTAAGTTCCTCTGGTTAAACCATCTCTTAGTTTTTATCACTGTAACAGAATCTGCTTCTCCCTTAACAGGAACCATGATTTTGTTTAGACAGCAATTGAGCCCAGACCTAAGAGATACACAATGGTCATAATTATTGGTATAAACCAATCATGAAAATCTAACAGTCCTTTTGTCAGTCATTGTCTAGGGCTGAGTGGATGAAGCAGTTCAGACAAATGGAGTAGTAGGGTTTCTGGAAAAAGATTTTTCTCTCTTATTAAAAAAAAGAATATAGAAAAAGATGTTGCATTCAGGATCCCTTTCTTCTTTCCTGGTTGAGACCCTAACTGTATGAGAACATAATGATAAAAACTGAAATAGCCATCCTAGAGAGACAAGGATGGAAAGAGCCAGAAATAATTGCTTATTATTTTCAGTATCAATAGAATTTGTTTTACTATTCTGTACAGCGCAAATTCATCCCAATGAAAGAGTAAAAATATAATCAGTTAGTTCTGGAACTCAGCAATACAGAAGGAATGCCAAAAGTAGAATTCAAACTCTGGGTTCTGGAAGAGCTTGGACACTTTCGAGCTCTATGAACTTTAGTATTCTCACTTCATATGGCAGACATTACTAATGTTCCCCAAATCTGGAACACACACACACACACACACACACACACACACTTTCCAGTTCTTTATACAATTAGACTCATTTGTAGGCTGAAGCAGTCAAAAACCCGTGTATTCCTTAGTCTCTCTTGCCAAGCTCTGACAACTGTGAAGGGCTTATGTTGAAATGGCAAAACCTCTGAGGTAAACAGATCATTTTAAAGATATTGGAAATGATGAGAGGCTAAGTCTTTTAATCAAGGTAACACAGGTTATGATGAGGTAACAATCTCAATCTCAATGGCTTAATGCAATCAGTTTATTTCTCCATTATGAAAATTCAGCTACAGGCTTGGACTGTCCTCCAGGACAGCTGTCCTCCATGTGGTATCTCAGCAATTTGACTGGCCTTAACCCTATGGATTTTTGTTTATTTGTTTTTTAATATATTTTTATTGATTTCAGAGAAGAAGGGAGAAAGAGAGAGAGAGAGAGAGAGAGAGAGAGAGAGAGAGAGAAACATCAAAGCTGAGAGAGAATCATTGATCGGCTGCCTCCTGCACACCCCGCAGTGAGGATCAAGCCTGCAACCCCCGCATGTGCACTGACTGGAATTAAATGTAACTTCTGGCTCATAGGTTGATGCTCAACCACTGAGCCACCCCGGCTGGGCTTAACCCTACGGTTTTGCTTAAAAAATAATAATGACCATCTAAGGGTAATCTTTTCTCTTTTTTAAGACTTTATTGTGAGAAAAAATGCCCTACAGAGAAAGAAACTCTAATTGGTATTAAGTAAGATCTTCATATTGCTTTGTTCTACCAATAAGAATAAAGCTTGACTGATGCTAACAATGTCTGGACAATGTTCAGAACCCATATACTTTTTGCTTCCAGAATACAGGATGAAAACTACTCATTTCGGTGAATGCCCATTTTGGACTCCCACAAATTTCCAAATCTTCACCACCTACCTGTATAGCAAAATATAGAATTCACTAAGAACACTCACTCATTAGGCAACTACTTATGCAGAGCCTACATAATGTTGTACATAATGTTCAGGACTGAGTATTTAGCAGGGAATAAGACAGACAATGAGCGTCTTCTCATAGAGATTATATATTCATTTTAGGCAGCCTACTAGGGTTCCTATTCCCTTGCATATATATTTTTCAATTTCTACAGAGAGAATCTAATTGTTGTTTGGAATACTTCCAGACTCAAAGTGGAAGTTATTTCTAGTCACATATTCAATATAACTGAATTAGATGAAAACAAAACAATTTGGAAGTTTAATGGGCTTTAAGTATTTTGTAAGTAAAATATTTTCAATGCTACCTCCTATCAGTTAAAGAAATTATGATTTATCCTCCCCTCCTTGGCAAAACCAACTAATGCTGGTGTGCTGTCGGACATACTGTGGAAGTGGGGTCCACAACGGGAATTCACCGAAATGAGTAGTTTCCATCCTGTAATCTGCAAGCAAACAGTATATGAGTGCTGAACACTGTCCAGTCATTGTTAGCATCAGTCAAGCTTTGGCCATCATGTAGACAACTAAATTTAGGATTTAGACTGGATGAATGCAATAGATACAGGTTAAAGAGTTCAGTTTTTCTTAGGTATAGTTCAGAATTGGGCGGTTAACACGTGTGAGTTATCTAATAGAATCGGACTGAAAAGACTGTACCCTTCCAAGCTTTACAGATATAAAAATAGAAAAATCAATGGCAATAAACATTTATATGTAAGGGGTGGTCAAAATTAGGTTTACAGTTGTGAATACGCAAAATCATACAAAAACTGTAAACCTACTTTTTGCCAACCCATATATAAATAAGGTAGAAGCAAAATGAAAAGGGTGATCCCCCAAATCCCCCAAAAGTTATCATCCAGCCCATAATTTATAAGAAACATAATACACAGGGTACTCTGTATCTACTCATATAAACACTGATTATTATTCCTATTAAGTGGCAATATTGTACAAATACAAAAGCTACTAAATAGGAATCCCGCCCTTAAGTAGTTTGCGTTCTAATAGGCAAAAGGACAAAGAGAGATTAAAATATATTGTGGCTGAGTACAAGATTACTCCCTCTTCAGGGAAAGTTTGCCCTTTGAGGCAAGGCAAAGCGCTTTGGAGGTGGGGTGCTAACTTATAAATAAAAGGGAGCAACTACTTGGTGGTTTAGATCCTCCCAAAGGCACCAGAAGCTTTTAAGACCGTCATTTTCACATCTCTCTCACTCAGGCAGGCCCCCCTGAGAGTGGGCCACGCCAGGCCACTGACAGCTGCATCGCTGGAAGGTCACCAGGCAGCTCATCAAGGCTGCGCCTCACCTGACAGTCCTGACGACGAAGTACACCAGCACCGCGCCGCTCACCACCATCAGTACGGTCAGGGCCCGCTGGGTCATGGGCTTTTCGCCTGGGTTGGGGCTCACAGCGAGGACGCCACCCACGGAGCCTTCTTCCCCCGCCTTCCCCGCTGGGTCATCCGCTGCCAGCGCCGCCCCGGGGCTGCTGCCATTGCCGCCTTCTGCACCCCGCGGCCTCGCGGCTTCAGCCGGAGCGCGGCCCGGGGCCTGGGCGGCGGTGGGGCCGGGCGGCAGGGGGGACAGCGTCCGCGGCCCGTGATCGGGAGGTCCTGAGTCCGGAGCGGCCTCGGCCGCCTGCAGCAGCACCGCCAGGGGCCCCCTTAACCCTGGCAGGAGCAGCAACAGCAGGAGGGCGGAAGCCAGGAGGCGGCCGAGGCAGCAGCTGCGGTGCAGGGCCCTCATAGTCCCCGACCAGCCTCTCACCACGCCGGAGCCGCCGGGACCGCCGCTCTGGCTCCCGGAGGGACCATGGGCGCAACGGAGAACGGGGCGGCAGTGACCAAATCCCGGGGAGAGGCGCGGCCGCGGCAGGTGGCACCGGCGACAGCAGTTGCAGGGGCGGCGGAGGCCGGGAAACCGGAAGTTCGCACATCTCAGCAGCCACTGCTACTAAGGACGCGCTCGGTTGCTAACTCGTCGGGGCCGGCGCGTCCAGTGACGTCAGGGGCGCGGTGCCTCCGCGCACGTGTCCTGCCTGTCGGCGAGGGGTCTGGCCCTATGCTTAGGTCCTAAGTAAAAAAGTCAACAAAAGAAAAGTGTTGAGCGATTCTTTGCATAAGGAGACCATGGGAGACTGCGAGCTCATAGTTTGAGTTCCTTGGTGCGGAGCTGCAGGTGCACAGCCAACCAATGATTAAGGCCTTGAGGTTCCTCTCCGCTCAGGTACAACTTTGAGAAGTCTCTTCCCGTCTCTAGGTCCTGACCTTCCTTTCCTGAGAGCATTTACTTTAGAAAACTTGTAATTGCAAATTCATTCTCTGCCCTTCTCAGATACACATCTTTTTAAAAGCTTTTGGCTTTTGTCAGTTGTGCAACCCAGGACTGTCTTAAGGACCCGGGAGCCATCTTTTGAAATGTAATCAACCAAGAAGATAACACCCCTCTCTTCCAGTCTGTGGAAAGGTAGGAGCCTAACCTAGGCAGGCGCCTTGTTTCAAGTTGTAGAACTACCTCCTGTCATGAAGCTAAGAGAAAGAGTTAACTTTTCCTTTGTATAAGGCCAATTTGTAAACATAAGGGGCCTATGATGCCCCCTTCTTCAACTTTTAAAATCTCTTCAGCTCTTTGTTTCTGGGTAGTGAGCTCAGAGGTTGGAGAGGATACACTAGTATTGAGACCTCAAACTGCAAACAGACAATGGAGGTGGAAGGCCCCTCTGTGAAGAGGAAAGATTCTGAGCCCCTCCAGGATGTGGTCTAACTGGGGACATGACAACTAGGTGAAGGAACCCTATGGCTTAAAGATACATTTTTCTGAGACACAAGGGAAGGGGTGACTTGCTCCTTGCCTAGGGACGTACCCGCCTAAGTGGTATAAATCCTCTAAACTCCCAAATATCGGGGCACTTGGTTTGGTTTTGGCCGGCTAAGTTGTCCACTCAGGTCCCGAGTGTATTTATTTCCTAGAAAAAAATCCTCACCTGCTTTTGCTGCCATTTGTTTGAATTCATTCCTACCAGCAAGACAAGAACTGGGGGTACAGAGTACTGTCTCTGGCCAGGGGCTATTTCTGACCAGACACCACCCCAACCACCACTGACATTACAATAATCTGGAATAATGTCTTCCTTACCTGTTTAAGTTTGACATTAACATGGAACTTTGGCTTGAGCAGATACTAACAAACAACAACAACAAACCTGGCCAGAAGCCAAAGTTAATATTTGCTCTTTTCTTAAAAAACTTATACTCAAGAAATTGTTTAGAATTTCTGCTTGCATAGCACTGTGCTAAATTATGAGTGTAGAGAATAGACAAATATGACCCTTGCTCTCATCGCACTTAGGTTCAAATGGAAGTAACAAAATGAACAATTGGACTCGTTCTGAATGCTGAAATATGTGCTATAAATGACAAGTGCAGATCTAGAGTAAAAAATTTTATAAAGGACTGTTGTAGGTGGTGTGGACAGGATAGTGTCTTTAGCTGCTTGGGGATAGCAGATTAATGTAATTGCTTCTGGCTGGTGGAATTGAAGGTACTAGGCATCTTAATGCTGGTTTTCTGTGTGAGCAAGACCATTATGACACACCCTAATTTTAGCTTCCAGCCTGGCATTTATCAACAATAACGTCGCTCTTTGGATTTCTTACCTCCCTTATTCACAGGCTTATTCAGAGCCATATATGAAAAAAGTCCAATATTCAACACATAAAAAAAAGTGCATCATCTTTCATTCCTTACAATATCACACTTTACTGTTGTGTTCCTTTCCCTGATTATCCTTCTCAGGTGCTCAGGCATAAAATCTTGACCTCATCCTTTCCCTATGGCTTCCCATCTGCAGCAATCCTTGCCAGTAACTGGAACATGCAAAGTGCCAAGTAATTCTGAAATAGCAGAGTCAAACGAATGGTGCCAAATGACTAGAGCATACGATGTTCTCAGTTTCTCCAAATGTGACTCTCAGCCACCTGAGTCAGAATCAGAAATGAGATTTGTTTAAAATACAGGTTTTAGGTCATTATTCCAGAAAATCTGAGCCAGAATTTTTGGAAATGGGAACATGGACTAGATTTGCATTTTTCTTAAGCTCTCAGGGTCATTTTCATTGACACTTAAGATTAAGACTCCTTTCATTTCCCTCACCAACTGCATCTAGCTCAGTGGTTTTCAACCTTCTGGCCCTTTAAATACAGTTCCTCATGTTGTGACCTAACCATAAAATTATTTTCGTTGCTACTTCATAACTGTAATGTTGCTACTGTTATGAATCGTAATGTAAATATCTGATATGCAGAATGGTCTTAGGCGACCCCTGTGAAAGGGTCGTTCGACTGCCAAAGGGGTCATGACTCACAGGTTGAGCACCGCTGATCTAGATGTGTTACCTTTTTCACTCCCTAACATCTTTTTTATTAATCAACTCTTTATTCCCTGCTTCTCATAAGGAATCATTTTTGTATCACTAAATACACTGGCTTGCTTGTCTCCCGGCCCTATATACCTTCAGTTAAACTCTATACATTACAGCCATGGTAAAATTTCAAACTTAGATCTCTTTTAATATAACAAACAAATCTATTTTTCCCACAAAGATTCTCAGTCCTCAACAACAGGCAGTGTGACTGCAAATTATTGTTTTGTGTGTGTTGTTTTAGCAGAATACTATATTATTTATAAAGCATCATGAAACAATATTTTCAGTTGCATCACAGGAACTGGGAGCAAGTTTCCTGGGAGAAAATATTATATTTTGCTTGTGTAATATAATATTACAACTTTTGGTACATATGTCTATTTAAAAGATAAATTGTCAAACTAAGTATAATTGGTGTTTCTGATTTTTTCAATTAATAATGATAATACTTGTGCATTTACTTCTTTTCAGTTGGCTTGCACAAACTTGTACCAAGCACTCAAAATTTAAAACATGTAGGGAGAAAAATTATTAGGACATGAAATATAGATCAATTTACTTAAATTAATTTGCATACTGGAAAAAGACCACCGTTATTCTAATTTATCAGGGAACTCTGATAGCTGTCAGATACCAGTCTTTCATGGAAATATAATTAAAAACCATTGGCCTGCTGAGTAAAATCTAAATCCCACAGTGGTACTGAATGATAATTTTGTATATTAAGCATTGTGTACCAAGTATAGTGTTATCAAATGTTAAACAATTATCTTTGTTTTATCCTTACACACACAAAAAAATCCTTTGTTATTATTCCTACTAGAGGTCCGGTGCACGAAATTCTTGCACAGGTAGGGTCCCTAGGCCTGGCCGGCAATCAGGGCCATTCGGGGCCTTCCAGCTGCCGGCCTGGAACTTATTTCATTCCATGCCGCCCCCTGGTGGTCAGCGCACGTCATAGCAAGTGATCAAACTCCCAGTCTCCTGGTCGAACTCCTGAGGGGACACTTTGCATATTAGACTTTTATATATAGACTAGAGGCCCGGTGCATGAAATTCGTGTATGGGGGGGTCCCCTCAGCCCAGCCTGCACCCTTTCCAATCCAGGACCCTTGGGGGATGTCCGACTGCCACTTTAGGCCCTGGGATCGGGCCTAAACTGGTAGTCGGACATCCCTCTCACAATCCTGGACCGCTGGCTCCTAATCGCTCACCTGCCTGCCTGCCTGGTCTCCCCTAACTGCCCCCCGCCCCCGCCAGCCTGATCGCCCCTCACCACCTCTGCGTGCTGGCCTGATCACCCGTAACTTCCCCCCCCGCCGGCCTGGTTGCCCCTAACTGCCCCCGCTGCTGGCCAGGTCGCCCCCAACTGCCCCCCTCTGCTGGCCTGGTCGCCCCTAACTGCACCCCCTGCTGGCCTGGTCGCCCCATGCAGCCTGCTTGTTCAGTCGTTTGATCATCCCTCACTAACCCCCCTGCCGGCCTGGTCTTAGGCAGCCATCTTGTGAGGGTGTGAGGATCAATTTGCATATTACCTCTTTATTATATAGGATTTCATTTTTACAGTTAAGGAAACTGAGACACAGAGTAATCAATTTGGTGAAAACACACATGGGTGATAACAATAGAGCTGGGCAGTGAATCCAGACAGTTTAGCAGCAGAGGTGAGATATACCCTGCTACATTTTGTCTTCTCCTAATAAGGGTTTTCATGATTTGAGTCTAGCTTATTCTCAATCAAATAGTGCTAGAATAATGTTGCATAAATAATAATCTATAAGATCCAAGTGTCATATAGCAAATAAGCATTTACTTCTCTTATGTCTTTAGTCAAACTGGGATTGACTGATTTAAGCTTACCCTGTATAGGCTTGGTTCCAGACCACAGGTTTAGGTCAGTCTTACACCAGGCACCTCTCATTTTTCTGGGATTGGAAAACTATCTCGGTCATGTGCATCTCAAGTCTAAGATCAGAACTTCTGGGGCAGAGTGGATGAGGGGAAGGGGAATGCAGACTATGCATAAAAAGAAATGAGGAGCCATGTGTGTCGCTTTTTAAAAAACAAAAAACAAAACAAAACAAAAAAAAAAACAGCCCTAGCCGGTTTGGCTCATTGGGTAGAGAGTCAGTCTGTGGACTGAAGGGTCCTGGGTTTGATTCCAGTCAAGGGCACATGCCTGAGTTGCAAGCTCGATCCCCAGTAGGGGTCATGCAGGAGGCAGCCAATCAATGATTCTCATCATTGATGTTTCTTTCTCTCTTTCCCGCTCCCTCTCTGGAAATTAATAAAGATATATTAAAAAAATAAAAATAAATAAAAAACAAACAACAATGAAAATAATTGCTTACCCCAAAACCACATTTATCTCCTCTATGCCCTCTTCCACACACTCCCCTCCCACCTCATGCCTATGACATGAATCTCATTGGAGACAGGTTTGACACATGGCCACTTCTAGTTTAGGAACCAGGGAATTTTAATATTTAGATGGCTATAAACCAAATTGTGTTTATGTTAGTCAGGAAAAATAAGAACATTTACATTGATAGGCATTTCATTTTCATTTCATTCTAATAACGAACAAGGTTAAATATTCTCTGGGGTCAAAATTCCCTTTCTTGTCCAAGGTAAGAGGTTGGCTCAACTATAATGGTCACATTTAACAGAAGGAATCTCTTATACTTTTAAAGTGACAGAAAACTTCCACATCAGGGGACTGTTTGTTCAAAATGAAATTGAGTTAAATTCAGGAGAAATAATATGAATCAATCACAAACCTGGAGGCCAAGAGAATGTATACTGAAAGCTAGAATGTGAAGGCATAATTGGAATGTCAAAGAGACAACTAAAGAGTCAGAATAGCCCTAGCCAGTTTGGCTCAGTGGAAGGAGCGTCAGCCTGCATCCTGAAGGGTCATGGGTTTGATTCTGGTCAAGGGCATGTACCTGGGTTGCAGGCTTGATCCCCAGCCCTGGTTGGGTGTGTGCAAAGGCAACCAATTGATGTGTCTCTCTCACATCAATGTTTCTCCTTCTGTCTCTCTCTCCCACTCTCCAAAAATCAATGGAAAAATACCTTCAGGTGAGGATTAACGGGGAGAGAGAGAGAGAGAGAGAGAGAGAGAGAGAGAGAGAGGAGAGAGAGGGAGAGAGAGAGAGAATATGAGAATAAGAAAGGAACAATGCTGTTGGGATGGGTGCTGCATAATCAAGTAGGAACATGAATAAATGTTAGGATTAAATATCTAAAAGAAAATAACCTTACAAATGGGCTATGGCTCCTGTTAGGAAAGAAACAAGGTGTGTTCCAGTTTTTCTGGATTTCTGCTTCTGGAAAATTTCCAGCTTCAGTGCAGTGACCTGGAATTCAATCAAAATCTGGAAGTCTCTCTTACCTAACTAGGTGGAGATCAGAGTTCTGGGCTTTTGAAGTGGTTGGAACCTGTGTGACAGGGTATTAAAAGGAGTGTGTGGAGGTCATAAAGTTTATGTAGGGGGTTACCACAATTCCTTGCCTGAGAATGGGACAGTAAAACCCCAGGCATAGCCACTCAAAGCTTAGTGGCTCTCAGAGGTGAGAGCAGAATAGAGGTATTAAATGTTAAGCAGAGCTGGGGACTTTAGAATTATGGCCCAGACATATTGAATATACCTCCTTAACACCTCTTAACATGGGGATTAAGCTGAATCACTGCTTTATGATAAAGGCCATACCCAGAGAAACACGGTGTGTCATACTTTAACAAAGCTTAAAATCAAGTTCTAACAAGATTTTAGAAGAGACAGAGTTAGGAGATTGAATCTTCCCAATTTTTAAACATTTAATTTAATATTTTTTCATCACCATTTATCTCCTCTATGCCCTCTTCCATCCCTCCCCGCCCCGCCCCGTAATTACCACACTATTATGCATGTCCATGAGTTCCATCTCTCTCTTTTTTTTCTTTTTTGCTCAATCCTTCCAGTCCCCCAACACCCACCTCCACCAGAGCTGTCTACCTGCTCTCTATCTATGAGTCTATCTCTATTTTGATTGCAAATTTAGAGGAGCATAGAAAAAATAAATTTTGCAGTCTCAAGAACAAATATAAAAATATTCAAGAAAAATGAACAGAACCATTGTGAACTTATAAGAAAATGTTACACAATTTAACATATATATGGATTTGAGCCCCAAAGAAAAATCAGACTATAATGTGACAATGAAATGTTTTTGAAAAATTATAGCCGAAAAACTTTAACTTACAGTTCCTAAGAAGATCAGAGAGCAGTAAGCAAAATAAATACAAAGAAAAAACGTATCAGACATATCAGAGTTATGCAAGAGTCACAAATATTAGAGTCCAAAATAGAAAATCTTGAAAGGAACCATGGGGAAAAAATGCATTACCTAAAGAAGAACAATGATATAAATGAGGGCATACTTGTCATCAGAAACAATGGAGTCCAGAAGACAGTGTAGTACCATTTTAAATGTGCTAAAAGAAATAAAAAAGCTATCAATCTCGAATTCTATATCCAGTACAATTATCTTTTATAAATGGGGCAAAATAAATATATTTTCAGGCAAATGAAAGCTGAGGAAACTTATTCAAACAAACTGCACTACAAGAAATACAAAATATTGTTTTTTAGGCTGATTGGAAGTGATGCAAGATAGAAATTTTGATTTACAGAAATGAGAGACTAGGAAGCATAAATGGCAAATCAGTGTGTAGATACAAAAAAGCAATTTTTATCTTCTAATTTTCTTAAAAGGAATTTAATGCCTTGCAAAATAAAAAGGGCACACTTATGATTTGTGTGCACATAAAACTACGGAATTTGTTGGAGATACAATACTTGTGTTTTAATTCTAAAAAGAACATATGATATCTGGATAGTAACCATTATATTTTCAACTAGAGGCCTGGTGCACAAAATTCGTGCACAGGTAGGGTCCCTAGGCCTGGCTGGTGATCAGGGCTGATCAGGTTCCCTGCCTCCCTGCCTCCCTGCCTCCTCCTTCCCTCACTACCTGCGTGCCTCCTGGCCTCCCCACCTCCTCCTTCCCTCGCTCCCTCAGTGCCCTGCTGCCACCACTGGTTGCCAACCATGTTCCGTGCTGCCCCATGGTGGTCAGTGTATGTCATAGCAAGCAATCGAACTCCTGGTCTCCTGGTCGAACTCCCGAGGGGACAATTTGCATACTAGTCTTTTATTATATAGGATGGCTCATTAATTTGGAAGGTATACTTGATGCCATACACGGGAGAGAAATGCTTCCTAATGATAAATTACCTCTATCTTATGAAAACCTATCTTATTTTTGAAATAGGTATTAAATTCACATGGTTCAAAATTAAACATGCACAAAAGGATATTTACTAAAAAACTCTCTTCTCTCCCTATTCACCAATATACAGTTCCTCTCTCAAAACCTAATAATGTTCTCAGTTTGTTGTGCATCTTCCATAGATATTCATATACAATATACAAGTTATATAAAACTTTTCTTTATATGGACAGTGTGGTACTTTGCTTTTTTGTTGTTATTTTTAAAAACACCCTAGATATTATTTCATCTGAATATATCATGAGAGATGTCATATTGTTTTATTTGAGTCCGATTTAGGTGTTTTTTGTTTTTTTTTTGCCTTCGGCACTTTTGCCTTCTTTGGCCCCTTTCTCCATAAAAAAAAAGTAAAGTTATATTTTATGACTATGTTGGTATAAAATGAATATAATCCAAGCTGGATTCATTATTATTTATTATTATGTTTCTTCTAATTTTAAAAGAAATTAAAAACACATTTTCATGGGTCCCTAAAAATATTGTGGGACTTAGACACTATATTTATTTTGACTAATTGAAAGAGAATTCAGCTCTAGTTTTATTACTACAAAGTTTTCCATAATAAGGACATTAGTTTATTATAATTAACTCCCTTTTGATGGAGTTAACTCCCTGTAGAAGGACGCTAAGGCTGTTTGCAAACTTCTTGATTTTTTTTTATGGTAAATGGAGTTTACAAATCATAAATTAAACAAAAAGGTGCAACCAAATAATATTTACATACTCATTTAGTATTGTACTACCTTCTAAACTAAAATTCTTTTATTTTTTTTTGCATTTTTTTAAGCTGGTAGTAAACCAAATAGCCATCTTGCACTATCTGAGCATGTAAAGTAGCACTTATTATCTCTCTGTCATGATTTTTATTTTCTTTCTCTTTCTACATACACCATTCTCTGTGTATAGAATTATTAATGAAATTTTAGTATATCTTATTGAGTCTCGGTGAGAAAACAGCACTAAATTAGGTAAAGGGAGTTAACGGAAGCACTAACTTGGAATTCCAGTATTCAGTACCTACACTGCTCCTATGTTTTATGAACAAACATCAGTGTTCAACATGAATCACTGGAGGATACTAATAAATAAAACAGTTCTAAAAACATACACCGATTTTCCCAACACCATTTATTGAAGAGATTGTCTTGACTCCATTGTATGTTCATGCCTCCTTTGTCAAATATAAATTAAGCATAGTGGTTTCGGTTGATCTCTGGGTTCTCTATTCTATTCCATTGATTTATATGTCTGTTCTTGTGCCAGTACCAGGCTGTTTTGAGATCAATGGCTTTGTAATACAGCTTGATATCTGGTATTGAGATCACACCTACTTTGTTCTTCTTTCTCAGGATCGCTGCAGCTATTCGGGGTCTTTTTTTATTCCAGAAGAATTTTTGGAAAGTTCGTTCTAGGTCTGTGAAATATGCTGTTGATATTTTAATGGGGAGTGCATTGAATCTATAGATTGCTTTGGGTAGTATGGACATTTTAATGATGTTGATTCTACCAATCCATGAACACGGTATGTTCTTCCATCTCTATGTCTTCCTCTATCTCTTTTTTCAGTGTCTTGTAGTTTTCTGCGTATAGGTCTTCTACCTCCTTAGTTAAGTTTATTCCTAGGTATCTTAATTTTTTTGGTGTGATGGTAAATGGGATTGCTTTTTTAGTCTCTCTTTCTGTAAGTTCACTATTGGTGTATAGAAATGCCATATATTTCTATACCACTCCTAGGGCAATGGAAACTAAAGAGAAAATAAACAAATGGGACTACATCAAAATAAAAAGCTTTTGCACAGCAAAAGAAACCATCAACAAAACAACAAGAAAGCCCACTACATGGGAGAACATATTTGCCAATGTTATCACCGATAAGGGTTTAATCTCCAACAATTACAGGGAACTCATACAACTTAACAAAAGGAAGATAAACAATCCAATCAAAAAATGGGCAAAGGATCTAAATAGATACTTTTCAAAAGAAGACAGAAGGAAGGCCAAGAGACATATGAAAACATGCTCAAAGTCACTAATCATCTGAGAGATGCAAATCAAAACGACAATGTGGTACCATCTCACACCTGTCAGAATGGCTATCATCAACAAATCAGCAAACAAGTGCTGGTGAGGATGTGGAGGAAAAGGAACCCTCATGCACTGCTGGTGGGAATGCAGGCGGGTGCGGCCACTGTGGAGAACAGTATGGAATTACCTCAAAAAACTAAAAATGGAACTCCTATTTGACCCAGTGATACCACTTCTAGGAATATATCCTAAGAAACTAGAAACACCAATCAGAAAGGATATATGCACCCCTATGTTCATAGTGGCACAATTCACCATAGCTAAGATTTAGAAACAGCCTAAGTGCCCATCAGCAGATGAGCGGATTAAAAAACTGTGGTACATCTACATAATGAAATACTACGCTATGGTAAAAAAGAAGGAATTCTTACCATTTGCAACAGCATGGATGGAACTGGAGAGCATTATGCTAAGTGAAATAAGCTAGTCAGAGAACGATAAATATCACATGACCTTACTAATTTATGGAATATAATGAACAACATAAAAAAATGAACAAAACCAGATCCAGAGACAGAGAAGCATCGATCAGACCATCAAACCTCAGAAGGAAGGTAGGGGAGGGTGGGGGTAGCGGGGAGAGACAACCAAAGGACTTGTATACATGCATATAAGCCTAACCAATGGACACAGACAGCAGGGGGGTTAGGGCATGAGTGTGAGGGGGGGTAGGCAATGGGGGGATAAGGACACATATGTAATACCTTAATCAATAAAGAAATTAAAAAAATAAAAACATACACTGAGTATCCTGTTATGTGGAAACTATATTTTCTCACAACAGAAGAAAAAAAGATGAAAAGCCAATTCTGTACTTAAAGGCTTTCTCACTAATCTGAAGTCAAGAAAAGTACAGCAGAGGTAAAAGGGAGGAAAATAAGTATCTAAAAATGATGTCAATCTAATAAATTGCTTTAATTATTATTTTGCTGGTCACCAAGGGAAAAATACTTTCCATTTTAAGGATGTATCAATAAAGCTTATTGATGAGAACTTTTAAATGGGTGTTATGCTTTAGTGTGATTCATTCACTTATTCATCTTTTTATCGATGAGATGAGCACTGCATGGACATCTCCAGTACCTCCTCTTTGGGACCTGCTTCACACTCACATTCCCATGATCTTGGAACAGTCTGACTCCACTTTCAGGCCACATCTGGCAAATGAGGTGGGCACCTGACTCCAGGTGGGTTTTTCAGAACACATTACAGTGGGTTTAGAACTGAAACTGAGATTCACCTCATACCTGAGAATGTTTATTGAATGGTTAAAATGTAAACACTCAGCCAAGTTTTCTGCCATGTAGGCTAGGGTATGGCCAATGCTTATGTAAATATTGAAAAAAAAAGACTTGATGAAAAGAAACGAAGTTGAGGAGTGGATAGTAACTATAGGCTTGTTTGCTTTTATTTATTTTGTTCTGTTGTTGTTAACAACAAATAGCATTTTAGTTTCCAATTCTGAGATTTCCCCAGGCTTGGCTGATTTGATACCAATGTGTGTTTTTTGTTTGTTTGTTTGTGGGTTTTTTAAAAAAATATGGTGCTCTTATACTTTCTATTTAGTTGTTTTCTTGCATTGTTGTCCTTTACCTGCTTCTAAAACAATCCCAATTAATGTTAGTTCTGAAGATAGCTGCTGTGTTAGACATTGATATTTTAAATGAGATATAGTCCTAACTGTCACTCATAATCAGATGAAATAGCTAAAATAATAGCATAGCCCAGCCGGTGTAGCTCAGTGGTTGAGTATCAATCTATGAACTAGAAGGTTATGGTTTGATTCCAGGTCAGGGCACATGCCCAGGTTGCGGGCTTGATCCCCAGTATGAGGCATGCAGGAGGCAGTTTATCAGTGATTTTCTCTCATCATTGATATTTCTGTCTCTAGCTCCCTCTCCCTTCCTCTCTGAAATCAATAAAATATATTTAAAAAATAATAACATTGCCAGGGCTGAATGACAGACCCTGAATGAAGGATGAGTGATTACTCTGACACATGTTTCTGTGAAAGAGAGGCTAACGGACTACTTGGTTATCGCCACCAAGTAGCCCTGTTCGCCTGCCTCCTTTGACTTTTATTGTAACAACAGCTTGAACTAAAATTAACTATTAGATACTGTCAGCAGGGTACGCATCCTTGGGAAAGTATATGCTTCTACAAGGTCAACTCTTTAAAAACTAAGCATAGAGATTCTAGCAAAACACCTGGGGGATCTGACTTGTTTGGAAAAGTCAAGGTAGGGACTGCCGCCTTTGGCAAGGTCCCCTCAGGGCCCCCGACCTTTCGGACAATCCTCCTTACAGACATTCCAACCAAGTCCTGTGCTTCCCCACATAACATAGATTCAGTAAAATTAAAATTGTAATGAATTTCTAGAAAAGGACTAGGAGATGTTGTCAGAATACATATGGGAGCTATGCTGTTGTGCAACACTGGGTTAAAATTTTACCAATACTAAGTTAAAATAATTACCCTTCAATAAGCAAAATGTGTTTCATTGGATCTCTTTATCCATATCACTAAAGAACACATAAAACTATGCCATGTACTGTAGTCTGTACTAGCTAACTTCAACAACATTAGTGGACTCAAATTTTATTGCATTCAAATTGGCATATCTAACTTATGTGCCAGGCTTTGTAAATAAAAACAGTAAATAATAACAATGCATTGACTTATATGATAAGGATAGAAAATCACCAATGCTATAATTAAAATAACAATAATTAATAATTTACTGCAAAAATACATGAACTTAATTTTATTTGGTTATCTCAATGTCATATAGTCTAGTCTAGTCTAGATCTCTCTTTAAAACAATTTATCAAAAAGGTAATACAAGAATGCCTGTGTGGAACACTTCTATATTATGTATTGACAAATCAGGTTATTCTTATATCATTTCACATAAAATTATTGCTCTCATGGAGTACTGCTATCAAAATGGAACAGTATTACATGAATGATACTTTAATGTTTCCAAAATTCTCTGCTCTTGTTTTATTTTTTAATTAAATTAATTGGGATGACATTGTTTAATGAGATCACATATGTTTCAAGTGTACATTTATATGAAACTAGAGGCCAGGTGCACAAAATTCAAGCCCAAGGGGCGGGGGGTGTCCCTCAGCCCGGTCTGCACCCTCTCTAATCTGGGACCCCTCGGGGGATGTCCAACTGCCGGGTTAGGCCTGATCCCGCAGGGGGGCAGTTGGGGACAATCAGGCCTGCAGCGATCGGGCCCAAACCGGCAGTCAGACATCCCTCTCACAATCTGGGACTGCTGGCTCCTAACCGCTTGCCTGCCGGCCTGCCTGATTGCCCCTAACCGCTTCTGCCTGACAGCGTGATTACCCCCTAACTGCTCCCCTGCCAGCCCAATCGCCCACAACTGCCTTCCCCTACCGGCCATCTTGTGGCGGCCATCTTGTGATGACATCGCGGTGGCCATCTTGTGGCAATGTCGTGCGAGGCATCACAGGACACCACCTAGGCTTTTATTATATAGGATATGACCTGTATATTGCATTGCATGCCCACCACCCAATCTTAAGTGTTTTAAATAGATAAATTGTTTAAATAATATTCATATAAGAATGCTATGAGAGTAAATGCAGCTTCAAGTTAGGGTTTCAAAATATTTGAATTTGAGAAACTACCAAGATTTTTTTAAAGAATGGGTTGAAAGAGATTTGTACAACATAGTCATGAAAATATAATATTATTAAAAAGTGGTAGAGAGGAAATATTTTGGTCTGAGAAATTTAATTTCATTCTAGAAAAGAATCTTGTAGATTCATACTTTGGAGTGACAGACATTGAGTATCTGCAAACTTCAGATTCTTGGCATATTCAAATCAAAGCAAATATTAGATATTCATCTGTGATCACTAGAATATAGTCTTTTCCTAAAGGTAAAGGTGCATGTCTAGTGGATGCACTATGAGGATTTTAGAATTATATTTTAGATCACTTGGTAATGAAATCACAATGCCTACGAAGAGAATTGTTTATCAGAAAAGAATATAAGAGATGGTGAAAAAAATATATTTATCAACTGCTTTCAATTTTTAAATGTTTATTTTAAAATCTGATTTATTAAAGAGCAAACAGGTATATTAGTTTAGGAAATATAGATAGTTTAAGCTGGTTTAATTTTTCTGATGAGCTAAAATCATTTTCTAGACTAATATGGAGAGAAAAGCTAGAGCAGACATTGGAACAGTAGACTTCTTTGATGTTCCGAAGCTTGGGAACATTCAGTAAGCCCCAAAGCCATCCCATTTCTCAAGTTTAGCCTGTGAGTCTTTTGTACTCGGAGAATTGCTATTTTCCCCCTTCTCCAGCCCCTACCATGATCAGAAAAGAAAGTTTGATTTTACTGGTATAAGTAACACCACCCAGTACACTGGTTTTGGAAAAGCAATCATCTTAACTTCAGAGTACACAATTCTTAATGCAATTAATTCTTGTTTTCTACTAAAGATCTGTCCTTTAGATTCAAATATATAAAATAATTTCTGCAATACACCTGTTTGAAGTTCAAAGGCAGTTGCTCTTAAATAATTGAATTGATTTTTTAACAGTTTTAGAAATATAGAGTGGGGCAGAAGTAGGCTTACAGTTGTATGTGAAACACAGAGTTTATTATTGTATTGTTACTTATTAATTATTGTGTTATTTTCCATACAAACAACTGTGAGCCTGCTTTTGACCTACCCTGTATATTAAGTTGGTGTTATAGAACTATGTCATTTGGGTGGTTTTGAGTTTTCCCCACTTTTCCCCTCGCCATAAAGAAATTTGTACAACAATTTGTATAGTGATGAAAATATAATATTATTTTCATAAAGAGTTATCAAGATTCTCTATCTGAAAATCAAAGGAAAATCATTTTTATTTATCCTAGTGGGATGCTTTCACCAAATCTATGCTCTTCTGTAGGGCCATCTTAAGGAAGAAACTTAGGAAGTCACATAATGAATTTGCAAAAGAGGTGTGAGTGACCTAAGTACACTATATAGGACAGATAGTATATGCTGATATTTACAAATTTGCAGAGTTAAACTGATAAAAGTTGAGTAAAAGATACAAATTGACTAAAGACTAATTAGGGAAGATGTGCTAGCTAGAGGAAGAATGTTTTAAATTGGACTCTAAGCGGGGAAGAGGCCCAGGGAAAAACTTAAAGATGATGTGCTCTTTGGGGAGTAGGAAGAAGGAAGGCGACATCAGGACTGAGTATTGAGGTGAGAGGAGAGTCTAGAAATAAAACCTCTGATTTTCTCATATTGACCACTAAAAATGTAATCCCTTAGTGTCCCCTCCTAGCTTTCAGTGCATTGTAATCTGCTGACATACTAAGATGACCTGGTTTATGAACACATATCAACATATTATGTGCTCATGAGCATTTTAAGGGGTTTTCAGGAGTAACTTCAAATTTAAAACAGATTTTTACCTTAAAGCCTGAGTTCAGATCCTAATCCTCTCGTAAAATGCAAATCCACTGCAGCTTTATAAATGAAATAAGTCTATTATTTTCTATTTTTGTGCTGTTTGTCAGCATTGGGCATCAGGGTTCAGGTAGCTTTCTAAAATTAGACACTGACTGCAAAGCAACATTTAACAAATCTACGCTCTTAAATATTTTAAATAACATGGAATAAGAAGTAAAATGTCATTAACTAGCTTTTCTATTTATTATATATAATTTGGGTTTATTTAGGTCATACATTTTTTACTCAGCTCTGCTAGTTTATGCTACCATATGTTTCTCATATAAATATTTCTAAATTTAACAATCTAATCTTCCCCTTATAATTGTTAATGAAATTTTTATCTGTCATTATATTCATGTTATAATTGGTAATGCTTATCTCTGTTTATTTTCTTTATCAGGCTAACTAGCAGTTTGTCTATTTTGGGGGTCATTTCAGAATTCTCTCTTAGTCTTATAATCATGCTATCTTTTTTTAATAATGTGCACAGAACACAACATGAGATTTTTTTATCATAACAAATTTTAAGTGTAAATGTGTTCTTATTGACTAGAGGTACAGTATTGTACCTATAAAGTTTATTCACCTTAACTGAAACTTTATTAATTATTTAATTAATCCCCATTTCCTACTGCCCCCAATGCCTGGTAACCAGCATTCCAGTCTTTGATTTTATGAAGTTGACTATTATACTATGTAACTCATAAAAGTAGTATCTTGATGTTTTTATCTTTCTGTGTCTGACTTACTTCACTTAACATAAGGCCCTCAAGGTCCACCCATGCCATCACATGCCGCAGAAATTTCTTGTGTTTTTTTATAATTTAAAAAAATTTATGGATTTCAGAGAGAGGGAGAAAGAGGGAGAGATAAGAGAGAATCATTATTTATAGAGAACTCATACAACTTAACAAAACGAAGATAAACAATCCAATCAAAAAATGGGCAAAGGACCTAAATAGACACTTTTTGAAAGAGGACATACAGAAGGCTGAGAGACATATGAAAACATACTCAAAGTCACTAATCATCTGAGAGATGCAAATCAAAACAAATATGAGATACCATCTCACACCTGTCAGAATGGCTATCATCAACAAATCATCAAAAAACAAGTGCCGGTGAGGATTAAGAGAAAAAGAAACCCTCATGCACTGCTGGTGGGAATGCAGACTGGTGCAGCCACTGTGGAGAACAGTATGGAGTTTCCTCAAAAAGTTAAAAATGGAACTCCCATTTGACCCAGTAATCCTACTTCAAGGAATACATCCCAAGAAATCAGAAACACCAATCAGAAAGGATATATGCACCCATATGTTCATAGCAGCACAATTCACCATAGCTAAGATCTGGAAACAGCCTAAGTGCCCATCAGTAGATGAATGGATTAGAAAACTGTGGTACATCTAAACAATGGAATACTATGCTGCTGAAGGAAAGAAGGAATTATTACCATTTGCAACAGCATGGATGGAACTGGAGAGCATTATGCTAAGTGAAATAAGCCAGTTGGACACAGATAAATATCACATAATCTAACCCATTTGTGGAATATAATGAACAACATAAACTGATGAACAAAAATAGAGACAGAGACATAGAAGCATCAAATAGACCATCCAACCTAAGAGGGAAGGGAGGATGGGGGCACTGGGGGGATGTAAGCAATCAACCAAAGGACTTGTATGCATGCATATGAGCATAACCAATGGACACAGATAGTGGGGAGGTGGGAGGGAGCAGCTGGGGAGAGGTCAATGGGGGGAAAAGTTGACTCATGTCATACTTTAAACAATAAAGAATTTAAATTAAAAAAATTCTTTCACTTTATGAATGTCATTGATAGAGTAGAACCATGCCCTTTCAGACACCATGATCCTTTGCATCCTAGACATTTAAAACAAAAGGTTCTATTTTGGTTTTCAGAATATTACTAATCTGATTTAGTTCATGGTGTCTACGATACATGGCAGGCACTAAGATTAGGGATGCTGTCTATAAAAACTGTAAATGTTTACTTTCTGCAATGAGGCATATTTATTGCTCTTCAACTAATTTTGAATTCTTGCACTACTCTTTATTCATAAGTTGGAGGTAATGAAAGTCCTATTCTTGCACAAATTTCATGCATCGGGCCTCTAGTATATATAAATACTAGTAAAAGCCTAAGCGACCATTACGACCGAATGACCAGAATGAGTGGTCGACCAGTCGCTATGACGCGCACTGATCACCAGGGGTAAGATGGTCGACGCAGGAGCTGCTCCATGGTGGTCAGTGCACTCCCACAGCCAACCTCCTGCAGCACCTCCCCCCCCCCATTTGGGGGCCAGCCAGCCAACCTCCTGCAGCCCCTCCCCCCTGCTGTCTGCTCCCCCCCCACAATAGGCCCCAATTGAGGGGCCAGTCAGCCAACGTCTTGGGGTCCTTCCCCCCGGCCATCTGGCCCCCGTTAGGCCTTGATCGCTGGCCAGGCTGAGAGACCCCACCCATGCACGAATTTGTGCCCGGTCCTCTAGTAATTAAATAAGAAAGTGTTAAGGGAGTAAATTATAAAGCAACTGAAAAATCAAAGAAATCCCTATACTGAACTTGGAGATAATCTTGCTAATGATTGGCCTGTAAATATTTCATCCAGTCTAAGATAACATCAGTTGTAAGATGCTGCATTATGTTATGAACTATTAAGAAATAAAAAATATATACTGCCAATTAAAACTATGATAAAATGCTTGCCTATGACATTTTATGCATTGAAAGAACTTTTGAAGATATTTAGCACAAACTTTTATCATATTGCACTTGTACATGCAGAAGAAAAAGAAAATATGGGCAAAGCAAACTGGCTAGGCTACTCCTAAAGTGTCTTTACATGAAATGCTGACTATTGAATCACTTTTTGTCTGAGTGGTCAATTTACATGCCCCGCCCCCCCCCCATAATATCTGCTGCAAGTACAAGAAAATAAAATAGCCGATGCAGTAGTTCTTAAAAGAGTGTTCTATTATGTTCTCTGATATCTTTCTTTAAGCTGCTGACAGACACCCATTCTGGAAGTTTTGATGCACATACACAGGCAATTGTAAAGAAATCAGATTTGTTATTTCATCAACAAAAATGATAAGAGTTGTTAGGACATCAAAACAATATGAACAGCAGTTAACATCCAGTCAGAAAACAGAACTGTCAGGAAATTTAATAGAAATAATTTAATAGAGAACTACTTTTTAAAATGTTAGAGAGCTAAAGGCAATAGAGCTGCGTAAGACAGTGAGAGAGAAACCCCCGCCCCCGAGGGAAGTTGTTCTCACTTTCAGGGCAGAAGAATAAAGGAAATAGGGGGTGTTATTAGTGCATGTGAAGGACCATGCCTGGCAGAAATGGGAATCATGGAAAGACCCTGAACCATGGAGGGAGAGACTGGTTGGAGCTAGAGCCATGGAGGAGAGGCCTGACTGAAGATGTCTTCTACAGCAAGGAGAAAAGGAGAGGGCCCTCTGTCTTTCCCTCCCCTCCCCCGATTGCTCACATATGCCTTCCATTACTTGAAACTAAAAGGAAGCCAGCTGGCAAGAAGTCTGGGGAATAGAGTTTTCAGGCTCAGCAGAGGAAGGGATGGATGAGAAATGGATCTGAGAGCAAACATGGAAATGTTTAGCAAAATAAGCATTGCAGAATTGATTGAATATGCTATTTCTCTATCACTATACTTATCTCTATAATGAATGTGATCATAGAAAGCATGCACTTTTATAAACCAGTTTTTATACTCACAATATATCATATATATACACATATATGTATATATATATGTATGACCTAGCTCTGTATTTTTTGTTGTTGTTGCAGTGGCTTCTATATTGTTTAGATAATATTTATTAAAGACTCATAAAAATGTTTGCATTTCTATATAGCTCTATAAGCCTTTACTCATTTTTATGTTTTCTTTGCACAATACACACTTTTGTTGCCTTCCCCTTGAAAGTACAAGCCCTGCAGATGTTTTTATATTTGTTGCATATTTATAGTAAAGGTAATTTTTATTTAATCATTTTTACATTTTACTATCAATCAAACATTAGCATGTGTATATTTATTAAACTAGAATAAGTTAGAATAATAAAATAGACATTCAGGTTATAATTTTTCTTAAGGAAGCCATTGTTATAGTGGAAAGCTCATGTTTTCACTTTAGAGTTCTATGCATATTTCACAATATTCTGTAATTCCACATGCTAACTACTGATTAGTTGTCCAGTTATTTAAACTTTAGATTTTAGTTTCTCATGCTACCTAATGGAATAATAATTTCCACTTTTTAATTTATTGTGAAATTATATAACATATGCTTAGCACATAGCATACACTCAGTGTTATTCCCATGTCTCCAGCATCAATCTTAAAAATTCCACACAGTTCGCCCTATATTATGTTCAACAACCAATTTACTCCCAGTGAGTTCAAATGTACTCTGTTACTAAAATTTAAAGACCTGCCTAGGAACAAACACCAGGAAGAAATGTAGTCTACAAAGAAATAATGTGATCTATAGAAGTTGATTTGTTGGAAGCAGCTGAGTTGTCAGCTCCTGCTTATTTTATATTAGAAGCCCGGTGCACGAATTTGTGTACAGGTGGGGTCCCTCAGCCTGGACAGTGATCGGGGCTGATCAGGGCTGTGGGAGGTTGGCCAGGGGGAGGGGCCACGGGCGGTTCCGATTGGGGCCATCTGGGCTAGCCGGCTGCAGGGGGGGGGGGGGGCTCAGGAGGTTGACTAGCCAACCTGATTGGGGTCGCCAGGGGGAGGGACCATGGGAAGTTGGCCAGCTGGGGGGAGGGATCACGGGAGGTTGGCCATGGGAGCACACTGACCATCAGGGGGCAGCTCCTATATGAGCGTCTGCCCCCTCGTGGTCAGTGTGTGTCATAGTGACAGTCGACCAATCGTTTGGTCGTTCAGTCACTTAGGCTTTTATATATATAGACTAGAAGCCTGATGCACAAAATTTGTGCAAGGGGCTCAGCCCTCACAGCCCCGGCTGCCTCGGTCGGCCCTTGAAGCCCCGCTGCCTTGGCCGGCCCTCGCAACCCCTCGCAGCCTCGGCTGGCCCTCGCAGCCCCAGCTTCGTCCAGAAGGTCATCCAATGGTTGTCCGGAAAGTCATCCGGACGCTTGTTCTGCTTTTGGTCTAATTAGCATATTAGCTCTTTATTATATAGGATAGTAAGATTCATTGATGCAGTCTAACTATTGATTTGTTTTGATTTTGGTAATGCAGGGCTCTGGAACTGGGAAGGGGCAATTATTATTTATAAGTACTACTTTAGTACATGCATATTATTCAGTCACCCATTCTTTCATCCATTCATTTATTAATTTATCAAATATTGTCTACTAAAATGGGATACACCTATTTTCTGCACTAATATTCTTAGTGTTATCATTTTTGCTACAGACCTTTAAAGCTTTTATTATCGATGCATTCATTTGATTTGATGGTACATTTCCCAGTAGACTTTAGGGCCTGATTTCATGAATTCTATGTCTGACCTTAGTGCAGGGGTATATATATGTGAGTGTTTAAATGTATATTAAATATATATTAAAAACAGTAACAGAAACAAAACACATACCTTTGTTTAGTGAAGATATTTACCTTTGTTGCCCATCTGAGAAATAAACGTGATTCTTTGAGAAACTGGCTGATCTTCATATTTTGGAAGCTGTGGGTCAGATCACCAGTAGTTTCCTCTGGCTTTACTATTGTAGACAGTGCATGTCAAATTAGAGGCTTGATGTTAGTTACTGTAATCTAGGCATGCTTTTTGTGTAACTTTAATTTATTCTATTGTCTCTACCCTTATTTACCTGTGTCACAGATTATTCACTTCTTTCTAATATGCATTTTTTATACTGTGTATTTTTATAAGTTTCCCCAAATCATTTCCAAAAGTATTGAGTGTACAAATATAAATGAATAAATTAATAATAGTGACTGAGAGGTAGGATATACATTATTTTGTTTGTTTTATACATTATTTTTCACATGGTCCACAGTTTTAAAGTGCTTTCAGTAAAGTTTTTATATAACATACTTTTTTTGTAGTGTTTATTGTAATTATTTAGTATTAAAATGTAAAAGTTATTAATGTGTCCTAATAAAGTAATAAGAGAAGGGGCCAACATTGAAAAATGAATTTAAAGTAGTTCAGCCTTAATGGTAAAGCAGGGAAGGTCTCCTCCCCTTAGTCCCCTCAGGTTTAAAAACATATTTTAGGCATCACTGCTTTTGGTAGATGTACTGTTTTTGCAGTCACTTGTTCAGAAAATCTAACAAAATTGAATATACTACTCCAAACGTGTCCATTCTGTCTTCTGCTTATAAACTATAATTATGAGTTTCTGCTTTGGAATGTATTTTAGTGCACACCACTGTACTTTTGCATGTGTGCGCGTATGTATAAGCTTTGTCTTTTAGTAAAATTGCAGTCATTTATATAGTCCCTGTTTTTATTTCTTTTAGTTTTAAACCTACAAAAAGTTAATAATAGATACTGCTTCTTTTGTTGTTATTTGGTACAAATGGGTTGCCAGATAGTATTGTGATAAGATGTCTGATGAATGGAAAAAGAGTAAAAATGGGATTTGACTTTTTATTTCCTAAGTAGGGCTCTCCAATCTATAATGTCATCTATAGAATAATTATTTTAATGTACTGATATGTTTAGAGGGTAAGATGAAAGCCCAAACCTTGGGCATAGCATATCTAATAAGCAAACCCTAGAGTCTTTAAGGTTTTCTATGTACAATATCATGTCTCTGCTCCTTCAGAATTAATGTTATATCTTGTAGCTATCTCTACAAAGACAAAGTCTACCAGATTAATTGCCGACCATCCATTTACAGTCTTCCAGATGACCTGTGCTGTAGTACTATGCTGTTCAGGAATTTAATGCCAGCTAACACAATGACTGGTTGAGCAATGTAGCTTTGATGTGCACAGTAGTAATGCTATTTTTATTTTTTCTCTAGAGAGGAATGTTGGAGTATGGCTTTTTAAAAATAGCCAATTGAGAATAAAGCAGCCATATGGCTGATTATAATGAGGCTTTCCATTTTTAGTTTTGGTTAAGTTAGAATTGGATACTGTCAGTACTCTCATATAATAACAGAACAGAGCCTAGGCATTTCCGTCTTAGCATTCATGTTTGTATATAAATCTTGAAATTCTAAAGATAATATGAAGGACCAAGCATTATGTGAATTTTAAATTTAAAAATTGTCATATTTATATAATGCCTTACTATAATAGTTAAAATTTTTATATTTATAAAATGCCTGGCCATAATATTTACTCTAAAATAATTGGAAGTTTAATAATAAATTGAGGAAAAGAAATAGACATGTAAGAATTATTCCTTAAGAAAGGAATTTATAAGACAAAGGTTACCTAATGCAGGTGAAACTGGAATTAAGCAATCTATAAACTTACATGCTCACATTTTTAGGTTCAGCTCCCATTAATAAGGACATTAATAAAAGAGATTCATTAGTTACATTAAAGAGATGAGTCTTACTATTCTTTCTCCCTAAGAACCAATGTAGTCTTTTGTAGCAATTTATTGTCTTTCTTTAGTAATGTCTTCTTGTGCTAGAAAAGATGTAGAAATTAGAAACGAAGGGGAAATTCAAAGAAATATCAGGTCTATGTATAATCTTGCAATGATTTTTAATTTGTCCACATGTTTTTCTATCAATTTTGCAAAAAAAAAAGATTTTTCCTAAACATGAATGCCATAATAAAGTGCATCAACTTGCTATATAATAAGTTTTAGATAGAAAACACTGATAATATTAATCTTAATTGTATAGAAAAGTTGACTTTTGAAAGACATTGCATTATGTCCAAATCTTTAAATATAAATTATTTTTATATATATTATTATTGGGAGTATCATAATATCGTGATAGTATGTCTGTTTGTTCTATCACATAATATCAGGTGTTGATGTTGAATTACTACATAATTTCATTCTTCGACATTTAACATAATTTAATTTTTTATTTAGTGTGTTTGTGTAAAACAGAAAAAATTTTGGAGGGTGGGTAAGAAAGATTTAAAGAGATTTCAGTTACATTTACAGATTTACTCTCAAAAGCTATGCAGTAACTTGTACTCCAGATATCAGGTTTGTCAGTTGTTTGACATTGAGGAGCCTGTAGAGAATGGTGACCTTGGTCCTCCCCAGAAACCCTAATTTCTTAATTTCTTAGACAGTCAACCAGTTAGCCTCTAAGTCAGTCAGTCAACCAGCCAGTCAGTCAACCAATTCATTTAAACAGAGTGGAGCAAAAGGAGGATTATAGTTGAGAGTATGTGAAACATATTTTATTATTATTTATTAATTATTATATTATTTTCCATATGAACAAATGTTGTTTTCTTGATAATTAAATATTCCCCTAAGTTATGAAACCCTTAAACTAAAAATATCAATCAGATGTTTTTAAATACTTGTCCAAATGTTTTAAAACATTTTAAATCTATTTTAATATAAAAAAGAATAATGTATTATTATTCACATAATAAATATGAAGAAGTACCTTGGCTCGTAAATGGAAAAATAAAAAGCATACATCAAATTGGGTAGCACCCCTTTGACAGTTTGACATTAGGCCAAAAGCAAGAGTTTACACTAAATGTTGTTTTTAAAATGCAACCTTTAGTGTTATTTGAATTTTTTACCCTAAGCATACTAAGATGTGAAATTTAATAATCCCTTCTGACAATTTTATAAAAACAGGCTGCCATGCTTAATTGATGACGGGACCCTTCATGTGCCACCTCCAGGCACTTGCTGTAAATTATTGATATGGAGTTCACAGCCTCTATCCATCAGATCTTCAACTGCATCTGTGCCATTAACCTTTGGGTTGATCTGAGAGTGGCATCGCCCCAACTAATGGGCTGTCATGTCAGCTTGGCAGCTGGGCTTCGCATGTTCTCTTTCACTCTCACTTGGTCTCCCAAGATCATCTGAACAGAAAGGGACAGAACCATGTAGCCAATTACATTGTCATTTCTAGATTGTCCAACTTTTCTCCTGAGATAGTGCCAGGAGGGAATGAGATTTGAAAAGGTATGAACACATCATGCACTAGAAATGTAATAGTCAAAAGACTTTTAACCACAGTGACCCAGTTTCTAACTTCAACTCCAACTCTATGCTACTTTTTTGCAATCTGCAAATATATGAGCCCCGCAAAGGTTGTTCTCCCCCAGCCATCCACCCTACCACCGTCATCTCTCCCTTTCTCAATACCCTGCCTTCCACAGTTCTCTGTAGAGATTACTCCCAAAGGTGGCTATGCAGTTCCATACATTGGCTCAATGGGATGTATCAGTATGTTCATCCCTAGAAGCAGAGAGATTCTGGTATTCCCTGAATTAACTGTTGCATAGTGTTTAGTGAGATATAATTAAGGCTCACCTTTTCTCTGATTCCTTGATTGCAGTTGATATTTATCATACCAGGCCTTACTGGTAATTCTGGGAAGATTCTCCTGAACCACAATACAGTTTATTGTGGGAAATCATTCTTTGCATACCAGCTGAAAGCCCTTTCACAAGTTCTGAAATCTCCTATATGTCAGTTTTCCTCATGGGTCACATCTGGAATGCCCATTTCTTTTATTTTGTTACTAGAGGTCCAGTGCACGAAATTCATGCATTGGGGGGGGGGGCGGTTCCTCAGCCCGGCCTGCACCCTCTCACAATCCGGGACCACTGGCTCCTAACCGCTCGCCTGACTGCCTGCCTGATCTCCCCTAACCCCTCTGCCTGCCTGCATGATCGCCCCTAACCACTTGCCCGCCTGTCTGATTGCCCCAACAACTTTGCCTGCCTTATCACCCCTAGCCACTCTGCATGCCTGCCTGATCGCCCCTAAGCACTCTGTCTGCCTGCCTGATGGCCCCTAACTGCCTCTGCCTGGGCCCCAGCCGCGGTGGCTTCGGCCGAAGGTAGTTTGGCTGTCTGGTCTAATTAGCATATTACTCTTTTATTGTTATAGATAAGTAAACTGGTCATCCAAAACAATGACATTATCAGGGGGGGGGTCCCTCAGCCCAGCCTGTGCCCTCTTGCAGTCTCGGACCCCTCAGGAGATAACGACCTGCTGGCTTAGGCCTGCTCCTGGGTGGCAGAGGGCAGGCCCAATCCCTAGGTGCAGCCCCTGGTCGGGCTCAGAGCAGGGCTGATTGGGGAATTGGGGCGCTGCCCCCTGTCATGCACAGAGCAGGGCGGATTGGGAGGTTGCAATGCCACCCTAAGTCACGATCAGGGTGGGGCCGATTGGGGGGTTGGGGCACCGCCACCCTGTCACACTCAAGGCAGGGTCGATGGGGAGGTTGTGGCGCCACCCCCTGTCACGCACAGAGCAGGGCCAATAAGGGGGTTGGGGCGCTGCCCCCTGTCACGCGCAGAGCAGGGCCCATCAGGGGGTTGGGGAGCTCCCCCCTGTCATGCACAGAGCAGGGCCCATCAGGGGGTTGGGGCGCCTTCCCCTGTCATGAACAGAGCAGGGCGGATAGGGAGGTTGTGGCCCCGCCCCCTGTCACACACAGAGCTGCAGGGCGATCAGGGGGTTTGGGCGCTGCCCCCTGTCACGCTGATCCCGGTGCTGGGAGGCATATTACCCTTTTACTATATAGGATAGAGGCCTGGGGGCCGGCTGGTTTGCCCTGAAGGGTGTCCTGAATCAGGTTGGGGGTCCCCACTGGGGTGCCTGCCCAGCCTGGATGAGGGGATGATGGCTGTTTGCAGCTGGTCACCCACCCTTCAGGGTGGGGGTCCCCACTGGGGTGCCTGGCCAGTCTGGGTGAGGGGCTGAGGGCTGCTTTCAGGCTGACTGAAGCTCCCAACCGCTCCTTTCTTTTTCTCTTTATTTTATTTTATTCTGGGCCAGCTTTAGCTCTGGCTCTAGCTCTGAGGCTTTGTATCTGGTTTGTTTACCGTTCTATAATCGAAACAATGTATAACTTCAGCTCTGAGATCCCAGCCTTCTGAAAGCTGGTTTCTGGGGTTTTGTTTAGCTTCTTATTTGCAACATAGTACATAGTTGCTTAGAGTTGCAACTCAGAGGCCGGCAAGTCAGGTGGGGAACGTTGGAGTCTGCAGTCACTGGAGCAAGCAAGCCTCATGTTTGCTTCCAGCTGCCTGGCTGCCGGCCGCCATCTTGGCTGACAGTTAATTTGCATAAGGATATGCTGATTAGCCAATGGGAAGGTTAGCGGTTGTACGCCAATTACCATGTTTCTCTTTTATTAGTGTAGATAAGTAAACTGGTCATCCAAAACAATGGCATTATCAGCTGTTTGAGGATATTTATCACCAGGTTTGCCTGATTAATTTTCTAACCTGGGGATTAAGCCATTTAGAATATTAGCAATGGTTTGAACAAGCCGGAATTTGCCACTTCCTTTGGTAGATGCGATGTAGACTGCTTGTACTGCAGTCCTGGCACTCATGACTTGGTTAAAGAGGTATATGTTCACAAAATAGCAGAGACCTTGGTGCAAGAACTGTGTACTCCGACTGACTTAAGTTTAAAATTGCATCTACCATTTTTTAGCTGAATCACTGTGGCTAAATTACTTACTTTCTTTAATCTCCTTCACCTTCACCAATTGTAAAGGTAAAACTAGCCCTAACCGGTTTGGCTCAGTGGATACAGCATCTGCCTGTGGACTGAAAGGTCCCAGTTCCATTCTCATCAGGGGCACATGCTCAATGCCCAGTAGGGGGGCGTGCAGGAGGCAGCCAATCAATGATTCTCTCTCATCGATGATCTTTCTGTCTCTCCCTTTCTCTTTGAAATCAATAAATATATATTTGAAATAAAAAGGTAAAACTAGCAAATACACTCTAGAGCAGTAGTTCTCAACCTTCTGGCCCTTTAAATACAGTTCCTCATGTTGTGACCCAACCATAAAATTATTTTCGTTGCTACTTCATAACTCTAATGTTTCTACTGTTATGAATCATAATGTAAATATCTGATATGCAGGATGTTCTTAGGCGACCCCTGTGAAAGGGTTGTTCGACCGCCAAAGGGGTCGTGACCCACAGGTTGAGAACCGCTGCTCTAGAGAGTTGTAAAACTTAAGAATGGTATCATTTATAAAAATGTTTACTAAGTGTATGGTAAGCACTCAATAAATGGTAACTGTTAGCTATGATTGGCATGCCATTGAACATGAATAAGTGTCAGGTAAATGTATAAATACGATTCCATGCTACTTTTTATACTGCAAAAAAAAATCAGATAAACCATTGTGGGGGCTTAGTTTGAAAATTTAGTGTTCTTCTTGTAGGGAGAAAAACTTTTCCCTTTTTCCCTTCTAGGTTCTTTGGCTGACATAATAATTAAATTATATGAGACAGATTAACAGGAGGAAAACAAATTTAATTTTCGGATGGACAGAAATCTCACAAAAGACACAAGAGGCTTTCTAACAGTTGGGCACTTTAGGCTTATGCCATAGCAGAAGGGGATAGAGTCTGGAACTTCAAAAGGGAGGAAGACGATTCACAGGAAGATGGGAAGAGCAAATGTTTGGTAACCAAATGTTGGCTATACCATACACATAAGTTTTTCTGATGTAAAAAGTTCTCTCTGATAATAGCTCTGTTCCTAGCACCGGCCCCATATCTAAAATCATTTGAGTCTGATGGGCCTTGATTGTCTTCAGCTGGAAATAATTCACCTGACAAAATGGCACATTCTGGGTAGCCTGACCTGAATACCATCACTCTAAAGAAAAAAAAATGTAGGCGAGATTCATCCTTTGATAATTTTAAGCTAAAGTCATTCTAAAATTTAATTCACTAAACAGTTAGTGGGTGTCATCATTGTGCCAGGAAATATGCAAACATCAGAAATAAAAAATTAAGGATAATTTAGTGAGATTAGCATATCTTTTGAACATGTACCCATGAAAGCCTGAATGCAAAAGTGTACATATGGTTATTCAGACAAGGAATGATGAGATAAATGATGAGAAAAATTTGTCTGCATAAATTCTCCTGGTGAAAAATAAGGAGAGATGGGCTACCATTTTCTTAGATATTAACTTTAGAAAACCTGTAATTATAAATTGTTCCTCTATCTGTTTGAAATGTATATAAATCTTTTTAAAGGCCACATAGGCTACTTGTCAGTTTTATAATCCAGGAATACCCTTCTCTAGGAACTGGGGACCATCTTTTTGAAATACAATCATCAAGGAAGACAGCGCCTCTATCTCCCAGTTTCTGTGGTCAAGTAGGAGCCCAACTTTGTCCAAGTTGCAAAACTATCTTCTGTTATAAAGGTAAACATTTAATTTGCTTTAGAGTACATTCAACTAACACAATGGGTTATCACAATTACTAGGCGAATTTAGAACTGTGTGACAAATGGTGCTGTTAAGTCGTCTTACTTGAACAATAGTCATTGTTTACCATGACAACATATATGGAATTGGTTGTATCTGCTTGGCCATATAAAAGAGTGAGATTTCTTTCTGCCATTGCAATCTCTTAGTGGATTGCTTATAATGCTCTTCATATTCTGGTTTGATGCTTATTCAGCAATAAAACTATTTTATCTCTCTTCTATCTCTGTGGTGAGGTTTATCTGAGTTGGTGGAGGTTTGCTTCTAATTATATTTCCCAAACAAAGGTGAACACAGATATCATTCATTAAACTATTTATAATTTTAAATATTATTTCAACATTGCTCTAAAATCTATTAAAAATAAACTAAATAAAAATCTTTATACATGTACATATATTAGATTAAATCATTTGATACTGTTGTTTTGTAAGTGAAAAACAGTAGATTAAATGTATTACAAATTATTGAGTACGTTAGGACTAATTATGTAAGTATGGAAAAATGTGTAAAAGAATCTACATCAAACTATTAACATCAACTAATTCATTGGGAAGAGATTATTATATTTTATTTTATATACCCTCATATTTTTAAATTTGTTGCAGTACATTTGTATTACTGTTTTTCTTATTTTACACATACAAATTGATTAGAAAATATGCTAATTGGATTTACAATGTAAACATTATTAATCACAGCAGGACAATTGTGTAATATAAATATTTGTTAAAGGAAAAATGCATGAATTAATGAATGATTATATCCAGAGGATATTTTGTTTTGTTTTTGAACAATGAAGATCTGAAGCTAAACTGGAATGGGTTGACAGGTGTTTGAGGGGGAGGGGAAGAAGCAGTATAACTAAATATCTTTTGAAAGTGTGAGTTCCTGGAGCACATTTAGAAGCAGTATAACTAAATATCTTTTTTGACAATTTGTGAGTTCCTGGAGCACATTTACATGCTTATTAACATCACTAGAGGCCAAGTATACAAAATTTGTGCATGAGGCAAGGGGTGTCCCTCAGCCTGGCCTGAACCCTCTCCAATCTGGGACATCCCTCTAGCAATCTGGGACCACTGGCTCCTAACCGCTCACCTCCTGCCAGCCTGACCCCCCAAACTGCTCTCCCCTGCCAGCCTGATCACTCCTAACCACCTCTGCCTTGGCTCTGCCACTGTGGCTTTGTCTGGAAGGATGTCCGGAAGATTGTCCAGAAGATGTCCGGTCTAATTAGCATATTACCCTTTTATTAGTATAGCTTGTTGGTGGCAAAGAGGCTGAGGTAGAAAAAAAGACAGGTTAACTAAAAGCTGGAGATAACTGAGGAAGCAGGGGGAGGTATTGGTCTTGAATTGGTTCATACAGAATTCCACTATTAAAACAAAGAGAAGGAAAGGCTGCATATGCAGGTCCATTGGCAGATCTGTTGGAAGATTGGGAGGATCTTGGTTGATGATAACTTCTCTGTTTGTGAGGCATGGAGATGAGATATGCTGCATCTGCCTTCAGTGCTCCAATGGATCTTGCTGAGCCTAATACCTATCTGAACAAGCTTTCAGAGTTACCACTTTTAGTTCTCATTTATATGCTCAGCTACTAATTCTAAAGCATGGTCATTGTACCCAGTGGCCTGGGACAGATGGTTTTTCATCCCTAGTTATACCATGCCAAATAAACTTTTTCCATCCTGACAATCCTGGAGTTGATCACAGAGAACCAGCACATTCTCTCCATTTCTTCTCGGTGAGATTCTATTTGGGGTCCTGTGTTCATTTCCTAAGTCAGGACCCCCAAAGGGCTTTAAAAAGAATGAGATGAATATGGATGCCTCTTCTTTCATATGGGGTTCAGTCTAGGAAACTGGAAATAATTCCATGTACTTCAAACAGTAAATAGCTTAATAGAGGGGATTAAAAAAAATCCAGGAAAGAAAATATTAGGGAGGCCACAGTACCATTTAGGAAATCAGGAAATGCTCAAATTATAGGAAACCACTGTCATTGATTTTGCTGCCCACTGCACTAAAGCAGGCAATTCTTTAAAGGACACCAGGAAGCTGCTGCAAAACTTGATGCTGCATCCTCAGTAATTGCCAGCCACAGTCATGAGAATAATAATTGCCTTTGTTTTTCTTATGCCTTCAAAAGTACACTAATTCCTTCATTGGCAGAATCTAAACTAGAACCATACTGGCAGGTATTCTTGAAAATGTGGTTCCCAGGCTTCCAGCTTCTGTGATAAAAGAACATAGAAGAGGGAAATGGGGCAGAGTGGTCAGCACAATTCCACACAATCCAGCACATTAGTCACATCCTTTCCAAGGGAACCTACAGCAGTATGTGTTCTCTGAGTAGGATAATGCCAATTCAGGGGAGATCCTAGTAGAAACTGATGCCAGTAAGTTCAAGGTAGTTAAGCATTTAAGGGCTGGGTTGTTTTGCCTCTAGCTGCCTTTATCACAGCTACCAAAGCAGTAGCCCAAGGGCATAGCAGAAATGCAGTGATAGCTCTATGCTTTTGCTGACTCCCTTCCAGTTGTTTGAAAGACAAAATAAGGGTAAAGGAAGCACCACTTCAAAGCATCACTTAACAGTTTCATTCAAAATAAGTAACACCTGTCTGTCTATGAAGGTAGCTTTGTTGTATGTAATAATTTAATAAAGACAATTTGTAAGAAAGTTCACGATAAAAATGTATAGATAATGTTGCTTTGAAGATTTTAATTTAAAGAAACATTGTGAACTAACATTGCAAAAGAAAGTAGAAGTTTAAGAAAGTTTGAGAAGGATGAAAACACTAAAATCACAATATCTTCACTCAGGATACTATACTGTGTAGTTCACAATGAACAATTACAGTTAAATTTAGTAGTGAGACCTTAGAGTACCATAAAAAATCAGTGAATTTTATGAAAGCATGATCAACCCCTTCAATTTTATGAAATGCCAAAACCTTTATTTTTATTTCTGGATTTAAATCTGAATGTCTTACATATCCTGCCACTTTACTTCTTCCACAAGGATATTGGCAAGCATATCAAACAACTATCTTGCTGTGTGGGAGCCTCATTTATTTCTGTTTTGGGAAAAGTCCAGATTCTAAGATGATAGTGGTCATAAGAGGATCATTAGATGCTAAAATTGAGACTGATCAAAAAATAAATGGAAAACTTAAAACATATTTTTTAGATTTAGGAGAAACTTAAATTTAAAGGTTGTGCTTGGAAATGTTTGAACTTCTGTCTTAGTACAATACACAGTTTAAGACTGCTGAAATACAACACATGGAAATGGCAAAATAAAAGTCTCTGAATGTCTCACTTCTTTTGTTCTCACAGTTGAATAAATTTTCCATTTTTTTTTGTTTTGTTTTGCAGTCTAAGAAATGTGAAATCTGGGTTTTAATAAAGCATCATTTCTAAACTTACTGAGGTAAAAAAGACCCTCTCCAAAACTGAAAATTGTTCTCAAATATTTACCCAGAGATTTTATAATTTAAAATTAAGTGCAATTTAATATATCTATGATATATGATGTATCATATATGTTATATATATATGATATATATATATATATCATATATATAACACAATTATATTTTACATATATACATTGCCAATTCTATTTTAAAAGATTTAGCAGTAGTAGTTACTCAGACAAAGATAAAATACTACATGATTTTGCTTATAAGTGGAATTAAAAAAAATCGAAACAAACACACAAACAACAAAACAAAAGAGACTCATATAAACAAAGAAAAATCTGAAGGCTGAGGGAAGGGGTGAAAAAAGTGAAAGGGAATATAGTCAATAGTGTGATAACTTCACATGGTGACAGGTAACTAGTCTTAGTGTGGTAAGCATGTCATAAGATATGTAAATGTCAAAAACTATGTTGCACACCTGAAACATATAATATAGTATGCCAATCACCTACAATAATTAAAAAGATGCAAATTGACCGTACCTTTGTGACGCCCACCAGCCAATCAGGAGTGAGTATGCAAATTAACCCAACAAAGACAGCGGGTTAATTTGCATACACAGGCGCCGAGTGGCCGGGGGCGGGATGCTTGTGTCATCGCCATAGCGATGACGCAGGCGTTCTACACTGCCCCAGCCGCTCCGGGCCTCTGGGCAGCGTGGGAAGGCAGAAAGTTGGCTCCAGGCCTCTGGGCAGCGTGGGAAGGCGGAAGGGTAGCCCCAGCCTGAGCAAAGGCGGTGCTGGCAGCCAGGGGAAGGAAGGCCCATTCTTGCATGAATCTTCATGCATTGGGCCTCTAGTATAGTTATCTTAGGGGATTTTAACACCCCATTGACTTCAATGGATAGATCTTCCCAACAAAAAGTCAACAAGAAAATTACCTTAGATGTCACACTGGATCAGTTGAATTTAATTGCTATCTTCAGAGCATTTCACCCCAAAGCAGCAGAGTATACGTTCTCTTCAAGAGCACATGGAACATTTTCTAGGACAGACCACATCTTAGGACACAAAACAAGACTCAATAAATTTAAGAAGATTTAAATCATATCAGACATCTTCTCTAACCACAATGGTATGAAACTAGAAATTAATTATAAAAGAAACCTGAAAACACACAAAGACATGGAGGCTAAATAGCATATTACTAAATGATCAGTGGGTTTACTATAAGAATGTGCTGCATGGAAATGCAGTAGACATGTGACAGTTAAAACAAGTTTGAAGAAGGAAATGAACAGACTGAGGATAGAGGAGCAGAAGAATGTCAAATGAGAAAAAAAAGTTCTGGATGGCAAACTTTTTGTTTTAATTTATTTAGAGCTAAAAGCATGCTCAGTAATACACAAATGTACCTCAAGAAATTGTGAAGATTAAATGAAATGAGAGTAGAAGAGAACCTACTGGATGCTCAGCTAAAAACAAAAACAAGAAACCTGTTCCTTGGCCAGTGTGGCTCAGTTGGTTGGACATAGTCCCATGCACTGAAAAGTTGCCAGTTTGATTCCTGGTCAGGGCACGTGCCCAGGTTACCAATTTGATCCCTGGCTACCTTGGTTGTATGCATACAGGAGGCAACCAATTGATGTTTCTATCTCACATCAATGTTTTTCTCTCTCTCTTTCTCCCTCTTTCTCTAAAATCAATAAAAACATACTAAAAAAAAAAAACTGCTGCTGCTGCCAATGGATGGAATGTTTCAGGTCAGAGTGCCTTTTGGTCACTGGATAAGTCTGTCTTATAGGTCAGAGCTCAAGTTTTGGAGGGTTTGTGAATGAGGAGTTCTTGAAAAACAAGGACAGAAATGATGAGACATATTGTGTAATGACAGGAACATTAGTTAGGGTAAAATACAAAATGGGTATTTATTTTAAATATTTTTTAATTTTTAAATTATAGTTGACATACAATAATATATTCATTTCAAGTGTAAAACCCAGTGACAGGTTATTATATAACTTACTAACTGTCCGCCCTGATAAATCTAGTATCCATCTGACACCATACAGAGTTATTACAATATTATTAACTATATACCCAATGCTGTACTTTACATCCCCATGACTATTCTGTAGCTACCAATTTGTACTTTGTAATCCCTTCACCTGTTTCACCCATCCCCCGACCCTCCTTTTCATCTGGCAATCATCAAAATGTCCTCTGTATCTATGAGTCGGTTTCTGTTGTTCTTGTTCATTTGTTTTGTTTTTTAAGATTCCACATATAAGTGAATTCATATGTTATTTGTCTTACTCTGTATGACTTATTTCACTCAGCACAATATCCTCTAGGTCTATTCATGTTTTTTCAGATGGGAAAGATTTTATTTTTTTAATTGCTGAGTCATATTCCATTGTATATATGTACCACTTCTTCTTTATCTATTCATCTATTGATGGGCACTTAGCTTGCTTCTGTATCTTCGCTATTGTAAATAATGTCGCAGTGAACATATGGATGTGTATGTCTTTTTGATTTAGTGTTTGGGGTTTCTTCGATAGAAGTGGAATTGCTGGGTCTTTCTTTGTCATATGTTATATAGCCTTTGTTTAAAGTCGATTTTGTCTGGCATAAATATTGCTACCCCAGGTGTTTTATATTTGTTTTCATTTTCATGAAATATCTTTTTCCATCTTTTTTTACTTTTAGTCTGTGTGTGTCTTTTGATCTGAAGTGAGTCTCTTGTGAAATGAGTAATGATTTAAAGCAATTGTTCTCAAACAGAAACCCCTTATATTCTTCACAATTATTTAGAACTTCAAAAAGCTTTGTTGCCCTAGCTGGTCTGGCTCAGTGTCGGCCTGTAGACTGAAGGGTCCTGGGTTCAATTCTGGTCAAGGGCACATGCCCGGGTTGCAGGCTCGATCCCTAGGAGGGGGTGTGCAGGAGGCAGGCAATCAATGATTCTCTCTCATCATTGATGTTTCTATCTCTCTCTCCCTCTCCCTTCCTCTCTAAAATCAATAAAAACATATTTAAAAAAAGAAAAAAACGCTTTGTTAATGTGAGTTGTCTATGTCAATATTTATTTATTAAATTTAAAACTGAGAAATTTAAATATCTTCATTGATGACATCATTTTAGCTTTACTGTAGCCTATTTAAAAATATATTCTATATAGAATTGTTTCTGCCAATGTAAAAAATAATGACAAAAATGTCATTGCTTACATTTTTTTTGCAAATCATTTTAATGTCTGGCTTCTCATATCTGCTTCTGCATTGAAACTATTCTGTTTGAAGTATAATGTTTGATTGAAGTATATAATAAAGGAGTTTCAATTTTACACAGGTATTCACTTAGAAAAGGGAAGAACAGTATAATGTTCAAAGTAATTGTGATTATTGAGGCGGGGGGAGGGTTATACCAAAACATGTTAATTTTCTTAAAAGTTGATTGCAATGTAGAATCTTGATCCATAACAACAAAATATTTCATAACAACAGCCTGATATTGCACTTTAATTACCCTTTACCCATGTGTAATTTTGTAACATTATGCATTGGCTATTTAAAAACTATTGGTTAACATATGTATATCTTCCAAAAATTGACGATTTCTTATCACAGTTGTTAATATCACTGATGTTCTCATCAGAATAGTACTTGAGTATTGGGAAAGTGTCCAGTTCACGGTGGCAGACCTACATTTTCCAAAATTCAAATATTTCCTTCAAAGCTTGAAATTTATCATTGCAACAAATATTGTCAGTTGTTTCCATTGAAATGACAGGTTTATTTTATTAATTCAAAAAATGTCTGTCAAAACATGTCTGATTAATTATAGTATGTCTGTCAGTTGTGTTTTCAAGTAAAAATCATGTTTCACTAAAAAGGCAGCCATTTGAGCTTGCACCTAAAAGACATGCACAGCCTGCCTGGTGTGGCTCAGTGGTTGAGCGTCAACCTATGAACCAGGAGGTCACAGTTTGATTCCCAGTCAGGGCACATGCCCAGGTTGAGGGCTTGATCCCCAGTAGGGGCACTGTAGGAGGCAGCCAATCAATGATTCTCTCTCATTACTAATGTTTCTGTCTCTCTCTCCCTCTCCCTTCTGCTCTGAAATAAATTAAACTATATTAAAAGAAAAAGAATTGCACAAAGGTTTTTACTTGAGACAGCAGTCAGACTTCAGAGCATAGCAGAAGCTTTTTAAAATCTCTATCTCCCATTTTGTCATATAGATTATTAAAGAGGTATTTGTAAAGGTCAATTTTAATTAAAGTGATAATTTACTGCTTTATTAAGTGCTCTTATGTGAAATTCAAAGTTTTTTTTTTAAAGTTAGGAGTTCGTGGCAATAAAGAATACAATGATTACTAGATTAGTGATATAACTTGGGCTGCTACCTTAATTCCTGTTAAGGAGATAACAGTATTACCATCATTGTTTTTGCACCATCAATGTACATGTCAACCCAGGACAAAAGGCAACTTATGTATTGATATTATTATGAAATAGTTTTGACTTTATTGACCCCTGAAATGGTCTTACTGACTTTTTTTTGGCTCCACAGACCATACTTTGGGAACAACTGAGTTAGGGAGCAAGGGTGTAGGAGGAAAATAGTATCAGTGTATCTCAAATCTCCCTAATGTACTCACATGTGCTAATGGAATGAACCTCACAATAAGCCCATCAAAAGAAAGGGCTACTTATTTGGGTTCATCAATCATCCATCCCAATAATCCCCAGTTCTTGATCTCAGTGGTAGATATTGTTGTTTTCTAGGTAGCTTCCATTTGGGTGGATGTTGGAATAGGTGTGATGGTTGTCGATATTTAACCATTGATTTATGATATATTGGTCTCCTGCTGTAGTTGAAAAGAAAAACAAGGAGGTTTGCTTTTTTATCAGTTTATCCAAGCAGTGTTTACTGCAGCAGATTCTGATTGTTACCAGAATTTCATCTATCTTGTGTGTTATTGTTCCTTTTCTGTCATCAGATGCAGGTGTCTATTGCATATTTTTCCTTCTCCCCAAAGACTGTTACATTAGAAGCCGGAAGGTTTAATTTTGCATTATTTGTTTGTAACATCTGCTTTATAGAGACAGAAAATAATATTTGTTGACTCAACTATTTTATCTTGCTTAGTGAGATAAAGTTTAGTAATACCCTAAGCTAAAACATTTTTGTGTGGTCAGCAGTTACTGACTGGTACAAAGTTATTACTTTTATGTACTCATCACAGTACTTTTAGTTCATGAACCGCTGACATTTGTTTTTCTTATCCCAAGTTGAGAAAATTACATACAAACCTGTAAGAACTCTGCTTGGTGTGGCAAGTAAATTCAGCATTTAATTCTTAGAGGCTGAAAAATGCCTCTTTATCCAAAGCATGATGCTCTTTACAGATATATTCCAACCTTTGTAGATTCCTAATATAATGAGGTATTAATTTTGACAGTGGTGTCAATCTTTATTTTATTTGTTATGTTTCAATATATTTTATTTTTCTCTCACCTACCATTATTTAATGCTCTTTATACTTTATTGATCCCTATACACAAATTATTTTTGAAACACTTTATTATATAAGTAAGTAAAAAAATAGAGTTCTAACAATGAGTGCTCATGTGCTATTCTGTTCAAATTCTTTTTTCCCCATTTTTTTTCTCTAATGCAATTTTTAATGGCATGAAGAGTCTAATAGTGTGTCTCTCACAATATGTGGCCCTTGAAACCAAAGCAGGAAATGACATTTTGGGGATAATTGCTTGAACAGACAATGAATATCTATACTAATAAAAGGGTAATATGCTAATTAGACCAGACATCTTCCGGACATCCTTCTGGATGTCCTTCCAGACAAAGCCATGATGGTGGGGGCAAGGCAGAGGTTGTTAGTGGCGACCAGGATGGCAGGGGAGAGCAGTTAGGAATGACCAGGGCAGCAGGGGAGGGCAGTTAGGGGTGACCAGGCAGTCAGGCAGAGTGGTTAGGGGCTATCAGGCAGGCAGGCATGTGAGTGGTTAGGAGCCAGTGCTCCCGGAATGGAGAGGGTGCAAGCTGGGCTGAGGGGCCCCCCTCCCCTGCACGAATTTCATGCACCGAGCCTCTCCTATGAAATAATACCACAAGGAACCCTCAGGAATATTAACTCATGGGCATGAAATCCTCCTAATTATTAGTCACACAATGATATTTCTTTTATGTGAGAATTAGTAGAGAGCACTACTACATTTAGACAATGGGTCTTAAATATTGTAATGCTGGAGGCAATGTAAGCAAGGAACATCTGCATTTTCTAGTAAGAAAGAATAAGGAATGCTTTTAAGAACTATACATTTCATAGAAATTTAGGTATCTCTATAAGCAGATATCTCTTCTTGTGTAAGACTAAGTAAATTTTAACTTCTAAAAATTTCTACCTGAGAAAAGGTGTGCAGAGAGTTTGAGTGAATCCTAAAATAGTTTTTGATTAAAGATAAGACACTATCACATGCAGAGGTGGTGAGCATGGGCAGTCCATGGAATGGTCTTTAGTTTCCTTTTCTGTATCTCCTTGTATTTTCTTTCCTGTATCTGCTATACTGCCAGTCTCTGTACACAGTAGTGGGTTCTGGAATATAGTACCTGGGGGAATTAGAAATTGAGAGAGAAAAAATAACTATCATAAATAGTGAATATCTTCAGAGTTTAAGATCCTTTTGTAGGTTGAAATTCATATATGAAAAATGTATTTATAGAATTCATATGCAAAATCTGGGAATGTTTGAAATGTATTGACCTCACACAGAATGTAACTTTTTCCTTTTTTATTCATCTTCTTTCAAGGACTAATAATATTCAAGGTGGAATTATCAGAGCATGCTCATTCTTACTTCATTTTTTCAGGATATGGTATAGTGAGAAAAATCTAAAAACATGTAAGATGTAACAGATTCTTATATTATTATAGAAGAAACTAGAGGTCCGATGCCCGAAATTTGTGCAAGGGGCTCAGCCCTCGCAGCCCCAGCTGCCTGGGCCCTCACGCACCTGCTTCCCTGCAGCCCCTCCCACTGGTCGTTCCAGAAGGTACTTCTGGGAGGTCTTTCCGGAAGGTCATTCTGGTCTAATTAGTATATTAGCTCTTTATTATATAGGACAATTGATTACCTCTATAACAGTGGTTCCCAAACTTATTTGGCCTACCGCCCCCTTTCCAGAAAAAATATTACTCAGCCCCTGGAAATTAATTTTTTTAAAAAATTTTAGTAGCAGTTACTCATTGCCCCCAAATGCACCTGTGGCCATCACCGCCCCCCTGGATCGCTGCAGCGCCTACCAGGGGGTGGTAGTGCCCACTTTGGGAATCACTGCTCTATAAGATGTTTTTGCCCTTATTTAGTATTGCTGTTGTACAGAATAGCCTTGAAGCTTGTATATAGGAGAATTAGAACAAATATTCCATAGCAATGTGATTTTTTTCTTGACTTGCTAGTATAAAAAGTGCCCGCCTTCCCACCCAGGGTACAAGAAAATTTTCAGATTTTTTCTATTTTTTCCCAGATGTCAAATGATCAAAGAAAAACCCCATGTACTAAAATGTTAGTCTTAAAATGTTATGCTGTAAGCACACGATTAACTTCTATAATACAGTTCTAATTTGTAACATTAAGGTTTTTTTAAATGTCAGAATATTGATTTTTATAAAACATCTTATTGAGTTATATATTACAAATAATAAAATGCACTCATTTTAAGTGTTCAATTCAGTAATTTTATTGAAATTAAAGTGTTGTAGAGTCATCATCAAAATCCAATTTCAGAACCTTTCTATGAACCCGAAAAGTTTCCCTGTGCCCATTTTCAGACACTCCTCATTCCCACTTTCCTCCTCAGGAACCCACTAATCTACATTTTGTCTCTAAATATTTGTCCTCTGGACCATTTGTATACATAGAATAATACACTATGTAGTATTGCCTCTGACTTCTTTAGTTAGCTTAATGTGTCTGAGGTTTACCCACGTTGTAGCATGTATCACTAGTTTGTCTTTTTCACTGTTGAATAGTATTCCATTATATGGATATATCTTTGTCTGACATTGATAAATTGGTGTGCACTTGAATTATTTTCACATTTTAGCTATACTGAATAATGCTCCTATAAACATTCACATGCAAGTTATTGTGTGGACATAGATTTTTATTTCTTTTGTGTAGATGCCTAGGAATGGAATTGCTGGGTTGTATGATAAATTTATGTTTGACTTTTTAAGAAGCTGGCGAAAGGTTTTCCAAAGTAACTGCATCATTTCACATTACTACTAGCAATTTATGAGGGTTCCAGTTATCTAAATTCTCGCCAATACTCATTATATATAGTATGTGTTTTTTATTGTAGCCATTCTAGTAGGTGTGAAATGACATCTCACTGTGGTTTCAATTTGCATTTCTCAAATGACCAATGAGGATGAGCATGTTTGCATGTGTTTATTAGACATTCATAAAGTTTTTAAAATGTCAATTCAAGTCCCAATTGTCAGTAACTCTGAATGTGAGCAGTAAGGTACAGGTCCTTATCGAATCCATGTTTTAAAGCTTCTTGACAGGCAGCCTACCAGGCTTCTCATATTAAATGTTTCTTCGCTCTGCATCAATGGCAGTGAACCTTTCTATTTGCTACTGTGATAACTTATGCTCACTTTTGCATACACCAGTTAGGGAGAGATACCTAATTTCCCTCTTGCCACATTCCCCTGCAGAAAGTAGGTTGCATCATTTTGGCAAGATCTTATTAGATAACATTTTAACCCCCCCCACCCCCGCCTTGTTCAACTGTGATATACATATATCACATATAGAGACATTTGCCTTACTGTGTTACCAATGAGTAGGTAGTACATACAGTTTTATGATTCCACTTTCTAGCATCACAAAATAACTGCTAAAAGACCTGTTCTGCCACCATGAATAACTCTAAAACTGGAAAAAATATATGAGCTGTTTTCAGACATGGAATAACAAGGCATCATGGGACTGCAATCAGTGAGAGAAAGAAAACAAATTGGATTAGCCACACGATTGGTCTGGGTTTCTGTTTGAATGCATGTTCAGGGAGAGAAAGCCCAAAAGTAATCTCAGCGAGCTAAGGAGGCAAAGGTCAGAGCTTGAGGATGTTGAGGTAGCTAGAGTTTTCAAAGCAGAGCACTATATAGAGAAGGAGGTTCAGAAATTTGTATGATTTGCCGGGGGTCTTTGGCTGAATACCAAAGTGAACATGTGCACATTGATACTCCAAGAGGAGACATAATGACAACCAAAGACACACAAGCACTGGGAACCATGAGCTGAACGACTGCTGCAGCTTGCACGGAACAGATGTTCTACTTTCAATTACCCCATGTGCAGAGAATTCATTTAATATGACAGGCAGCAGTGAGCCCGTGCTTTAGTAGTAGGGCTAGTCTAACCCTCAAGTAAAGGCTGCTCTCTGTTATAAATAACCAAGATTTGTAAAGCTTTGGAAGGTGAAGGATATGTAAATAAATTGTGAGATGGAACAAAGCAAATATTTTATTAAGAAAAGTAACATTTAAATATGAACAATATAATATTTATAATTTTCAGTATATAGTGAAAAAATAGTTATGCAAAAAAGCAGTTAATGAGACCCATAACCAGGAGACATATCTATAATGGAAATGAAAAAGGTATCAGAGTTAGCAGATGACTTTATAACAGCTATTAAAAATAGGTTCGCATTTTAAAAGCAATTTTAAAGGACATTTTTGACTTTAAAAACTTAACCTCCTAGGTAAGATGCAAGTTTCCCAAACCTCACATTAAATAAGTACATAATAAATGTGGACAAACAACACATTCATTTATACATACACAAAATACATATTTTTAACTGAGAAGGGAACATGAGAACATTCAAGGTAGGAGAAATATCAGAGAAGGTGGTAGAGAGGAAATTGACCTGTTCTGTAAAATGGGTTGTATAGAAATATAGTGTATTTGAAACAGTACAAGATTCAATTAAAGTTATTAAGGAACCATAGGAGTTTTGAAACCAGATTGTTGTGTTCAAATTGGATTCAACCATAGTAGAAATTCAGAATATATTTACCCAATTGTTATATGTAATAAGTCTGAAAAATGTTATACTGGGTAGGTGAGAACCTGTTGCCATTGTTGCAGGTTAGGAAAGGGTATTTTCTGTGTGTGCATATAGACCCATGTGCGCTCACGTAATTGCATTGAGAGAGCTATGCAGTTAAAGAAATTTGTCATACAATGCTCTCTGACCAATATGGAAGAATTATGGCGTGGTGTGAAAGCCCTGGCACAATGTGCTGTTGCTCTTCCCATCGAGGGGTGGGTTCCTATTTCTCTACCCTTTTAAATATGGCCTCGTGTCTTGCTTTGAGCAATGGAATGTTGCAGAAATAACACGGTTTAACTTCTGTGCTAATCAAAAGATCTTGAGCTCTCTTATAATGTGGGCATCACAGCTGGGGAAGCCCAGCCTGACCTAGTCTCCTTCAGATAAAAGATACACAGAGAGAGGCCCAGACATTCTAGAACAGCTGAACCCACTTCAGCCCCATGAAGGAGCACAGCTGAAAAATGCAGCTTAGAGTAACTGATACACTGAGCAAAACAGGTTCTTTGTCATGTTCAAATTTACAAGTGCTATATTGTTATATTTATAACTATGTGGTTTGATGAATAATGCAATTTTCTCTAAGGTTTTTTTTAGGATAATTGAAATTAGTAAGATATTAACAGTTATTTACTCCTTTTGTGTGCAAAGGCATATAAAAACAGAGGCCTGGATACATGGAACAGACTGACAGCTGTCAGATGGTAAGGGGTAAGGGACCTAGGTGAAAGAAGGTGAAGGGATTCAGTAAACACACACACACACACGCACAGAAAACAGTGTGGTGATATCACAGGAAAGGGGGATGAGGGTAGGTGGCAATAGGCAAAGGGCAGATAAATGGGGATGGAAATAGATATTCCTATGGGCAATGGGCACACGATGCAGTGTGCAAATGGTGTTTTGTTGAGTTGTACAGTTGAAATCTATAAGGCTTTGTGAACCAATGTTACCCCAATAAATTCAATAAAATGTAAATATATAAAAGTAAAATAAAAAAATTTCAGATTAGGGATCAACTAGATTTTCTGAGAGAAAGAATGCAAGATTTAGACATAAAAGAATCACATTAAAGTGACAATTTGAGAAGACTTTACTAGCTGGGTGATTTTGGTCAAGTTTTTTAGCTCTCTAGATCTCTGAGTTTTTATTAGAATAAAAAGAATTTTAAGACAATAATTTCAGGTTTGTATGCATACATATTTGTTCTGGATTCCTCTGTTTCTACTTTATAGTAAAAGTGTCTTGGAATTTATTGCCAGGATTTCATTTCCTCTAATTTAGCATAATGCACAGCTGAATGTAAAGAATGAACAGATTACTGAAAATATTGCCCTGAATGTTTTCCTGGAAAATATTTTAGAATGATTGAAAGAGCTTTCATGACAGGCTATTCATTTCAATACAAAGTTATAATGTAAGTTTATTCAAATTAATATTAATAAGAATAGAATCTGAAAATTAAATAATACATAAAACTAATCTATCTCTTTGACTCTGAAAGCCACAAACTTAAACCATAAATACTGAGTAAATAGATGAAGGCTAACTAAATGAATAAATAAATAAGACAGACACATCATTCATTTGCATTTGTCAAATAATATATTCATGTGGTAAGAAGGCTCTGCCACAAACTTCTTGGTGTGCCACTTTATTCATTCATGGCTGGCATGATAGTTAATCATTTTTTGACATATATGACAAGACAAATAAGAAAGTAAAAAGTACTTGCCAAAATACCTAAATTATTCAAATGTTAGGAGTTTTACTCACAAAGAGATGACTCCAGAAACCCTTAATATTGTCAACTTGAAAATTTATTTTATGTCAATCATGAACTTTGGTTTTACTCCCTGTGGTTATTACAATGTTTAATGTATAATTCAATTTGTATGGCAAAAATCACTCTCATCTACAGATACTTACCTAATACAGGAACATACAATATACAGATGATGTATCATATAATTATACATTTGAAACCTATATAATTTTATTAATCAGTGTCACCTTAATAAATTCAGTAAAAAAATAAAAATAATAAATAAAAAATTGCTTTTATTTTATTATTATGTTTAAAAATCTTTATTGTTAAAGGTATTAAATATGTCCCCTCGGCCCACACCCCGCCATTGACCTCTTCTAGCCCACCACCAACCCTTTTTCACTCGAAAGTTCAGGGGATAAAGGAATTTAGAATAGTGACTTGTGGAATTGGGTAGAGTTGAGATGCACAATTATTACTGGCCTCCTTAAACTGTTTGTGAATAGCTTATAAATTATTAAAAATTTAGTTAGATTAGGGTTCATTGTGTTTTATGTTGCTTGAGGTATTTAAAGATACTTTAGATATTCCAAAATAATAGTTGTCAATTAATAACAGAATGAAAATAACTTTATTAAATATTATGAAGAACTTTTATGAAAAACAATTTTGATTGATAGTGGAAATAGTTAAAAGTACTTACTCTCATTAAATCTCAGTTTTCTTCATAAAAGCTGCTTGGCCATATACATATTTTTTTTTATTTTTAAATCTTCACAAAATTTTTACAGCCATCTTTACCTATATCTAAATATGGGGGAGGGGTGGCGAGGGAGAGGTCAATGGGGGAAAAAAGGAGACTCATGTAATACTTAAAATAATAAAAAAAAATTTTTAAAGAGAGATAGGTAGAAAAATGCAATACATAAAATCACTTAAATCTGAAGTGTGAACTGTGAAAGTGATAGCTCTCATGAAAAGCTTTATGCACCAGAATCCACTTCCTCATTATCCATCAAATATATGTTGCGTCCAAGGTCCAAGTTTTGTTTTTCTTGATTTGTTTTCATTGTGCTCAATAAAGTTAAAACTGGAAAAAATAGGATTAGATTAAATAACATGATTTTTTTATGCAGCAATTAAGGTTCCACTCAAATTTATTTCTACCAAAAAAAGGTGAAAAGAACAGAAGATTAAATAGAGATTTATTATATTTTTAATTTCTTTAAAGTCTTTAAGGCACATCTAATATTTTTGCCTGCTGTGAGAATAGGGCTGTGTTTATTTTTATGCTAATTTAATTCATATAATCAAGCTCACGTTTGAAAACCATTATTTATGTAGATCAAGAGCTGTATTTATCTCTCACATTAGAAAATTTTGTTAGACAGTAAGCACTATGTGAGAGATTTCAGATGCTTTTCTTAAATTGACATAGCAAAGTAACTTAATCAGTTTAATCAATAGTTTATGTTCTTAATATCAATGAGATTGTAGCCAATCAATGATGTGGCTTGTATTCTAAACCACACATATATTTAATATATTGGTTTATCAGACATTAAAATTTATGTTGTGGAGTAAGTATGAGATAAGAAAAATATCTTCAAAGGAACTGTAAGCCTTCATGGAATATAATGCAAACATTCTGTGAAGGCTGAGACAGCAGTAGAGAGGAGAAAAGTCTTCCAAGGTACAGGAAGTAGGGCAACAGATATCCCTAATGATGTGAACAACTCACACACAGGCTTTAAAGTTCAGAGGAATCTCCCCAGGTTTGAATGCTGATGGCTGATTTTTAGTATTTAATTCATGATAACTAAGAATTATCATATGATAAAATGCAAATACATCTAGTATACACACACACACACACACACACACACACACACACACAGGAGTGTCCAGATTATTATTACCACCTGACGTTTGTAGGCAAATTAGCTATAATTTCGTGCTGAAGTTGCTAGAGGGCCAGACCATTATAAATAGGGAAGCAGGTTGTTTACCACGACAGTAGAAGTGATTTTCTTCTGAAGATATTGGTAAACAACGCGATTTAACAGCCTTTGAACGTGGGATATATTTGAACGTGAGTGGCCAGATTATTATGACCACCTGACGTTTGTAGGCAAATTAGCCGTACACTGCATCGTATGGGATATGGAAGCCGAAGGCCTGTTTGAACACCTTTGCTGTCTGCAGTTACCAAGATAAAACGTCTCCAATTCTCACAGGAACACAAGGATTGCACAGTCAAGCATTGGAAAAAAGTCATGTGGTCCAATGAAACACGTTTCCAGTTGCATCATGCAGATGGCAGAGTGAGAATTTGGCGGAAACAGCATGAAAGCATGCACCCCGCATGCATGAGAACAACCCTTCAAGCTGGTGGGGGCAATGTTATGCTTTGGGGCATGTTTTCCTGGCATGATTTTGGCCCTTTAATTCATGTGGAACAACATCTGAATAGCATAGCATACCTAAGTATCGTTGCTGATCAAGTTCATCCTATCATGTTGATGGCATATCCCAATGGAGATGGCTTCTTCCAACAAGACAATGTGCCATGGTGCTCATATTGTGCAGGAGTGGTTTCAAGAACATGAGGGAGACTTTACCTTGCTTAGGTGGCCCCCACAATCACCAAATCTCAATACAATTGAGCATTTGTGGGACAAAGTTAAAAGAGCCATCAGGCAGCTGGTTCCACAACCATCAAATCTCACAAAACTGGACAGTGCTATTCATCAGGCATGCTGTCAGATTCCTCGCATCACCTTTCAACATCTCGTGGAGTTAATGCCAAGAAGAATCGCCGCAGTATTGAAGGCAAAAGGTGGCCCAACGAAGTACTTGATGGGGTGGTCATAATAATCTGGCCACTCACGTTCAAATATACCCCACATTCAAAGGCTGTTAAATCGCATTGTTTACCCATATCTTCAGGAAAAAATCACTTCTACTGTTGTGGTAAACAACCTGCTTCCCTATTTATAATGGTCTGGCCCTCTAGCAACTTCAGCGCGAAATTATAGCTAATTTGCCTGCAAACGTCAGGTAGTCATCTGGCCACTCAGTGTATATCCTATATAATAAAATCCTAATATGCTAAGTGCCCATTCAGCCATTCAAACAATCAAAGCGTAATATGCTAATGATATGCTAAGGCTGTTCAACAGCTCGCTATGATGTGCACTGACCACCAGGGGGCAGACGCTCCAACGGGTAGGCTAGCTTGCTGCTGGGGTCCAGCCGATCCGGACTGAGCAAGACAGGCCGGACACACCCTGAAGCTCTCCCGCAGTCCTTCCCTGGCTGGCCAACCTCCCGCATCCCTCCCTGGCCCCAGTCGTGCAACAGTGGGTTCCCTTGGCCTGGCCTGCACCCTCTCACAATCCAGGACCCCTCAGGGGATGTTTGAGAGCCAGTTTTAGTTCGATCCCGCAGGCCAGGCAGAGGGACCCCACTGGTGCACCAGGCCTCTAGTGTGTATGGGATTCATATAGTAAATTGAATCTGAAATCAGAAGATTCCATAGTTGGCTCTCCAAGAATATTTATCCACTGGAAAATCAATTATTCTTTTTAGACCTAAGTTTCTTTCTTTGTAAGATGTAAGATTTCGACTTAGTTATCTCTTTCAACTTCAACATTCTGTGATTCTTTGTTGACCTCTATCTCTTACTTTAAGTTCAGATTGGTAAGTCATATTTAAGAGAACAATCTATAATAATAAAAGCATAATATTCTAAATAGACCGGACATCCTTCCGGACATCTTTCTGGGATGAAGCTGGGGCTGCAGCCATGGGATTAAAGCAGCCGCCATGACTGCGATGGAGGGATCCAGGCAGCTGCGGCTGCGAAGGCCTACTCTCTGGGCCTCTAGTTAAATTGTAAATCTTTACTCTTCCATGAAGTTAAATAAAGAGAATAATTATAAAAAACTGTTATTTATTATTTCTTAGTATCTATACCATGATCCTAAAAATAGGTATGTGTTGTTTTCATGTTTATACCACATATTATTTGGACATTAAAATGAAAATTTTATTTTTAAAAGAAGAAGTATTATAGACCAAAGCAATTAGTTCATCCTTTGTGTTATGAAGATAACAGCAATAAAGAGAAGATAGGAGCTATTGGAATTGATAAAATGAACTAGAATACAGATAGAAAGTAACTGTATACCTCCTGGAAAATTATTTATATTTTAAACTAGAGGCCTGGTGCATGAAATTTGTGCACTGGGGTGTGTGTTTCCCTCAGCCCAGCCTGCACCCTCTCCAATCTGGGTTCCCTCTCACAATCCGGGACTGCTGGTTCCCAACTGCTCTCCTGCCTGCCTGCCTGATTGCCTCTAACTGCTTCTGCCTGCCAGCCTGATCACCCCCTAACCACTCCCCTTCCAGCCTGATCGACGCCTAACTGCTCCCCTGCCACCCTGGTCCCCCCCCAACTGCCCTCTCCTGCCATCCCGATCACCCCTAACTGCCCTCCCCTGCAGACCTGGTGCCCCCCAACTGTCCTTCCTCCTCTGCATGCCTGGTTGCCCCAACTGCCCTCCCCTGCTGGCCTGGTTGCCCCTAACTGCTCTCCCTTGCAGGCATGGCCCCCCCTCAACTGCCCTCCCCTGCTGGCCCAGTCACCCCTAACTGCCCTCCCCTGCTGCCCTGATCACCCACAACTGCCTTCCGTTGCTGGCCATCTTGTGGCAGCTATCTTTTGACCACATGAGGGCGGCCATCTTGTGCCCACATCGGGGTGGCTTTCTTGTGTGAGGGTGTGATGGTCAATTTGCATATTACCTGTTTATTATATAGGATTCTTATTTATGAAGGTTTGATCTTGATAATGAACTTGTATAAGATAGGTCTCAGAGTTTAAAAAAAAGTATGTCATCCTTCAAGTATTTTGAGATTTTTAAAAATATCTTTATTGATTATTATAGAAAGAGGAAGAGAAAAGGAGAGAGAGAGAGAGAGAGAGAGAGAGAGAGAGAGAGAGAGAGAGAGAGATATGAGAGCTCAATTATTGCTGTCTCCTGCATGTCCCTTACTGGGGATTGGTGATATGGCCTGCAACCCAGGCAGGTGCCCTGACTGGGAATCAAACCAGCACTTTTGGTTTACAATCAATGGAACATACGGTCAGGGCCACTTAGAAGATTAAAAAGCAATTTCTGGAAGGGGTCAATGGGAAAAAAAGGGGACATCTGTAATACTTTCAACCATTCAGATGAATTTTCAAAAGAGAAATTTCTTAAGGTACAAAATATTGCAGGACTTACCTCAAATCAGCACACATTATTGGTGCTCTACAGATAATTTTTGAATCAATAATTGTAAAGAAACATACTGTCACTTGGTTAATTCGTAGAGATCTAGTGTTCATGGTCATGAGCAAAGAAAAGCCACGAAAATAAAAATTCATTTTGTTTCTTGCTTTTAATAAGGGGTTTTCTAAATGAGAATAAATTAGAGTAACTGAGGTTACAGAGTAAGAAAAATGAGACTACATAAAGTAAGATGGAGAAGATGCTGAGGAAAACTGTGGCTATCATGCATTCATTGGGAATGCCAAATATATGATTTTGTCAACAATTTATTTTATTGACAGAATGAAAGAAATGTGAACTTAAGATCACTGAGTAGATAAATGTATTAATTTATTTTTGTCCATTCCCTAAAATCTCTTGAAACTTGGGGTTACCTGTGGTTTTGGAAAGATTTCTGCCATCATCAATAAAGTATTCTCTCATATCACAATAAAATTTATATAATATACAAATACAGAAATGTGGAGGGCATATGAATTCAGAAGAGAGCAGAATTGATTAAATCATTGGGACCATTTAATATAATTTTAGGCCAAGTTTTTAAAAGTATGTTCTTATATAGTGAATAATAATGAATGACATTTTTGCACATAATTAGGCGTGGAGTTATGAGACAAAATAAGTGTATTCACTTAAGTACTAGTAATTTTATATTGCTGCAATGTTATATTCAAAGATCAGAAAACAGCAACAGATGAGGAAAGGAGAAAATTTAAGAAGCCAATGCAGTAGTCCAGGCAAAGGGAAGAAGGTCAGGCATAAGTTAGTGGTAGAGAATTGGAGAGGGGAAAAAAAGAGGTTCAAAGGGTACTTAAGTAGGGCACATAATTTTTGGGATTTGGTGATTATTGGAAAGTAGGAAATATTTTAAGCACTTAATTTAAAAAATATGTATTAATTTGAGAGAGAGAGAGATCAATTTGTTGGACCACTTACTTACGCATTCACTGATTACTTCTTCTGTGTGCCCTGATTGGTAATGGAACCCACAACCTTGGTGTATTGGGGTTGCTACTCTAACCAACTGGACTACCTGGTCAGGGCTTAGCACTTGATGTTTTAAGTTTCGTATTGTTCCTTAAATAAGTATAATGGCAAGAATTATTAACACAAAAATGCTATTAAGTGTATATGTGCTGGTTATATTTACTACTATATTCTCACTATTTAAACACTTCATCCAGATATTTTACTGATGAATAGACAGAGGTAAGCAGTTAAAATTTCAATGTGATATAAAAGTTTTGTGTGGTTTTTTAATAGAATTAAGCCCCGCTGGTGTGGCTCAGTGGTTGAAGTGTCAACCTATGAATCAGGAAGTTGCTTTTCCATTCCCAGTCAGGGCACATACCCAGGTTGCAGGCTCCATCCACAGTGGGGTGCATGTCGGAGGCAGCAGATCAATGGTTCTTTCTCATCATTGATGTTTCTCTCTCTCCCTCTCCCTTCTTCTCAGAAATCAATAAAAATATATTAAAATAACATTAAAATAGAAAATATAATAAATGTAATCAGTATTGATTTACTTAAATCCTAAAGTCAGTTTAATGGAGTAGAACAACATTTTTATGAGATGCAAAACTTTCTAATCCCTTCTCACTATTTAAAAAAAAATACTTCTAAATTTTCCACAAACATTTTGCTTTTAGTTAATTAGCATAAATGGATATAGTAGAAATTTGTTTTTGGAAAAATAGAGAGATACTTTAGCCCCTTTTCTCATAAAAACAAAACTACAGCAACTTTTCTTTCTTTGATGTATGCATCTTTTTTAACATCTCCATCTGTGTCCCATTCCACTATATTGCTCATTAAATTTTTGTTTTCTTACACACTGTAAATGCAGCTGTAATGTCCTGGTTTCTAAAAATGGCTGAAGTAATGTAATTCTTGTTAGAACTTGTTTGATTACAGACTTGCTCACTGCAATCAGGCAACAGCAATTCCTTTTTGAGAAAAACAAGAAATATCTTAATTTATAAAAGCCTATTTCAAAATATTTTATTGTTCAGAAAAGATCATTGCTGAGAATAGTCTTAACAGCCATTGTGTTGCTAAAGAAAGGAAAAGGAAATTATAGTTTATTAATATAAGTAATATTTATAAGATAATCACTTTATTTAGCTTCGTCCTAAAAGGAAATCAATATCAAGTAATATCTATGGACCTGGGATTTTACACACACACACACACACACACACACACACTTTCACACACACGTGTGTGTATAATTATTGGATACAATTAATAAATATATTTATTGGCTATATTTTACTGCTTATCCAAGAGCCATAAAACCTAGTGAGTTTATACACTTTTTAGCTCTTAATGCTATACATTATTAATAGGGGTTAGGCTCATAGGGAAGTTTCTTGATGGTTTAATTTGGGTCTATTCATGCATCTGCAGTTTTATTGGTCAAAACAAGTCACATGGCCAAGTATAAGGTCAGTGTAGGATGGGACTTTCCAAGGGGGTAAGGATACAGAGAGACATGGTGACATGAACAAATTAGTGGCCATTATTGCACCAGTTTACCAAAACATAGCACTCTGATAGTAAGCCTATGTGTCTGTCATCTATCTGTCTGTCTGTCTATCTATCTATCTATCTATCGATCTATCTATCTATCTATCCATCTATATATCTATAAATTAATAGTTCCCATCTTTCACAGTACAACCACTGACTCTTGATTGGCAGTTTAACTGAAGCTAATGGCATGATTAAAAAAAAAAAAGACGTGGCCAGAACAGCATTATATCATATGGCCTTTTTAGTTGGCGTTTTTTTATTTTTTGAACTCTTCTGTTTTAATTACTAATTTATCTACTTGCCTTTAATATGAAAATATATATGATTTTGCTAAATGCAGTTGCAAACAGACCCTGAGGTGACTCCGCCCTGCCAATGATTCCCTCTTGCTAGTTTTCATGCCTTGTATAATCCCCTTACCTATGACTTGCTTCTACTGTATAGACTAGGGAAAAAGGATGTTATTCCCATGATTATATCACATTTTATAAGACCCTGTCTTGTTGGTGGTCTTGTTCTCACTCTATTTATGGCCTTGACTAAGTAAACTGCCGTGTTGTAAACTTCCCGTGAAAAGGGCCAACATGTCAGGGAATTGTGGGTGACTTCTAGGAGCTGAGGGTGGCCTCTGGACATCAGGAGCAGGAACACAGGGCCATCAGTCCGAGCGTGGAAGGTGATTCATCCCCATTCATGTCTCCAGATGAAAATGAAGCCCCAGTGGACACCTTATATGTAGCTTTATGAGACCTTGTCAGGGGAGCCAGTTATGTTGTGCCTAGAAGACAAAGAAACTGTGTGATAATAAATGTGTGTTGTTTTACACCACTAAGATTTTGGTAATTTGTTATGTTGCAATAGGAAACTAATACAAAGGCAAATATCCACTTCATTTAACATCCACATTGAAAAAAAATGTTTAAATGTGGCCTTGGTTGTTTTGTTTATGGCTAATTTTTTACAGAAAGCCAATCAAAAAAGCAATAGCTTTATGGTTTGTGAGTGAAAGGAAATGTATGCATTTCTTGAATTACACATTTTCCAGACTCTGTCAACATATTTTCATATATTATGCTTCAATGAGGGCAGAAGTCCCACTTAATTAGTGTTCAGAAGAGAAGACTTTGTCAAAACAATTTAAAAATTGTTATTTACTCATTGTGTTCAGTATTTATACCTGAAATGACATATGTGTTTACAACCGCATTTCTTCCAAAATAGTGGTAAACAATCACTTTCATTTTTATTGTACAAAGTACAGTTAATTTACAATGGCTAATCTTTCCAAGTTAATTATGCCTTTAATATGAAATCATTCTGAATATATCCGAAGTCCTTCACATTTTATGTTAAGGATATGTTTTCATTCAACTATCCAACTGTGAATTCATGAAAAAAAGCACTAGAGCCAGTTGTTGCTATTTGAGGGACATAGGAAAAGAAAAATTTAATACTAAGAGCTTATATATTGAGGTTCTTTATAGAAGGATATTTGACCATTTTAGCTTATCAAAACATATTGATTGTAAATAAGAAGTTTTTTTTCCTGGTACACAATTATTTTAACCTAATTTTAGTTAGGCACTATGCTCATTTTTATGTTGTAGGAAATAAATATAAGCTAATGAAAGATAATTTCAATGTGATTTTCTCATTGAAGCACTCTATACCCCAAAGTTAATGCTATCATGATAATTTTAATAAGTTAGAAGCCACATTAAATTTCAAGAAAAATATTTTTAAGGAAAAGACAACAATATTATTAGGATTAATATTGTATATACCTTCCAGTTATTTTTTACTTTAAATATTTCTTTTTCTTTTTTACTTTTCAAAATCAATATCTATTTGAAAAGTCATATATACTCACATAGTAGAGTAGGAATGGTAAGCAATGCTTAATAAAGGTACATCTTTTTAAATAGAAAAATATGTTGTATTCCAGTTATTTTGAGGAAATATAAAGAATTGATGAAAAGACAGTAAGAAACAGCCTTAGAACTATGTGAATAGCATGCAAGGTTTATTTCTTTATCCATCTATCTAATTATTCTTAGCATCTAATTATTTTAGGTTGTATAGTATGATACTTTCCTTTTCCTTTTAAAGTTATGATTTACTACATGTATATATCATGGTATACTATATGTATATATCATAAAATGATTACTTATAATCAAGTTAATTAATACATCCATCACCTCACATAATTATCACTTTTTGTGTGATGAATACACTGAAGATATACTTACTTTGCAAATTTTAAGTATACAATACAGTATTATTAACCATGATACTCACTCATTTTCTAACTGAAAATTTATATACTTTAACCAAAATCTTCTCATTTTTCCTCTCTCAAGGCCCAGGATCCACCATTCTACTCTCTAGTTCTAAGAGTCTAACCCTTTTATTCAGATTCTGCAAATAAGTGAAATCACATATCATTTGTCTTTCTGTGTCTGGCTAATTTCACTTAACATTATATCCTCCAGGTTTAACCATGTTGTCACAAATGAAAGGATTTTATTCTTATGGCTAAATAATATTTCATGATATAATATATACTATTTTATTTATTCATCTATCAGTGAACACTTACTACGTTTTCATATTTTGGCTATTGTGAAGAATATTACCATGAACATGGGAGTGCAGGCATTGATTTCATTTTTTCTGGATATACAGCCATATGTGGAATTACTGGATCATATGGTATTTCTATTTTTTAAATTTTGAGGACTCTCCATAATGCTAGGTGATAGGGCTGCCTGAAGCTCTGCCACTTAATTGAGATGGGTGGGCCTACCTCCAGGGTAAGGCAGGTGTGTCTCCTGGGAGGTCCCTAAGTGAGCAGCAGTGTTCGTGGCCTTACATGAGTGGAGGTGAAGCCAAACTACAGGGCTGTGTCAGGATCTGCAGTTTGACTGTGGTCGGAGAGATCAGTCTCAGAGTATGGATGTGTGTGTCTCCTAGCAGAACCCTAGTATGACTGGAAGGCAAGAGTGGCTGCAGTCATGCATTGGACCACTTCAGGATCTAAAGTTGTGACCCAGGGCCTGTGTATGTGACTCCTGTTGAGTCCCTTAGCAGATGGTGCTGGTGTCAGGTCCAAGGCCAAACAGGGCTATAGCTGAATTCACAGAAGGTTAGGGCTATTTCTGGGTTTATAGCTGGGATCACAATCAGTGATTCTTTCACCTGGGCATGGGCTTGCTTTCTCAAAATGGCCCTTTTTGGTCTTGGACTCCAATGAGGTTTCACTGTCTCCTACCTGGATTTCAAAGCTCCCACAAGGCATTTTTCACTATGATGGCTATCAAATTATTATTGCTGAGGGAGGACACCAGGCAAGGGTTTTCTATTCTGTTATCACTCAAAATACAGGTTTTTATGGTTGGGGGTGATAATCCCTCAGAATGAAACAGGTATTTCAGTGCTGCCCATTTCCTTAGTATTGTTTAAGGATAATATTTAAGGTTATATTGTTAAGGTAGAGCATAACAAAGAGAAAGTAAGTAAGGTGATTAGGATGAAAATATGTATTTTTTCAAAGGACTTTATGATGTTACCTAGAAATTAAGCTGCCTACAAACAAAGCACAGTAATGAATAACATCAAAATGTTGTGGTGGGAAAAAGTCTTCCTGGGAGTAAGAATTGGCCAGTGTCACTTTGCATTTCTCCAAAGCCTACAGAACTGATTAGACAGAGGAAAATGCATGATTGCATTACATATAGCATTCCACATTTTCATGCATTTTTCTAGGTCATTTACTTGAGGAGAGATTTCAGAAAAGGCAAATATATCTCATTTAATTTAGGATGTCAAGATAGTGTGCTATTTTTGCAATTGAGATAGTATCAGTAGGATAACACAATTCAACACTTGATAAGTATCATTTGCTCAAGCCAAAGGGGTGTAAAGTTTGAGTCTTACAAAGTCCATTGCAGAAAAGCAGGACAAAAGGAAAACCATATACAAAAAAGTATCCAGGTTTCAAGGAATTATAATAAATTACACCACTTAAAATACACCATATTCAATTAAAAAATACTACAAGACTCTGAAAAGGTAATGCACTTGAGAAGAACAAACAATAGCATCTTTTAAAATGAAAGTATTTATATTAAAATATTGAGTATCAGTGGTGCTGTAATAATGTTTTTCAAAATAATCTTTTTCAGATGAATGGAATTAACACTCAAGTGACTTAAATAAGTTTAGATCTCTTAGAATATATGAAAAGAAAGAGAATTTAGACATGATCATATGAACTTTTCTTATTTTATCAGTAAACTTAGGCCAAGGATGCTTGATGACTCATTCTTAACTACTAATGATGGCAGTCAGAACAAGGGTCCTAAACACCTGACCTGAACTCTATGTTCTTAACCTATATTATGCAGTAGTAATTATTTAATGCATTATCTCATGTAAAAATTGACTATTTTATAGCTCTAAATGTAATATTCCTATCAGGATAGATGTGTAATTTTTGTGTTTGTAGAAGAAAACCTATTTAAAAGTATAGATCTGTATATCTCTATATATAAAAGCCTAAGCAACCGTTATGACCGGTCTACTGAATGACTAGTTGACTAGTCGCTATGATGCACACTGACCACCAGGGTTCAGATGCTCAACGCCGGAGCTTCCCCCTTGTGGTCAGTGCGCTCCCACAGCAACCTCCCATGGCTGGCCAACCTCCCACGGTCCCTCCCCCGGCCAGCCGGTCCCAATCGGCCCCAATTGCCAGCCAAGCCCAGAGACCCCACCTGTGTATGAGTTCGTGCACCGGGCCTCTAGTGTTTACTATAAATACAGACCTATATGTATACATATTGTATGAACTATGTATGTCTGTATTTACAAAATCTCTTTAATCTGCTACACATTTAGACAAAAATATTTGTTCAATAGATGAATGACATGGTTTGACATTCTATTCATTTAGTGAGTTATCTCCTAAGATCCTGTATATTAGGTAAATAATCCCCATATGCAATAGATGTTAGGGCAACTAGATGGATTAATAACTAATGAATGATAATCAATTATTGGTAATGATATCCAAAATTTCTTGACTAATGTTCTACTTTTAAAATAGTGTTTATAACTATGTAAAACTTAATTTATGACTCTCCTCCTCATTTTTTTCTGAATAATTTGAATAAGGATTTATAAAATATGTATGCCAAATTTTGTCAGACTATATTTCAAGATGATAATGTTTTCTTAGTATTAGATTCAAAATCCAGATAAATTGTAGAGGTAGAAGGAATAATCTCAAATACAAATAGAAATAAGAACTATTTGTATTAAAAATAAATAAATAAATAAATACCTGTGCCAGAGTTTATGCAGAAATGTAGATATTTTAGTCAGTTGTTAATTACCTAAATGCCGGGCACTTTAGTGCATTGATTATTGGTCCAGGTTTTGCTAAGTCCTCAATTAATTAACAGAGAAGGAAATGAAAGTTGCAGAACATGCAGTGATATGTGGCAATAAAAAAGTTTTTCTGTACAATTGTTGAAATTCAAGAAAAAATACATAATAAATATTATTTACAACTTTTATCAGCTTTTGGATTAGGCAGTTTCTTTAAACTAGTTCATATGTGCTTTTCCAAGTAGTGAGAGACTGCCTCCTCTTGCTCACCATCTTAGGAATTACGGAAGAAACTTGATTCGTTCAATAAATGTTTCTCTAGACCAGTGGTTCTCAACCTTCCTAATGCTGTGACCCTTTAATACAGTTCCTCATGTTGTGGTGACCCCCAACCATAAAATTATTTTCGTTGCTACTTCATAACTGTAATTTTGCTACTGTTATGAATCGTAATGTAAATATCTGACATACAGGATGTATTTTCATTGTTACAAATTGAACATAATTAAAGCATAGTGATTAATCACAAAAACAATATGTAAATATATATGTGTTTTCCAATGGTCTTAGGTGACCCCTGTGAAAGGGTCACTCGACCCCCAAAGGGGTCGCGACCCATAGGTTGAGAACCGCTGCTCTAGACTTTCCCAAATCCCTCCCCAGTTGTCTGCCTTCCTGAGATGACCTCCAACTGTAACTTCTCCTTTCCCATTTGAGAGGTGGGCACCTTCTATCACTTATGGTGATTTTATGAAGTAGAAAAAAGTCAAAACTGTCCTGTCATATAGCAATATTTAAAAGTCAAAGAGCATCTCATACTTTTGTTCCGTCTCTTTGTAATATATATTCATGATCTTTGAAAGTTGATAGCCTCAGCCTCCTGTAGTCATATTCTGTTATTAATGTAAACAGAAATAATTTGTATGAACTGATAGAGATGCTCATCCTTGTTTTTTTATACAAATTCACACTATTTGAGTTAGTTCCAGGAAATGAAATTTAAGGCGACACCTCAACAAATACAAAAACACATTCAGGAGATAATGATGAGGCAGAAGGATGGGTCAGGATAATGTGATGTGAAAAATAATTGAGGGATATAAGAATGTTTTATCTGAGTGTCTGAGTGTGTTATGGTAGTTGCCTTCAAATGCATTCTTGTACAAGTTTAAGTGTTAAATTAATTAGTGGAATTAGGATCCATGGTTATAAAGTATAGTGAGACAGAAACAGAGCTCCATAAAATGAAGGACCTGTATAACAGAGAAGTCTATAGATTTCATGGCAGTCTAGGGGTTTGAAAATTTCATATTACAGAAAGGGTTTATGCAGAGTCAATGCTTGCTTCAGTCGTTTGTTAGTATGCTATTTCTTTAGCAGTAGATCTGCCTTCCCTTTAAGCCCAGAAATTCTATGATTCTGTTTCTTAGTACTACTCTTTACCCATCATTATAGGGTGACACAGAATTTATTTGACATAAAATTATAATTCTTATGTTTTAAGAGGTAAATATAGCTCCACCGGAGTGTCTCAGTAGTTGAGTGTCGACCTATGAAGCAGAAGGTCACAGTTCAATTTCAGGTCAGGTACATGCCCAGGTTGCAGGTTTGATCCCCAGTAGGGGGTGTGTAGGAGGCAACCGATCAGTGATTCTCTCTCATCATTGATGTCTCTCTCTCTCTCTCTCTCTCTCTCTCCCTCTCTGAAATCAATTAAAAAATATATTTTTAAAAATAGGTAAATATAGCCATCTGTAAAATTGGATAAAAGCAATGTGAACATTTAAATGCAAAATCCTGTCCTGTTTTCTCCAATTATGAATGAGCCTCTCTTATATGTTACTTTTTAGCATGTGTATGTGTTGAGATTAGTGTGCATATGTAGAGCAGGAAAAAGGTGAGCAGAATAATACCTAATAAGTAGTAAAATTGTCATTCTCTCTGGAGTCAAGGAAGTCTTACACATTTGGAGAGTTATTTATTTGTGTGATATGTGGCCCAAAGTTTATCTTTTTAACTCACTCCATTTGTTCATTCTATACCTTAATAATCTCCTCAGTAAAATCTATAATAATAAAGAGCTAATATGCCAATTAGACCAGACTGTGAAAGGACCTTCTTGAGTGACCAGTGGGTGGGGCTGCAGGGCCCAGAGGCGCCCTGAGGCAGCCAGGGCCAAGAGGGCCGAGCCCCTTGCATGAATTTTGTGCATCAGGCCTCTAGTGTTCAATAAGTTTTTGTCCTCCTGCTTCTAATACCTTTCAGATATTTGTATGATTTTATCATCTTACCTTTTAGTCATCCTCTTGCACAGTTATAGAGACTTTGATTCTTTAATCTTCTTTCGTAAATCAAGACTTATAATCCCTAAACCATTTCTGTTATGCTTCTCTGAACTTCCTTTATATGTCTTAGCAGCAGTGCTCTGGTACTGAGATGTCTAAAACCCAGTCTTTAATAGTAAGTATAAATGAGTAAGTATAGCAAACCTGGTCTTCAGGCTCTCTGCATCAGAAAATAAAGGTTATGTTTTTCATCTGCTCTACTATTCTCTGAGCACAGAAGGACTTTAGTTTCTTCTCAATTTCTTGCTAAGAGGGAGAATCTGCAGTGGTAAGAGGCATACTTTTCTTTTTCCTTTTCTGTATCTGATTCCCTCTGCTGTATTTCTCATCAAAGTTATTCATGCTTTCTGGTTCTAATCTGACCACCAGTGTTGAAATTTATTCAAATTCCACTTCTCTTTTTCCTGTTTTAACTGGATTCAACCACTTAATAAGATAGTACCCAACTATATCTAATAAAGTGTGGAATATGGGAAGGTTCAGAATAGAAAAGACAAGTGTCTTAAAGGAGTAAAATCTAATTACATTTAGATATTAAGCACATTAGAAAGCAGTTGACATACAATCTTATATTAATTTCAGGTGTGAACCTCAGTGATTAGACATTATATAATTTTCTAAGTGGCCATCCTTAAATCTAGTACCTGTCTGACTCCATACATAGTTCTTAGAATATTATTGACTATATTCCTTATGCTGTACTTTATATCCCCATGAGTCTTCCGTGACAAACAATTTGTAGTTCTTAATCCCTTCACCTTTTTCACCCATCTCTCCAAACCCCCTCCCATCTGGCTCTGTAGGGTTGGTTCCTCAGTTGTAGTTACAGCCAGTTTTCAGAGCTGACTGCACTCGGGGTCAATTCCTCCGAGTGATGCCAATAGCAATCAGGGTTCAACTATAGCAGTGTCTTCAATTTTAAAATTTCTTTTTTTTGAAGTCTACAGTTGGAAAAAGAAGGGATGAAGTTTTCTTTTTTTAAAATTATTTCTTTTATCCCAGCTTCTAAATATCAGCTCTGATTTCTACAATTTTCATTAGCCTCACACCCCAGAGCCATTATTTCATTTGATTAGGGTCTTTATTCTTTCTGCCCTGTAGTCAAATTCTTTCTACACTTTGACTCTAGTTCTCTAAGAGATATTAATATCTTTGCTTGAAACTTAGCCTTTCATTTCCTAGACATTGTTCATCATCTGATCTCTAAATCAAAGGAAAAAGTCACCAAACTTTGAATTCAATGGCGAATTGAAAATCTAGGACTTCTCCTTAAGTACTTTCTTAGAAATAGAATAGTTACATTTCTTATAGTTGTCCAATAGACTTCGACTTGCCAATCAGTTCTTAGTGTGCAACTAAAGCACACAAATAGTTCTGCAGTGATGGGATTACTTTGCAATATGCTGAGAAATGAATGTAGTCAATATGCACATGAACCAACTTGCTATTATTTCAAATGACTTAATTTACTTCAGGCAGTGATGTCAATCATAAACTGAAACAGGGTTTTATACATTTTCTTTAACACAGAAGAATGAGTAATCCCTTCAAGACCAATGATATGTAGTTGTTATTTTTATAACTTATCTTGTTTTGCAAAGGTTGAACCAAATTCTTTTTTTAAAACCATGGTCTGTAGCTGAAGCTATAAATATACTTTGTAATTCACATACTTTATAGACCATGGCATATACACACACACATGCACACACACACACAATCTTACATAGACACACAGATACACAATGGGTTAAAAAATTCAAGCAGGCAGGGCATGCATCAGGTAATTAGGACTAATATGGTGTTTGGAATTAAAGTTGAATCCTTTTAATTGGCACATCTCAGTGGGAATAGAAATACAAACTTGTAATTAGGTGATTGGACTGATTATCAAAGCTTCCTTGGCATAGATTGTGCAGAGTATTTTTTTTTTGCCATGGGTTTCTCAAACAACTATAGCATGATATGGGAGATGAATTGAACAGACATCATAGAGCTTTGATGCTGCCTAAGAGGAACAAATCTACACAGAGCGAATAATATAAGCAGCCAAAGCTATTTCACAACTTTATGTAAGTGACAATCAGCATTTTTATTTTTAAAGTGTATGTTATTTTAGTGACATAATCATATATATATTGCCAGTGTCCCTTATGACCGGAATGACCAAACGACTGGTCACCATGAGGTGGCATTGACCACTTCTTGTTCCCCTACTCCCCGCCCCCCCCCCCACACCCCGCCCGCAGGCTCCAATGGATCAGCGATGGTGAACGGGGGAATCGGGGTGGGTGGTGGGAGGACCGGGCTGGCTGTGAGGCTGTTGGGATCACCAGCTCATCCCCAGCTGCTCGGGGACATAGGCCTGCAGGAAAGCGGGCACCAGCAACTTCACCTGCATGCATGTGCGCCGGGCCGGCTGCTGATAGAATGCGCTGCCCGCTTGGTGCCGCTCATGCCAGAGCAGGTAGGTCGCAGGCACGCCCCGCAGCCTCTGTCAGTGCCTCAAGCCCCAACAGCAGCGGCAGCGGCAGTGGCAGTGGTAGAGGCGCCCGCGTGAGTGGCCCCGAGCAGGCAGCATGCTCCGGCAGCGGCCAGCCCGGCACATGCACATGGAGGTGAAGTCTCCGGCACCCGCTTTCCCACAGGCCTGAGTCCCGGAGCAGCCAGGGATGAGCTGGTGATCCCAACGGCCTGACAGCCCGGTGGCAGAGGCAGCGTTTGGCCTGAGGACTGGAGAACGGGCAGAAGATGGCCCTGATCGCAGGAGGCTAGGCCTAGGGACCCTACCTGCATGATTCAATTGTGCGCTGGGCCTCTAGTAAAGTTAAATAAAAAAAAACACACACAAAAGGCTCACTTTTAAAAACAGAAAACAAAACAAAGGGAAATGAAAAGTCTTATTTATTGCATTTTTACAACATAGACAGGTGTTCTGGGTGTGATAGATGCTACCTTACCCCCAATCATTGACATTAGCTCTCTAAGTAGGCAAAGACTATCCTGTGAAGATTGTTTGTTGTTATTGAATAATGGAAATCTGGCTCAATAATGCTTTGTGTAATACTCTCTACTTGAAAACAATGTTAATAGACATAACAGTAAAACATACAGATGAACTTCGACTGTTTTTGGGTTAAAAGGTCACCTCAGGGCAGGATAATTATTCCCTATTGCTGTTCAAACAAGTATGCACTTCACTGAAGCCTCTGGAAGGACACAGTGTCTCATTAGAAGATGAGTTTACATTATACACTGAAAAGAACAGCTTGTAAAGTGTGATTCATGCTCTGAAACAGCACACTAAAGATAATTTCTCCCTTGTCTAGTCTATGATAATGAAAATAACCAAGAAACTGTATCCTAGACTTTATAGGTCCATAAACATATACAGAATTAGGTCACCCTATGCCACCATTGTCACTCCCCATTCATATTTACTGTGGTTATTCCCTTCATCCAGAAACACACTGTATTAAAGAAGGAACAGGATCAGCTGTTAAGTGTGCAGAAATACTTTCTCATTTCCAGAATGAACAAGGTATCAAGCACCAAACGATAAAAGAAATAAGAAGAGAAACTGGCAATCAAATATGCTCTGTGAATTTAATCTATAATTTATCTTTTGATCTGTTCAGTGTAAGGATGTTTGCCCAGTTAATGTAATTACTCAAGGGCAACAATTAAAAGATATTAAAATATTTAGTGAGCTATCAAAATAACCTAAAAAATGGGGACAACCCATATTTCTTATTAGTCAGGGTATTATAATGGAAGGATAGTGGTCCATTTATTATTATAATTGATATAATTATCAATGTATATATTATATAGAATTCTGGAGGAGGAAATTGAAAGTATTCTGCCTACTGTAAAAATTTTCATATAGCTAGAGAAAGATATAATAATTATGAATTAAATCAGCTATATATTGATTGGTTACTTACTGTAGAATTATTTACTGTACTAGAGGCCCAGTGCATGCAATTTGTACATGGGTAGGGTCCCTAGCGGCTGCTGGCTCGGGTGGCTCCCTTCCCCTGGCTGCCTGCTGCCACTGCCTGCCCTGCCCCTGGGTCGAACTCCTGGTTGAGGGGACAATTTGCATATTAGGCTTTTATTATATAGGATTAGTCAATGAATAGAAATGTAGCAATTTTTAAAGTATATTATGAAACATAATATACCTTAACTGAGATAGATAATATAATTTGCCACTTTCTTTGTTACACAGATACCTACATTTGATGATTTCCTATAATCTAAAATGTATCATTTAATATTATCATTCATATTAGTTAATAATATTAATATCATTTAATTGTATTACAAAAAACCCTCTAATTTTCTTCAAAACCCAGTTTAGATGTCATTTTATTAACAGAGATTGTCATTTTATTAATAGATATTTCTCTGGCTCATCTGCAGAAAAAAAAAATCACTCCTCTACAGGTTTCTATCATACATTTCCCCATATAATTCAATCACTTAGTTACATGTAGACTCCTTTTTGAGATTTTAACTTATGAAAATAATCTGCCCATCATCCTTATATGGGGAAGAAACTATTGGTTATTTGGGCCAGGAGTTTTTAAAATAAAACAGAAGATGGCAATGCCACAAAAAAAGAAGCTTACATTAGGGGAAAAAAATAAAAAGGAAGATAAGAAATAATAATTTTAAAAATCCACCAAAATAAAGTGGACTCTTTATTTGAAAAAGGTCACTGAGATACAGTATAAAAGAAACAGCACAAACGAGAGCGTATACCTCAACATGCCAATCTGAGGAAAGTGCTTGAGAAAACGCACAGGACGATCCATCCTGTCTGCTATCACTTGTCAAGGAGCTGTGGCCACTCGGCTGTGTACTCCTTCCTTCTCTGTATCGTTCCTCTTGTCTTAGTTCTGTGTCACTTAATTCTGGGGTTTCACTCACCAATGGTGTTTGTATGTAAAACTTTGCTTTAAATGCTATCTTTTAAAGCGTTCAGATTAAATAAGATGATAAACACTGGTGACACTGAAGAGAATTGTGGAACTTTCAAATTATGGGTCAGGGAGGAAAAGGGAATGAAGAGAATCAGGTTCAATAAAAAAAAAACATAAAGAAGTGACAACAAAAAAGTAAAATTAGTAGTAAAAACATAAAACAGAAGGATGCAAAACAACATTATCAATTAATGATGTTTCTGAAGGTATCAGTTTTCCTTCAGGCTTTAAGATTGTGCTAATTACACAAAATCCAGTTACAGAGGTTCTACTAGAAACATTTAAATCCCAGTAATGGTATATATAAATGGATGGATGCAAATGTTTCAGGCAATTGCAAGATGACAAAAATCAGAAGTCAATTAAAACTTAGATAAAATTTAATTCAAAATTAAAAATATTAATTGGGACTGTTAATTAAGAAGGAGGCCATTAGACTGGTGTTTCTAATATCTTAGCCTAGGTAAGCAAATCAAAACCTAAGCCTGTAAATGGCTCAAGATTAAGAAATCCAGACCTAAGGACAATCAATCACAAACAGCCAAGTAGGCTTTCCCAGATAATACAACTACTTAAGCTATGCCCATCAAATAATTCCCTTGCTTTGCTTCTGCCTGTTCTCTATAAAAGTTTTTACCTAGCTGTAGGTGGAGTGCTCCTAACCAGTTTAAATTTGGCACTGCCCAATTTAAGTAGATTTTTGCTCAAATAAACTCTTAACATTTGCAATGTGCCTTAGTATATCTTTTAACAGGACAAAATAAAATACAATGCAATAACAAGGTACAGAAAATATGACATATTTGCTACAGTTTGGGATGTCATTGTGCATTTCCCCTATTAAGAACTTGAAGTCATATCATAAAACACTGTCATGGGAAAGCCTGCTAAGACTTGACATGGCAATGTGCCGACACAAATCAGCAATCCAAGCATTTTTGCAATCTTTCTTGTCCTGCCTCAGGCTTCTTTAATTTAATAGTAGACTATTAATCAATAATACAAGTTGTCCACAAATTGATATCATGCTATAACTTTCTATCTAAAGTTCATGCCTTAAGCAGACACTAAAATAGGACTACTTAGGACCTATTTGAATTTGATATTTGGCCTTTGAAATTAGAAACATAAAATGCTTTCTAAAAAAGAACTAGAATGGCCTGGCTGGCGTGGCTCAGTGGTTGAGTGTCGACCTATGAACCAGGAGGTCACGGTTTGATTCCAGATCAGGCACGTGCCTGGATTGCGCGCTCGATCCCCAGTAGGAGGCATACAGGAGGTAGCCTATCAATGATTCTCTCTCATCATTGATGTTTCTGTCTCTCTCTCTTCATCTCCCTTCCTCTCTGAAATTAATAACAATATATATCCTATATAATAAAAACCTAATATGCAAATCATCCAAAGACTGGTTGCTATGATGCGCACTGACCACCAGGGGGCAGATGCTCAATGCAGGAACTGCCCCCAGCCCACAGGCCCCAGGCCAGCCAAGGCGGGTGCCATCAGGGGGGCCCCTCATTGCCCTGCCAATTGCCCCGCAGAGGGAGGTGACTGGCGGCAGCGGCAGTGGGGGGGGTCGGGCCAGCCAAGACAGGTGCCAGTGGGTGCCCCCCTCCGAACGCCCTGCAGGTCACCCCACAGATTGGCCCTGATCACTGGCCAGGCCTAGGGATACTCCCCATGCACGAATTTCGTGCATTGGGCCTCTAATATATATATTTTAAAAGAACTAGAGTGAATAAGATAACTGATCTGTAATTGTTTATTAACCATGCATTGATTGACACAAAAAATGACCTTCACATATGCATGCCATATCTGAAACTTTAATAAAAAACTATATGCAAAATGTATAATCTTTAGTATTCAAGTAAAGGTGTAACCTAATAGTCAGTACTATGTTGGACTCAGTTAAACACATATTAAAACTCTGGCCTAATTATGGCCTCTTGGTTTCACGCCAAATAAATCAAAGAATGGTTTCTTTTAGAAAATATAGAGATGGTGAGGAACCTGGCTTCTGGTTAGAAACCTATGTGTGATTTTCAGGCCTCATCATAAGCCCTGTATAGGCTCTTCCTGGCAATTATCACTGGGATGCTGCCCTCCCCACACCAGCCTGGATGCACAGCCCCTCTCTTTGTCATAGGTCCAGGGTGGGTTGTTCTTCAGGTGCCCTTGCTGAGTCCTCCTTATGGGAGAAAGGAGGGGAATCTTGAAGACAATTTTCCTCATTCATACTCAGGACCCACCACTTCTCCACTCCTATCCTTCCCTCTCGCACCCCCACCCCCAGCCCAGCCCAGTCCATAAAACTACCAGAACCTTTCGTTGGGGCTTCTTCCACAGTGAAATGACCCTCCTGTCTGATACCGTTCCACCTCACCCTTGACTGGTGCACTACTCCATGGGGTAAATGAAACTGGGGAAGTTGGCGTTTTCACTGCCTTTAGACTCTGGCTTCTACCATCTCAATAAGTGATTAAAGGTATAACTCTTTACTTTTTAGGCTTGATGCTTTATTTAATTGGTAACTCTGATATGTGGTAGCTTAGCTTTCTCTCTCTCTCAACTCAGTTAAATTCCTGACAGATGGGATAACTCTTAAAGTTAAAAAAAAATCTACAAGATATAAGGATATATAGAATTCAATTTAATTAATGTCTTGGAATGACTGTGAAAAGATAGAGGTAATAAGCAGAGATATTTAAGCCAGAGGTTGATATATCATTCCTCTTTATATTTAGGCCAAGGGACAAGGATAAGTATTCTCCAAGAGTAATGATGTCTTTTCTGATTCTTTTTTCCTTCAGTGATATTGAAATTAATTCTTAGAGTGCAGGCTGTTCCCTCCTCACTGTCAACCATGCACTTGATCAGAAGAAAAACCTACAGGAGGCTGAAAAGACAGTGAGGGCATAGGGCTTACACTCTTCATTCCCGAGCTATGAAGCTTCTTAATGAGGCACTTCCCTGAAGGCAATTGAAACAATTATAAGAAATTTTATGCACTATATCTTGCAAATGCCTAAAAATAAATTTAAAATGTCTTATAAGCCAGTCTTAATGTTATAAATTGTAGATAACCTTTTATGACAATCGGTATCTTATTATTCTTAATAGTGAGACATACGCTTCATTCTTTTTATTTCAGTCTGCACTTTTGCAGGGTTGTAGGTTGTGGAAATTTGTAGTTAAAATGTAGTTAATCAGAGTCAAGTTACAAAACAGCAAGGGCACAAAAGGGTAATAATTATTGCCTAGGGAAACTTGATAGATAAATTTAGAGGATTGTCTATTTTATACTTTTGGACTACTTTTTTTCTCCATATTGAAATACATTTTATGAAGCTGCTGAATTTATGAGCAATATCAAGATTAATCAAGAAGAACATGTTTTAAATGCCTTTGATTCTATCCTGATTCAAATATACATATTTTTAAATCTTTGGCCTATGAGATACCTGAGACAATGTTAGAAAGTGTTCCCTACTTTATATGGTTTATAAACCTTTTCATCCAAGACACTCTGGGCTGGAAAAACAACAACAAAACAACAACTTCCTTTTCTCACATAAAAGGTCTTTCTAAAAAGTATTTGTTATTAAAAAATTTTAATGTTGACATAATTGTAGGTGTACCTCCTTTCCTCATCCTTTGTCCACCTCCATCCACCCCCACCTCCCTCTCCCTTGGCTTCGCCAAACTATTGTCTGTGTCCATGGGGTGTGCATATATGTTCTTTAGCTAATCCCTTTACCTTCTTTATCCAGTCCCCTCACCCACCTCCCCTCAGGCACCAGCCAGTCTGACTCATGTATCCATGCTTCTGGTTCTATTTTGTTCCTCAGTTTATTTTGTTCATTAGATTCCACATACTAGTGAGATCATCTGGTATTTGTCTTTCTCTGACTGGCGTATTTCACTTAGCATAATACTCTCCATGCCCATCCATGCTCTTGCAAAGGGTAAAAGTTCCTTTTTTATAGCCGTGTAGTATTCCACTGTGCAAATGTACCACAACTTTTTTTTTTATTTAAATCTACTTATTTGCTGATGGGCACTTGGGCTGTTTCCAGATCTTGGCTATTGTAACTAATGCTGCTATAAACATAGGGATGCATATATGCTTTCTGATTGGTGTTTTGGGATTCTAATTTTAAAAATATTATAATTGAAGTTTTCCTAAAGTAGGCCAACAATATGTCAAACTACCACTTGTACGAGTGTGGGTACCACAGGGAGATGCCTTTGGGACAATGGCCCCAAATTATTTATACAGGAGTCACATATATCTCTTATTTAAACCTCTCTGCTTCTGTGTGAGAGTAAATTAGTTTTCACTGAAAATAAAATAATACCTCCTTTCTTCTCAATGATCTTGCTTAAAGATACAGGGAGAACATCCAAAAAACTGAGGTGCTGCCAAGTAGAATGGGAACTCTTTCTAGTTCTGCTGTCGTTCATTTCTTTGTGTGAACATCACACATTAAGTACTGTGTACACTTATTGAGATTACCCCATGTGCTAGAAAATGTGTTCATCACTGGCAATGGTGAACACCACAGTCTCTGATTCACAGAATTTATAATCTTGTTAATACACACAATAACGTTATTTTTAGTATTATCATGTCAGTAAGTTACTAAAGGTTCTAGGAGTATTCACTTAAGATGCATCCCATCCACTCTTTAGAGTTTCTCAGAGAAATCCATAGCTAAGTCTGAACTTTATCTGATATAACTGGGCAATCACGAATGGTTTTAAACAGAAGAGAGATCTAGTCAAATATGCACTTTAGAAAGATCAGCAGCATGTCCGCAATTATTGTAACATTAGTACCTCTCTTTATAGCCATGGTAAGAATTTACTTTCCAATATTGTAACCCGACTAACAATGAAGTGTTGGGGGTGGGGGAGAGGAAATTCTGAGCCTCTAGGTATGTGGGGTCAATACGAGGACCAATTCTGGTTCTAACTGTTAACTTTGCCACCCAGAATTTCAGTTAGGATTACATTTAGTGCCATATCTAGGATGACCGTATGTTCTGGTTTGTCTAGGAGAGCTGTTTGCACTCAACAGTGTTTTTACACTCAAAAATGTGGTCAACTTTATAAAGTGGACTAAACTAAATATGGGTGCCAGTCTGAGTCAAGAGAATTTAATCTAAAACTGTTAAGATGCCACAGAGATAGCAATTGCAGGTAGCAACTACCATCTTTTGAGCGATTGAAATGATTAAAATTAAGCACTTTGGGGCAGGGACTAAAGTTGAAAATCAGACATCTTAGGAAGGGGTACTGACCAGTAGCTGCTATTGTCTCTGAGCATTTGTGATGGGGTTGATTCTTCAAGTAGTGAGGAAAAAATGCAAAATAGATTTTGTTGCTACAACGACTAGAACAAATTAAATTGTCTGCCAAGTGTAAAAAAGGAGGGCTGGGATGAAAGGGACAGGAACAGAAAGTGGGTGAAACTCAGAGGATGCTAACAGCCTCCAGCCCTGCAGGCTCCCTCTAACCCTCCCTACAGAAGGAGGCTAACTGGCAGTGTATGCCTGCAGAGCAGAAATGGGGCTTGTGTCCCAACCCCAAATGAGCATTCGTTTGCTGCTGGTTTACTGGCACACTGGAGAATGCTTACATTGGGAAATGGGGGTGATACATGGTGGGGCAAAAGTAGGTTTATGATTGTTAGGATGGGAAATAATACAGTATTTAACACATAATAATACAAGAATAAACTCTGTTTTACGTACTCACAACTCCAGACCTACTTTTTCCCCACCCTATATTTGATGTGATTTTAAGATTTGAGCCTATGTAGTTGAGGACATCAGAGTATCAGAACCATTAACAGTGTTTTTACTTCAAAATCTGTCTTAAAGTGCATTATTTAAAAAATACATATATTTGCATATATATGTATCTATATGCATATGTATGTTAATTTATATGTTATGGTGTTACTAAAAATTTTCTATATGAGCCTCTGAAGGTATTTTTTGCACTAATTTACTTAATCTATTCTTTCATATGTGAAATAATTTGCCTTAAGTGTGGTAGCCATATCCATATAAGCATTATGTTTTTGCAAAATTACAATTTGCTTCTCTATTTTTTTACTGCAAATATACATATATAGACACATAGATATGCCTTAAGGTATAAGAAACACATTTGTAAAGCTGACTGAATTTTCATCTTTTTTGCAAGCACGGCCGTGTTTCTTACTTTGCATGTCCTTCAGGCTTCATCAGAGCAAGAATTCCAAGTGACTTCAAAGGGTTTTCTGTACTCAGATCAGCTCTATGGGGCATGTAGGAAGATGTGAAATGAACTGACACCAGAGGTGCAATGAAAGGTGAAAATCCTAGCATCACCACAGCTCCCGAGTTAAGCAGCAGCTACATTACTGCACCTGGGTATACCAATCTCATGGGTTCATGAAGGACAAGATGGTACATTTTCCCCAGAAAATAAATCTGAAGTTATTCGGGGAAAGTTTTCCTCACCAAGTAACACAGATAACATTTCCTTATTATGAGGAATATATTTCAGCTTTCTTGTTTAGAGAAGAAAATAGCAGATAAATCTGAATGATTAAAAATAAAAGCAAAATATATAGTGACCATCTCTAGTACAGTAGTTATTTCATACTAGAGGCCCGAATTCGGGATTGGGCTGAAACCGGCTCTCCAACATCCCCCCAGAGGTCCTGGATTGTGAGAGGGCACAGGCTAGGTCGAGGGACCCCACCGGTGCATGATCAGGGCCAGGGAGGGATGCATGAGGTTGTCCAGCCAGGGAGGGACCGCGGGAGGGCTCCAGAGCATGTCTGGCCTGTCTCATTCAGTCCTGATCACCCGGACCCCAGCAGCAAGCTAACCTACTGTCTGCCCCTGGTGGTCAGTGCACGCCATAGCGACTGGTCGACCGGTCGACTCTCCCCCCCCGCCCCCTGTTGGTTAGTGCACATCATAGCAAGCAGTTGAGCAGCCTTAGCATATCATTAGCATATTATGCTTTGATTGGTTGAACAGACGACCTGATGACCAGACACTTAGCATATTAGGCTTTTATTATATAGGACATGTTGTTTGGATGAAAATAGGTCCTTCAAAGTCCAATGTGTTTTTTTAAATCCTTAAATGTATAGTGGTATGAGTTCTAGGGATATTAAGGAATTTTTAAAAAGACCCAGAAACATGTAGATGAAATCCAATGCATTAATCTATACCAGCCTCTCTCCTCTCTGAAAGATTGGCCTTGGGAAAGGAAGAAAGAATGGGTAGAAAATGAAAACTGGGTCCAGGTACTATGTCCTAAAATACCAGTATCAGTAATAATTCCTTAAGAACAGGCAAATATAAAACTTTTGCCATTTGCAACAGCATGGATAGAACTGGAGAACATTATGCTAAGTGAAATAAGCCAGTCAGAGGAAGATATATATCACATGATCTCACTCATTTGTGGAATATAATGAACAACATAAACTGATGAACAAAAACAAAACCAGAGTCATAGAAGCATCAAATAGACTGTACAACCTATGAGGGAAGGCAGTGGGTGGGGGTGGTGAGAGGGTAAGAGATCAACCAAAGGACTTGTATGCATGCATATGAGCATATCAATGGACACAGACCGGGGTGGGGGTGGTGGACATGTGCTGGGGGTTGGGGGCGGCTGGGGAGAGGTCAATGGGGGAAAAGGAGACTTATGTAATACATTAAACAATAAAGAAATTAAATTAAAAATATCAACAACTCAGTAATCCAACAGGGTCCATACTGATACTATACCAGTATCAGTATTGGATTTTTCTATGCTATTGATACCATATTTACCAAAATATATCTCACTTTTCATAATTAAATATGAAATATAATACTTTGATATATTATAAAACTACAATACTGTAAGTATATAATAGAGTATATTCTAGAAACCACTGAATATAATTGGCTATCAATACGTTAGTCAGTCATACCTATAGATATGATAGATAGCATAAATATTAGTTTGATTTTTCATGGTGTGCTTATTAATTCATTAGTATATAAGAGAATTCATTGCAGTATTATCATGGTGCAAAGTCTCTTTTGTTAAAAAATATTTATATCAACTTTAAAAAATTATTATACTCTAACCTAACTTTTTTCACCAAAATCATAATACACTATTTAGAGTAAATGCAACTTAAATAAATGTACTCACATATTTATTCATTCAATAAATATTTCTTGAAGACAAAAAACAAAAACAAAACTTAAAACAGTGTTTATATACATGTTAAAATTCAGAATATCGTAAAGTGAAGTAGTTTGTATTTTTAGGTAGGTTGTACATACACTTGGCAAAAATTATGAAGGTTTAAATTTTTGAGAACTCAAGTCTTCTAATAATTTTGATTTGATATGGATAAATCTGAAATTTATTTTCTGGAATTGGGATTTTTATACTCTGTCAATTCAAATATTTGGGCTTGTGGGTTTTTAAACTTTTCCTTTTTTTTTCTGGAGGGTTCTCCTTTTCACAAATGTCACATTGAGGGGTTGTTAGACCCGTTTTGATATTACTTCACAGTTAACTGATAATGAGGTGGGATTAGGAATCATCACAGACTTTAAGCAGGAACAAGTTTCTCTTCTGCTTTTTTAGCTGAATGGCAAAAGATATCCATTGAATGTGAATACTTAAGACCAGACATACTTCATTCGTTATGCTCATCATTGATTAAGATTCCTACTGCAATATCGTTTCTTCTGGAATATGCCTTAGAGTATTGACAATAAAAATTGAATGAGAAATATACTGTGTGTGTTACATGCCATTGACTCAGCTTCAACTCCTGGTGATTCTGTAAATGAGTTATGTCCACAATGTCCTGTCCTCAACAGCCCTGCTCAGCTCCTGTAGACTCATGCCTGTGGCTTCTTTTATGGAGTCAGCCCATGATATATTTAGTGTTCTTCTTTCCCTGCTGCCTCCTGTTGTTATTCCTGGAATTATTGTATTTTTCAAAGAACCCTGCCTTCTCACAATGTGCCTGAAATAGGACAGCTTCACTGTAGTCATATTTGCCTCCAGCAAAGTTTTAGGCTTAATTTGCTTTAGCACCCACCTGTTCGTCTTTCTGGTGGTCCAGGGTATCTTCAGATCTCTCCTCTAACACCATATTTCAAGTGAATCAGTGTTTTGTTTTTTGTGTGTGTGTGTGTGTGTGTGTGTGTGTGTGTGTTTTGTTTGTTTTTGGTGTTTTTTTTTCTATCAGCTTTTTCGCTGTCCAACTGTTCACTTTTCTACATGGAGGAATACAAGGATGTGAATGATTTTAGCCTTGGCCTCTAATGACACATCTTTGCTCTTAGTGATCCTTCCTAATTCTTCCATTGCTGCCCTCTGAGTCTCAGCCTTATCTTGATTTCTCAGCTTCAGTCTCCATTTGAATAGATAGCTGAACCAAGGTAAGCACAATATTTAACCACTTCAGTGTCTTTGTTGTCTGTGTTGAAGTTGTGTATTTCTTTTGTAGTCATAATATTTGTCTTGATGTTCAAATTAATCTCTGCTTTAGCACATTTTTCTTTCACTAGAAGTCCTTTCAAATCATTGCTATTTTCTTCCAGTAAGATTATCTCATCTGCATATCTTAAGTTACTGATATTTTTTTCACCAGTTTTCTCTCCTCCTTCCTCAGAATATAACCCCTTTTCCACAAGATATCTTCTGTGTACAGATTAAACATACAGGGAAATAAAATGCACCTTTTTGTGACACCTTTGCTTTTAGGAAACCATTCTGTCTCTCCATATTCCATCTTGACAGTGGCTTCCTGTCCATAGTACAGGTTACACATCAGAGCAGTGAAGTGCTGAGGCACGCCCATTTCTCTCAGAGCAGTGGTAGCTTTTCATGCTCCGTGCTTTACTGTAGTCCGTAAAACACAGAAATTCTTTGTAGCACTCCAGTTTATAACCACGTCACAAATAGATATACATTAGGCTCAAGAAAATGCATTAAAACTATTAATTCTTTAGTCGTGTCTAAAATAATTGCTTTTAATGCATATAAGCATAACCAATGAACATAAGACACTGGGGGGTAGGGGAGGCCAGGGGATTGTCAAGGGTGGGGGGAAAAAAAGGACACATATGTAATACCCTTTGTATTACTTTAAGCAATAAAAAAAATTAAAAAAAATAAAATAAAATTATTGCTTTTAAAACAATTACATGGACATTCTGTCTTAAAACCAGCCAAGTTCCATCAAGCTCTTTCTCACCATCAACATACTTTCTCTATAATGTTCTAGTAATCACTCTATTCAGTTCATGTATCCTATACTCTGCTTCCCCACCTCTTATCTGGACCTACTTTTTCTAGAGATTTCGAGTATTACCAGTAGCTGGGGGTGAAGTTATGTGGTTGGAAGAAGAGATTTTCTATAATTGGCAATAGATTTCATGTTCTACAATGTTTAGGTTTTTCTTTTTCTTTCCCTTTTCCTTTATTTCTGGGATTTTGTCTTTGAGTATCATTTGAAATTAACAGTGTTGTATACTTCTGGCAATTTGCCAGATGCCTGGGAGCTCAACAGGGCCCTCATTTGCAGCCACTGCTGCCACCATGTGCTCCAGCCTTTATTTCTCGAAACATCCTCTTCCCCAGTTTCATATTGAAAGAGCATCTACTTTCTTTTCACTGCTCAGCATTTAACTCCATATCTGCATCTCCACTTATGATCTCTCTTATGTTCTACTAGAGGCCTGGTGCATGAAAATTCATGCACTAGAGGGGTGGTCCCTCAGCCCGCCTGCCTCCTCTCACAATCCAGGAGCCCTCAGGGGTGGGAGGCAGCACCCCCATCACACCTCTGCTGCTGCCACTGCTGGCACCTGAGCCTCGGCCGGCCCTGGTTACCTGAGCCTCGGGTGGCCCTGGGAGGCTGGGCAGCCGCCATCCAAGGCTTGCCTGCACCTCAGGCCGGCCCTGGGTGGCTGGGAAGCTGCCATCCGAGGCTTGCCTGTGCCTCTGGCTGGCCCTGGGTGGCTAGGCAACTGCCATACGAGGCTTGTCAGTGCTTCGGGCCAGCCCTAGGCGGCTGGGGGGCTGAGGGGACTGGGGGACTCTGTTGGCAGGCCCATCCTTGCTGCACACCTGCTACCCCGGCTGTGCTGAGGGGACTGGGTGCCTCCATCTTGTGGCTGTGGGTACCTCCATCTTTGAGGGTGTGGCAGTCAATTAGCATATTCCGTCCTTATTGGCTGTGGGCGCTGCCATCTTTGTGACAGCATGAGGGTCAATTAGCATATTCCCTCTTTATTAGATAGGATTATTTCTGTTTAAGCAATCTGCTTTCACCACCCATTTAACCTATGAGACTTGGAAGGAACAGTGCTAAAGCCCACCTCTATGGTCCAAGGACATGTGTCTGGATGAGTTAGGAGTTAAGTCAAAAACACTAAGATTGTTTTCCAGTCTTCTTTCTATGGATTCATTATTCACATGCTAGTAAAAATGGCAAAGCAAAAATAAGAAAGGAGGTTATTCTAACCGGAGGGCCCACAGGAGGAGGATATTTTCAGACGCCACTTGGCCACTTGTTAGCAATCTTGGCACAGTCACTGAGAGCATTAGCAGTGCTCTCAACACCGTCAGAACCTATTTGCAAAAACAGCCCCTTCAATGGATAGATGGCAACAATTTCAATGATTCACTTCAGAGGAGTGGGGAGTTTTAAAAGCTGGAAATAACTGGAGAAAATGATAGATGTCATATGACTTACACTTAAGAGGACAAGATTTTGGAGCACAGGTAAAAAACCCAGGAACCTGAAAAACTGTGAGGAAATTGATAAGCAGGATTGGAGTTACTGCAAAATGTGAAGAAATGGAGTGAAAATACTCCTGTATTGTAACATCTATTGTGGCTCCACAGTTACTTCTTATCCCATGTGCCTTGTGAGATGGAAGCCACATAAAATTCATATAGTCTCTCCTTCTTGATTTTCTTGCCGTGATGGTAAATTGATGCTCAGCAGGATTTCATTTTTCTGGGAAGATGCAAACAAGTCTCTAAAGTTGCTAATTTATTCATCCAAATGCCTCACGGTAGGTGATCTTTGCTTCATGCCTTACTGGTTAATATTAGCCATTTCCTCATAGTCTAAATCTAAAAGTGCTTTCAGTGACATAGATATTCCTCCTACATTTTCCCAACTCTATTTGTCACTCTTGTCCTTTCAATATTGTATGCAATTTTTCAAGTCACCTTTGACTACATATTATTGTGAATCTACATCTCACATGTATGAAGCTCAGTAAATTATAACATCACAAATTACTAATATGCAAATCTCCCCTTAGCTCTCACAACCAGAACATCAATTAAGGGACTAATTTTTTCTACTACTGGATTATAGTAACAGCTTCTTAACAGTCTCTTCACCTTTGTGTTCCCCTTCGTTAATTCTTTCCGCATACTACTGCTAGTTTAATCTCCCCCAAACTAATTTTAACTTCATATGCAATAGGAGAAAAATATTTCAGTTTTCTACTCATAAGCCTATAATATCTTTTCCCTTTTCCCCCCAAACCACCATAAAGTTGGCAGGGCAAATAGGTGAGGAAATGGATTCTCTGGTCCACCAAGTAACTAGATAAAGGACACACTGCTACTTAGAAACTGACATGTTCCAGGTCCTGCTTCAGTGCCCTGTTACACCAGGGCATCTCCAGGCTGAGGCACTTGGGCTTTAACCTATGGGCAGTAGGAGGGCCAACAGAATCACTGAGTAGGGGAGCAACTAGATAAAGTTAATGTTTTCAGAATCTTTACCGAAGAGATAGGTATTATTAATTAAAGCCTGTACTATCTTAATGTTGACTATCCTATTAAATTTAAAATCCTGTCTGGTTTATGTGATTTTTAAATAAGATGGTCCTAGGTTATATTTTAAATTTATCCCATTACATAGGAACTCTTTTCATGAGTTAAAAAATATAGTAAATATATACTACTAATTTGTAAGTCCTGCCTTTCCAATGAGAGTGTAAACTGCTGGAGGGCCGGGGTAATGTCTAATACTTCTCTTCGCCTTTCACAGAACCTATCATAGTAATACAAAATCATAGTTTTTAAATAATCACTTACAGATTTGTAAATTAACTCTGAAAAAAATGAAATCAATTTCTAAATGTCACTGATATCTATTTTGAATCAAATAAAATCATGTGATGTCAAAAGAAATAAAATTTTAAGGTAAATAATTTATATGACTCAAAAATTAGGTTATTACACCACCCATATGTTAACATTTTTTGCCCATAAATGAAAAAAACATTAGCTCACCATGTTCTAAATCTAAAAGATGAATATTTTTAAATCAAATTCTTTGCAGGGGTGGGGAACCTCCAGCCCTCGGGCCAGGTTGTATAGGCCCTCGGAATCTTTGGCCTGGCCCTGCCAAGGCATTAGGGGTGAATTAATTAAATGTTTCACCAAATATACCAGGCCAATTTTAAGTTGATAATTTTGTATGGTCAGCGAATGATGTTATAAATATCCAAATGGCCCTTGGCAGAAAAAAGGGTACCCACCCCTGGTTTAGAGACTTCTTTTCAAAGCTCTATCTAGTCTATCATTTAATAGGGAAATTGTTTTCTGTGTTTTACAATAGTTATAGAAATTTCAATATACAGCTTATAACTTATTTTTTTAAAAATATATATATATTATTGCTTTTTTTACAGAGAGGAAGGGAGAGGGATAGAGGGTTAGAAACATCAATAGAGAAACATCGATTAGCTGCCTCCTGCACACTCACTACTGGGTATGTGCCCGCAACCAAGGTACATTTCCTTGCCTGGAATCGAACCTGGGACCCTTGAGTCCTCAGGCCGACACTAGCCACTGAGCCAAACCAGTTAGGACCAGCTTATAACTTCTTTAACAATTGCCTGCCACATTGTTGCTGCATAAGTCAAGCTTCCTTACAAAGCTGAATCCATTTACAAATTGGTAGAATTCAAATGGCATTAGTGTTGCTTTGATTATTTATAACAAATATTCTTCAATCCACTTTTTAAAATACATTTTTTTTCTATAGGATCTTCTGCTCACCAAAGAACCACCTCACGTTTCATCTCTCAGTGTCACAATACTATCATTACTCTTGAGATTTCCTGACAGACTTTCTGCTTTCATTTTGTGTTTTGTAGAGGATTGAGTTGAATGAATTAATTCATTCGAAAGACCTTTTGGCATGTTAAACCTATTGCTTTTAACACATTGAGATGTATTTGTTTTTCTTTCCCACAGTGCACTCCAATAAATGCTGATCTGTTGATACCTAATACTTAACATGCCAAAGACCAAATTCATTATTTTCACCCAGCAAAACCCCCAAAGATCTCAGTGCTGCTTTCCCCTTTCTCTTTCAGATAATTTGTTGGATAATTGTCTTCTCTGAATGTATTAAAAGTGAGTGAGGTTTTATATATAGACAATGAAAAGACACACACACACACACACACACACACACACACAATGAGAAAACTCCAGCTGTTTCTATGTTTCTATTGAATTAACTAGTTGATATCTGGTTACTATATGGGCATAAAAATGTGTGTCAGTAGAAATTTGGAAACCAGGGATCTTTTTCAACTCTACCAAGTGGTGACTAGAAGTAAGTAGTTTAATCTCTTTGGTTCTCCATTCCTTCATTTTTATAATTAAGTTATTGAAGTATATCTCAGAGGTTCTTTTAACATTAAAACTGGTCATAATTAATTCCATGGGTGGAGGGAAGTCTGTGAGGTGCCTTCTCAGGACTGAGCAATCATGAATAGGTGGTTCTGGAACTCCCACTAACAATATTGCTCACAAATGTAGGTTTGTTTCAGATAATCACCTGCCCCCTTGCATATAAATTTATATAGTATTACTAAATCAAAAGAATAACAGCTTTTAAACTAGTGTTCTGAGGCAATATGACATTTGTTATATAAATGTAGATAATTATAATTAGCATTTCTCTACACAAGCATTTGGATTTTCCTGAATTCAATCTGCTTTTCCCATCCACCCTCTGAAAATGGACTAAGTTTAGAAATAGGGGAAGAAACTATGATTCTTTGGTAAGATCCCTTGGGCTGAGCTGCCAGCTTCATTTTTCTTCATTGTTCTGTGTTAATTTGGTTCAGTTCTGTTTGCTGCCAGTGCACCATCATTTGAAGTCCAGAAAACAAGAAAGGAAATTACATCCTAGTAATTCAATATATTTAGCACTTGGAGAACTCTAGATTCCTGAAGGTTTAACTTTCTATTTGATATAATTATTAGGAAAAAAGGAGCATTTTTTTAGAGTATTGAACATATCTCTGTAAAATCTTCCTCATGCAGTTAAATGTTTTTCTGATCTGATCAAGTCATTTGACTAAGAAATTCATAGCCATCATGTTTTATTTTCTCATTTGAAATTTTGAAAATTATGGAAAATCTATTGACAAATATATGTCTGAGAAGAAGAAGTAATTTTATTTTTATAACTTTCTATTGAAATTAGAATGCACAAGCACATAATTATTTTGGCATGGATTCTACAATAGATTTTATGGGGTTCATATAAAAGGAAATACTATTAATAAAATTATGTTCTGCACAAAACTGTTTGTTGTGTAAAAAGAAAAGTTATTATAGTGGTGTTTCCACTAATGATCTATTTGTTTTACTGCCATGTAAGAATGGGTCTATTTTGGGCTTTTATTTCAGTTGCATGCAAATTCCTTCAGAGTTGTATTTGTTTAAAATAAGTTTCTGGAATAGTAAACCTTCTTGAGAAAATGATATTATTTAAATACATTTTGATGGCTTTTAGACTCCCCCCCCAAACTTTCACCACACTATTATCTATGTCCATAGGTTATGCATATCTATATAAAAGCCTAAGCAACCATAGCAACTGAACGGATGACTGAACAGGCTGCATGGGGCAACCAGGTCGGCAAGGGGGTTAGTGAGGGGCGACCAAACAACTGAACAGCAGGCTGTGTAGAGTGACCAGGCTGGCAGGGGGAGCAGTTGGGGGCAACCAGGCCAGCAGGGAGGCAGTTGGGGGTGATCAGGCCAGCAGGCAGAGACAGTTAAGGGTGATCAGGCTGACAGGGGGGCAGTAAGGGGTGACCAGGCCTGCAGGGGAGGCAGTGAGGGGCGATTAGGCCAGCAGGTGGAGGCAGTTAGGGGTGATCAGGCTTGCAGAGGGTGCAGTTAGGGGCGATAAGGCAGGCAGATGAGCAGTTAGGAGCCAGCAGTCCGGGATTGTGAGAGGGATGTCCCTTGAGGGGTCCCAGATTGGAGAGGGTTCAGGCTGGGCTGAGGTGAACCCCCTCCATGCACGAATTTCATGCACCGTGCTTCTAGTATGCATATAATTTCTTTGGTTAATCTCTTCCCACCCACCCCCACCTTCCCTTTAATTTAAATAAAACATTTAAAATATGTGGCTTGATGATTTTGATCAGATTTGAAAAGTTCATAACAATATTTCCTGTTATTGTCTACCCTACTATTTCTCTCCTCCTATAATGCAAATCCAGTTGTATGAATGACAGACTATTGGCTCTTTTGTTCTTTTCTGTACTTTCTTGAATATTTAGTGCTTACCTCCTTCTAGTTCATCAGTCTTCTCTTTTGTTTGCTATTCTGATTTTAAATCGATTCCTTAAATGTTTAAGGTCAGTTATTGTATTTCTCAGATTTAGAATTTCCAAAGATTTTCTAATTTTATAGATTCCACTTTTCTGTTACAAATCTCTATATTTTCCCTCTACTCTTGAGCACATGAATCACAGTAATTAAAAAATGTTTGTTAGAAACTCTAATATCTCTATAATTTCTGGGTCTGTTTCTTTTGTCTGATTTTTTTCTTTGAATTTCTATTATTTCTATTCATTCTCCTGGTAATCTTGGAAGCCATTTATTTAATGCCAGCATTGTGTTTGAAAAATCCTGGAGGCTGTGCAAGATCCTATCTCCTTTTATATGCTATTTACTTTACTTCTAGAATGCAGCTGGATGCAGAAGCAACATTTCCTGGTCAAATAGGATGGGGTATTTTAGTCATTATGAAGGTTCATCAATTTCCTGTAGGCTTTTGTTTAGGACAATCTTAGTTTATGCCTCTTTTCCTAACATAAGTATCAAGAAACTCTACTTTATAATTAAAAGTGTTTGATTGAGACCAGGGGTCGGCAAATTTTTTCTGCGATCAGCCAAATAGTAAACAGTTTAGGCTTTTCTGGTCATATGGTCTCTGCTGTTACTACTCAATTCTATCTTTGAGTCACAAAAGCATCCACACAGATAACATGAATGCTTGATTGAGTATATCTTTGTTCCAATAAAACTTTATTTACATTATCAGATGTTAGACTGACTTTAACTTTTGGGTCACAAATTGTTGATCTCTGGCTTAGACTACAAATATAAATCCCCTCAATTCTTAGCCCTTGTCCCATAACGTTAAGAAATGAATAAGCTTTAAGGGAAAAGGTGCACAGAATGTAAGTCCCATTTTTCTGTACTTCCCTTTTCTACAGATTCTTTCTCCTCCAGTATTAGAGTAGTTTGTGGCTTTAAAAGGTAATTATTTGTCACCTTAATCCCATGAGACCAGCATAAATTCTTGGCTTGTTTATGCTTGTTTGCTGAATTTCCTACTGTTATTAATCAGCAAATAGATGGAAACAAAAGTGGCAGAAAAATATCAGGATACATTCAATGCTTTTGTCTTCTCTCTGGGATTTTTGCCCTGTAAAATTTCAAGTTGAAAGAGCTGTTTTATGTGTACTTTTACAACTTTTATACTAATTTTTAAAGGAACAGGTTAGTCTAAAATAAGCTAAAATATCATAGTTGAAAGCGGAAATCCCCAAAGGGAGAGTTTAAAAAAAGCAAGTTGGTAAGAATTCCTTCTTACTTACCACAGTGTAGTATTCCATTGTGTAGATGCACCACAGTTTTTAATCCACTCATCTACTAATGGGCACTTAGACTGTTTACAAATCTTAGCTATGGTGAATTGTGCTGCTATGAACATAGGGGTGCATATATCCTTTCTGATTGGTGTTTCTAGTTTCTTGGGATATATTCCTAGAAGTGGGATCACTGGGTCAAATGGAAGTTCCATTTTTAGTTTTTTGAGGAAACTCCATCTGTTCTCCACAATGGCTGCACCAGTCTGCATTCCCACCAGCAGTGCACATCCTTTTTTTCCACATCCTCGCCAGCACTTGTCATTTGTTGATTTGTTGATGATAGCCATTCTAACAGGTGTGAGATGGTACCTCATTATTGTTTTGATTTGCATCTCTCGGATGGTTAGTGACTTTGAGCATGTTTTCATATGTCTCATACTACGCTGTGGTAAAAATGAAGGAGTTCTTACCATTTGCAACAGCATGGATGGAACTGGAGAGCATTATGCTAAGTGAAATAAGCCAGTCAGAGAAATATAAATATCACATGATCTCACTCATTTATGGAACATAATGAACAACATAAATTGATAAACAAAAACAGATCCAGAGACAGAGAAGCATCAATCAGACCATCATACCTCAGAGGGAAGGTAGGGGAGGGTGGGGGTAAGGGGGAGAGATCAATCAAAGGACTTTTATGCAAGCATATAGGCCTAACCAATGGACACAGACAACAGGGGGATGAGGGCATGAGTGGGGGGAATAGGGGGTAATGTGGGGATAAGGATACATATGTAATAACTTAATCAATAAAGAAATTAAAAAAATAAAAAAGCAATTTGCAGGCTTTTGAATAAATCATTAAAATATAGATGTGGAAAACCATGATAACAATAAAATGACATGAAAGCAAACCTTGAATAATAAAGGAGAACTAAAATCAAGTATATCAAGTATTATATCACATACAGAAAACTACTCAATCTTCCTCAATAATGTAAAATAAAATCTGAATAATAGAATGGCATGCCATGCTTTTCATAGGAAGATTAATAGGATAAAATTATCAATTCCCTCTGAATTATATTATAAATTTAATGTAATTTTATTTTTTAAAAATACATTTTATTGATTTTTTTTTACAGAGAGGAAGGGAGAGGGAGGGAGAGATCGAAACACCAGTGATGCGAGAAAATCATTGATCTGCTGCCTCTCACATGCCCCCAACTGGGGATCGAGCCCACAACCGGGTCATGTGCCCTTGACCAGAATCAAACCCAGGACCCTTCAGTCTGCAGGCTAGTGTGAGCATTCATTTTTTTCAATTTATTTTTGATAGATTTCTTAAATTCCTGCCCAGTTACAACAGAAACATCAGTCTTCAAAGAGAAAAGAAAATTGCAGACTCATTTAAAAGACTATAATAAAATTCAAATGTTAGAAAAAAATGCAAAAAAGAAATTAAATTATTTACTTCACAAAATGTTCTTTTTAAAAATTATTTGTACATATTCTGCAAAACTGAACTTTCAATTTTTAATGTAATTTTAATTACATGAAGCTTAAAAAAAAGTAAAACTTCTATAAAAAGTTTTACTTTTCCTCTCTCTGAAATCAATAAAAATATATTTAAAGAAAAATGCTTTTCAGGGCTATACTTCTTTGGAGCCCAGCCAGGATTGGTTAACATGAAGGAACTGAAACAATATCTCTGTGCTTCACACATAACACATTTGCCACCAACAGTAAAGTGAAGCCTCACATTAGCAACAGCGGCGTTGGGCCTGGCGTTTCCAGCCCTGGTGCCCTCCTCCGCATAGTGAAGTCCCCAAGGAAATGAGCAGCTATTGTTGGTTGTCTCCTGCCAAGACCAGAGTCTTGGACTGTAACCAGGAAAACATATTTTTCCCATTTATATGCACACTGATAATTAGGCTCAAGAAAATGAAGTGTATAGAATGAAAATTGGGATTTTGTTTTTTAATGTGAACTTGTTTGTTCCACTCTTCTGACAGATGGATTCTTTTTGGCGGGCGATTATGCACACTGTTCCCTTCGTGCCTGTCTCTATGAAATGTATTCTATAAACACACCGAAGCATCGTGCTCCTCTGAGTCCTCCGTACTTGGGAATGTATTAGCACCACGATGATTTGGATGACAGGATTCAAATGTGTTTGAGAGTAGAAGCCGGGGAAATACTAGTGTGACTACTTTCCTTCTGTCAAGGGCCCTGGTACATAATCGCGTGGTTTCCCTTGAAATTTTACATAAGACATTTTCATGTCGATGGAAAAGAAATGAACTCACATATAACAGAGGAAATTCCAAACCAACAAATTGTAAATAGTCTTTAATAAGTGTTTTAACAGATACTGGAAAACTAATGCATTTAGAAAGTAGTGCTCTGGCAAATTTGAAATGCATTTCAAGTTCTCACAAGGGATTATCCTGCCACTCATGATTTAATTTTCAGGATCATATTTCTTCATGATTTAACACTTTTGAAATGTACTCTGGTATTTTGATGGCAACGAGAACGCCTTCTTTGTATTTCTGCAATCGAGAGCATAAGACCTGACTCAGTACTAATTTTGCAATCCAAATTTTAGTGTTGGTTTTCATTTTTTTTATTGTTTTAAAAATTAAATTTATTGGGGTGACATTGGTTAATAGGATCATGTAGGTTTCAAGTGTACAATTCTGTGTTACATCAGCTGTGTTTTGCATTGTGTGCCCACCACCCAAAGTCAAGTCTTCTCCCATCACCATAATACGGTATTTGACCCCCAACCACTTCCCTCTGGTAACCACCATACTATTTTCTGTGTCTATGAGTTTTTGTTGTTTTTATTGTTAATTTGTTGCTTTTAGTTTCATATACCACGTATGAGTGAAATTATATGGTTCTTAACTTTTTTCTGCCCAATTTATTTTGCTTAGCATGAGATTCTCAAGGTCCATCCATGTAGTCACAAATGGCAGTATTTCATCTTTTGTTATGGCTGAGTAGTATTCCATTAAAATGTATATACACTTTGAATAATTATAAAGTCAGTGTTTATTAACATATAGTTTATTTTCAAAATTTAAAAGAATCTACAGAATTTTTTTTTTTATCAACACCTGTTTTTAAACTGATGACCATTCTGGTCCAGGCACTGCTGATAATGCAAAGCAATGGAATTTGCAAACATCAAGAATCATTTTATTTCGTATTTGTACACCCTCAATTCATCAAGCATTGCTGACTTATACGTAAACTTTATCTTTTATGTGTCCCCATATGAAAGTCTTTGTTCAAAACTTGGTCTGGCTTTCCACATTATTGCAAATCAGTTAAACTTGAAGAGGAGTGAAAATTAAGTGAGTTAACGGCTGTTAAAATTGTATGTATTTTTGGGACACCTTGTGTCCCCCAAAATGTGTCCCTCCAAAATGCATACAAACTTTGCATAATTATAAAGGCATTGTTTGTACTTCAACTACATTTTCAAATTTCCAGTAGCATTTTAGGCTGAATTCACCTTGTTCAAAGCTTAGTCTAGCTGAAAAAAAAAAAAAGAAACATCAGTTTAGCTATCCTCTGTTAACAGTGTATATTCATGTTTTTGGGACACCCTCTATGTACCACATCTTTATCTAATCATCAACTGATGCACACTTTAGTTGTTTCTTGTCTTTTCTTGAGGAACTAACACATCCACACATCTATATTTTAGGAGAAAAAAAAAGCGTATTGCTTCAAACGAGTCATGGATAATTTGTGTTAATTAAACAGGTCTGGCCATGCATTTGGGCAGTATAGGAGTGCTACATCATACGGGTCAATGGTTTGCTAACTCATTCTCTGGTCTGCCACCTTTGTGCCTCAAACCTTGAAAGCCCGTCTTCTTGAGGGTAGTATAAGAATCTTAATATTTTAATGCATAACTGTGGCCACCTATTGGACACTTTCTTATGATTGAACTAGGGATTTTGATGTTGTTTTTAATTAATATCTACACAATTAGAGCCAATTCAAATTGCATTGGTTTGTGGTAAACTAAACCAACATTACAGCTATCTGAGTTTTGGGCTTGTCATGTAAAATATCATTGTGATTGACTAGTTATTGAAATCTGGTTTGGTAGAACCTAGTTTCTTAATTTGGTTGCATACAAACAATGAGAAAGCATTTGGGATACAGAGGATGAATCTACATGCTTCTAGTATTAACCATTTTTATTACCACATAATCAGATCCTCTTTGATAGTGAAATTAGTAGAACAGAATTAGTAATTAATTTATTCAATAAATATGTATTAATCACATGTATATTGAGGTATTGCTTTAAGTTTAAGAGAGATAGTAAAGAACAAGTCAAAATTTTTATTTTATTTTATGTAACTTATAGTCTAATTTGGGTGGGAGTAGATATACAGGGTGTCCCAAAAATGTACACACACTTTAATAGTTATAGATCAATTTTGAAAATGAAATGTATTTTAATAAATACTGCCTTTATAATTATTTAAAGTGTATGTGTACTTTTTTGGGACATGTTATATACAGATAATAAACAAAGAAATAAACAGTGGAAGGATAATGGGATGGGTTTGAGAATATAAAAACACCTAAGATTGGGAATGCATTTTTTATGCCATTACATTTCAGTGAGCACTAAATGCTGTACATAAGTTTACCCGGCAAAGATAGTGTGAAGACTATGCTCCATGGAGGGAGCAGAAACACTTTACATGAGAATTCTCTGGGGTTCTAATTGTCAATTTCTATGTAACAAAAACTGCCAAAACTTAGAGACTTGAAATATGAATTTTCTTTTGCTGATGGCTTTCTGAATGAAAAATATAGGATGGGTTCTATAATGTGCATATCTCTGCTCTACGTGCTATTAGCTGTGACCTTTTGTGTTAGTAGGGCTGGAAGATCTATTCACATATCTGATAAATTTGTGCTGGCTGATAGCTAGGAGCTTGGTTGGGGCTATTGGCTTGGGGACTCAATTCTTCCTCACATGAGCGCTTCCAAGGGCTTGCTTCAGCTTCTTCATTGCATTGTGGGTGGCATATAAGCGTGAGTGTTTTAAGAGACAGGAAGCGGAAGTTCCCAGTCTCTTAACATGTCACTTCTGCCATACTCAGAGTGGTCACAGAGCCCACAGACTCAAGGAGAATGGATACAGACTACAACTGTTGATAGAATTGTAAATAACTTATGCACATCTTGAATATGTCACAGCTTTCTATCCAAAATGATTTAATGTTACTCCCACATGCAAAATGCACTCAGCCCCCCTCCTCCCAAAACTCCAGAAGTTTCATCCCAATACAGCATCATGTTCAATATCAGGATCCAGGATTTCATCATCTAAATCAGGTTTAGGTGTTGAGGAGGCTTCTCACATGGAATAGCAAGTTGGTTGTCACTGCTGTCTGGGAGCTCAGCCAGGCTAGTCCTTTTCAAGAGGCAGCTCTGGCTTTCTCACAGCTAGGTGGCTGGCTTCCAAGAGGGAGTCTTCCAAGAAACATGAAGTGGGAGCTGCCAGTCTCTAAAGGCCTGGAGCCAGAAACAGCAGAACAAAACTTCCCATATATTCTATCAGTCAAAGTAGTCACAAAGCCCACCCACTTGCTGGGAGGGGCATCAAGGAATTTGTGGCTTTCTTTAATTTGCACATCTGGTGTTTTCAAAAGTCAGAAGATGAATACATTGGCAGTATTCCATGTTGTCCTTTGTGTGCCTCTCATTTAGAATCGAATCCTTTTAAGAACTCGGAAAATGTAGTAGTCAGGAGCAGGAGGGGCAACAGAAGGAATAAGAACTCGGATCTGAACTGAGCTCTGAAATTAGAGAGAGTCAGCTTAAAAACCCATTGGATGAGCAGTGAAGAGTAGGTCGCAAATTGAGCTAAAAATTACAGGTTGCATGGCAGGTTCAAGTGTGACACAACTCGCAGTGAGAACGAGGGGAGGATGGAAGTAAGGGAGTTCTTGTTCATTGTCATAAGCAGGACTGTGGTACCAGCTTTCCAATATTTGCCATCTAGTTCCACTCTGAATGGTTAGTTAGACCTGTTTTAAAAATACATAGTCAGCGCAGAAAGAAAAAGAAATGAATGATCTTCTTTCTCTAGACATTAAAAGTAGATAATTATATATTGCTAGCTGTACAACATTTCTTCAAATATCATGTGAAACATGTAGATTCTCAAACTCCAAAATATTTACTTGTATTTTTTTTGTATCCAATGAGAAATCAGTTTGATATTCTGGTAGATACAGTTTAATCTTTGCTTGTGGGATCTCCTGATGATTACTTTCTTGCACACAGAACTATACAACTAGAAGGAAGACACACAAATACCAATCACAGTAAATAGAACAATCTATTTATGGAAATGGGTATGGCCATGACTATTATAACTTATCTCCTTTTCACGTGCAGCCAAGGATCCACTTGGCTCTAACTTCTTATCCTTCAAGACAACTGCTCACTGTCCTTTTAAACACTCTCCTTGATGTTTTCCATTTCTGCACATTTGAGTTAGAGGTATTCTATCTTCCTTTAACCACCGTATGTATAATATTATGCTCTTCATACTGTTTTAATGAATTATACTTAATTATTTTATCCCAATATTGTGAAAATATGAGTACAGTAAGTGTTTTTTACTGTAATAGATCTGCTCTGTCCAATATGTTAGTCATCAGACACAACTGGCTATTATTAATGTAAAGTTTTAAACTTACATAAAATTCAGCCACATTCCTGGTGCACAGTAGTCTTATGTGGCCAGTGGCTACCACATTGGAAGACATAGATATTGAACACACCAGTTTCACAACTACTCTACTGAAGAGTGTCATTGAGATTTTTAAATAAAATTTTTGGAGTGAAGGGAAAATGTCTATTACTTAACATCATTACAGCCATTTAGCTTAATGTAAGAAATTGTGAAAATACACATAAAAATATTATACATATATATTAAGCTTTAGTTTTCCTGGCATGACATTGATGGCTGTTCATGAGATATACATTAAAACTTGATCATGCTGAATAGAAGTATTTTAATTCAGAAGAAATGGTTAATGGCCACATAAATTCTACGTGTTCCAAAATTTATTTGGATGGTTTGACTTGGTTAGTCACTGAGATAATAACCTCTTGACCTCTTTAATGGCCCATAGTGAGGAAAATGGAAAAGAGGGTGGATCTGTAAAATCATCATGCCAGAAAATGGAAAAGAGGGTGGATCTGTAAAATCATCATGCCAAACCTGAATTTAAGTTACACTGAAAGGTGTCTTCATATTTATTTAAATCTAGCATAGAATTAGCTTAAGTTATTGAATGCTTTTAAAAAAGTAATCAGACAATGACATAATAAAAAGCATGCTTGGTTATAAAAGTGCTATTTAAACAAAGAGTTATAAGTCATATTAATTTTTTTAACTTTTATTTTTTTTAAATATTTTTTATTGATGTCAGAGAGGAAGGGTGAGGGAGAGAGAAATAGAAATATCAATGATGAGAGAGAATCATTGATTGGCTGCCTCCTGCATGCCCCATACTGGGGATTGAGCCTGCAACCCAACCAGGCTTGTGCCCTAACCTGGAATCCAACCAGGACCTCCTAGTTCAGAGGTTGACGCTCAACCACTCAGCTAAGACAGCCGAGCGAGATCTAAGTCTTACTAAACAGACAGTAAGAATCAGCAACTTAGGTGAAAGGATTTCTTAATGGTTTCATTTTTAGCACTTTTGGAACATTACAGAAATGATTTTCTAAGTTCTCTTCATCAACCCACATAAATAAGACAGTAATGATAAAACAGTGGAAGGAGTGTGCTTATTAGCCCTCAGGGGACCTGTGCTTCTCTTTAGTGACTGCTCAGATTTATGCATTTTGCTTATTCAGCTGGCAAAGCATCCCAGAACCTCAATTTTAAATGAAAAGGGGAGAGAAAACTCCTATGCTTTGGAAAATATGAGAGAAAGAAAATTAAATATTGACTGAAGAGGAACCTTTCTAATTGGATGGGAAAAGTTAATTCATTGTGGAATAAAAAATGGGACCATATCTCAAAATGGTCTCAGATACATGAGCATTTACTAGTCATATTTTTCCATTATGGATTGCCATGTGTGGCATAGCAAGTTTTTCATTTTCCCCATATTGCATGCTTTCTCACTTCAGGTAATCTTTTAAAACACACTGAAGGGAGCATACTCCTGGTTAAATACATAGAAATAAGCTGTCTCTAATTGTAATAATTATGCAAGCAGAGTATTTGGCTTTTGATTACACTTAACTGAATTCATATATCCAGATCTTTATTTTACTTTATATATTCTTAAACCATATTGTCTTTTAATTTCACATTTCATTGCCTGCCTCCTTACTCACTGTTCTTTCATATCTACCCTTATAAACTTCAGGCCCTCCCTCGTGAGCTACCGAGTAATCATTAGCTACTTTGAAGTTTTTATTCCTTGCTAAATTGATCTGATATGAGTATTTGGGTGCTGAAATAATAATCTCAAAGACTCCCAGAGAAAAATTAATAAATCCATGCATTGTAGCTTATCCTAATACAATATTCAAGTCCTATCCTTTGGGGAAAAAATATACACAATGGGAATAAAAACAGGAGGGTTTTTTTTTCTATTCTTTGCAACAAAATTATTATGTTTCAACTTTATTCTATATGCTAAATTTTAAATCTGACTAAGTATTATTAAGGTATATAGCTTGGTCATTGCTTGTAGTCAATTTGCATGATTACTTGTATAATATGCTCTATTATTAGGTCCAACATTTTGGAATTTGGCCTGGCTTGGTTCTTTCTACTAATTGCTATAGACAGAATGAAATTCTGCATTTATCATAGATACCATAAAATTTTAATTAGTTTTAGCCATCAAATCTGATTTTGAACATAGATGGAATGACTATCATAAAACCTTCTTAGCTATAACAGATTTCCCCTGCATGATTGCCTCATTAGAAACATTTCAAGGTCATTTTTTATTACAGCAAATATGGAAGCACAGGTAATTGGCCATTTGGATGGTGAATTCTTACCTTTCAGAAATACAGTAGGCCTTTTTACTGAAGAGCGATCCTGGGAAGTTGTCAGTATTTGACAAGAGCAGAGTACCTCTTTGAATTTGTTTTCAAACTGCAGTTTCAATGATCTTTTTGAAACACAAATAAAAAGTGAGCATAATACTGCTTCACTTCAACATGTTCATGGGGTCTGTAGCACCCCTACCAGAAAGTCCAAATTCTACAGCATTGTTTACAAGTTTAAAATGTGTTCCCTGATTATTTTTCCAACCATATCTCCCACTACTCCTGGCCTCTCCTATGATGCTCATTCTTAATAAGCAACTTGTAGTTTTCCAAATCACCATGCTCTTTTATTCTTAGGCCTTTGTGTGTGCTTTTTTTCACTGCCTTAACAACTCGCTCACACTGTCCTCTCCCCACCCCAGGCATGTACCTATCTTCTGTTCTTATGTTAGACTTTCAAATATCTACTCAGTCTTTTTTTTCTTCCTCTGTGAGAACTCTCTGACCACTTTCTCCTTTATACACACTAAATAACTTGAATTTCCCCCTTGTTATTCTTGGTATGTATTCCATTAGGAAATGGGTAATT
>NW_005871048.1:21993694-22016813 GCF_000147115.1 Myotis lucifugus
GCATATCAGGTAAATGGCCTCCACGGCTTTGCCGGCACTGTTTTGTTGAAATTTTCCATGACCGTTTTGCATAAATGTGACTGAATTTTGATGAAGCTCATTTTCATTTTGATAGCTTTGTTAATTGACAAAATTGTCACATTTGGGGTTCATAAAATCCACGAGTGATTGTTGAGAAACAAGTGCATCCACAACGTGTCACTGTTTGGTGCGGATTTTGGGCTGGAGGCATCATCAGACTATTCTTCGAAAATGCGGCTGCTCAGGCAATAACAAAAGAGTGCATATGTGACAGCAAAGCCGTGGAGGCCATTTACCAGATATGCTATTCCATACATAACCCTATACTGTATACTTATGAATCAATAAAAAAATTACAATTTTTAATTATAAACCTGTTTTTTCTATCAAAATTACTTCTTGCGTGAATTTTGGGACACCCTTTAGTCTATGCTTCCTGTTAGGGAATACATTATAATATTATATTTGAGATAGATATAGAGATGTACTGCCCACATCTCCTTCAAAGAAGGACTTGCTGTCAGGCTTCAGGGAGTGTGAACAGCACACAGCCTCCGTTTGTGAGCTTCATCAAGATATGACTTAACTACAGATAGTCCTCTTACCTAGGTTATACCTTTTCCAAAGTCAGATTGTCCGGTGACTTGATTGAGGAATGGTTATATACCCAGCAATTTATTCAGATTACTTTTCACCAAGGAAAGGGGGGTAACCAAGTTAGGAGACTGAGGGCACGAAGTCTGGAGGAGAAGCATATGGATGGACATATGAAAGTAGGCACAATGTGAGATCTTTGTATGACATGTTCATGGCCACCAGAACGCATCTTCCACAGAAGAGGCTGTAAACATCCAAGTGGACAAAATGGACCAGTTGGATGACTTCAGTTTGTGTCTGTCATCTGTTCTCCTAGTGCCAGCACATGCATGAAGTGTTTATGGTGGTGATTATAAAGACTGCATAAGACAAATAGCCCTGACTCTACTATGTTTGATCTACCAGAAGTCATCATCAGATGCCAATGATGAGTCCTTGAAAGGGACCATTTATTGAGAAGACAAACTGGCCACTTGGTGTCAAGTTAACTATACTGTTCCCCTTACATCTGAAAGGGCCAGTGGTTCACCAGAAGAATAGACACATATGCTGAGTATAGGTTTGACTTCCTTGCCCACAAGTTCTCAGCCAGCACTATTATTTGGGGGAGGGGTGTTACAGAGTGTTTTAGTGTCTGGCAAAATAGACGCCACATAATTTCATGTCAGATCAGCAAAGACAATCAGAAATGGGTCCATCAGTTGGATACCACTCAGGCTGCCAGCATGATGGAGCTTTGAAATGGTTTACTGAAGACTCAATTGGAGAGGCAGCCTAATGGCTATATGCTTCAATGATGGGATGCCATATTGTGCAGTTTATGTATTATATTAAACTAGAGGCCTGGTGCACAAAATTTGTGCATGGGGGGAGAGGGGCGGTCCTTCAGCCCTGCTTGCACCCTCTCACAATCTGGGACCACTGGCTCCTAACTGCTTGCCTGCTGGCTTGCTTAATTGCTCCTAACCATTCTGCTTGCCTGCCTCATTGCCCTTAACTGCTCGCCTGCCTGCCTCATCACCCCTAACTGCCTCTGCCTGCCTGCCTGATCACCCCTAACTGCCTCTGCCTGCCTGCCTGATCACCCCTAACCACTCTGCCTGCCTGATCACCCCAACTGCTCACCTGCCTGCCTGATCACCCCTAACTGCCTCTGCCTGCCAGAATGCCCCTAACTGCTCACCTGCCTGCCTGATTGCCCCTAACTGCCTCTGCCTGCCTGCCTCATCACCCCTAACTGCTCGCCTGCCTGCCTGATCGCCCCTAACTGCCTCTGCCTGCCTGCCTCATCAACCCTAACCCCTCTGCTTGCCTGCCTGATTGCCCCTCATATTACACTTTTATTATTATAGATAGTTGCCTTGCTCCAAGCTGTAAGGACCTGCTTGTCATATAGAAAAGTTTTAATTTTTACTCTTGATTATGGCAATTAACTAACGCAGATGACCACCAAAATGGTGACTTATCAAAAGGTGTATAGCAAACAGTGCTGTTAAGTCTTCTTCCATGAAAGCATGCATGTCGTGCATTGTATCTGCCTGGGTACATAAAAGAGTGAAGTTTCTGTCTGTCTTTGCAATCATATGAGCAAATTGTGTGAGACTCCAGCCCAGTCTGGTTTTGTGCACACAGAATAATAAGAGGTCTTTTTTTTTTCTTTGCTCAATTGGTGGAGATTTCCTAGAAGTTGCAGGATGTCTTCCTTTTAATTTTTCTTTGACACTCTGCCTTTACTTATGTCTCTCAACTTTGCTTTCCTTCCATCCCAAACTCACAACAGTAACTTGCTCCAGGCTCACTTTGCTCGAGTGTCGAGATCGCACAATGCGTCTGCCACCAGAACTACAATTCCCAGCATTCCTGGTGCTCCCCATACTCTCAGCTTCCATTTCTGGTCCAGGGGCCGCAGAAACCAACCAAAAGCCGAAAGGACTGGGTATTCCAGCTGCCCTCCCCCTGCCCCCACAGGGGCTGAAAGGACCGGGGACTCCAGCGGTGGGCAAGCGGTGCGGCCGGACCTGCTTGCCCGCTACCCTACCCGCCACTGGCAGGGCTGATAGGACCAGGGAATCCGGCAGGGCTGAGAGGACTGGGTGCCGCCATCTTTGTGATGGCATGAGGGTCAATTTGCATATTCCCTCTTTGTTAGATAGGATACTTTTATTTGGTTCTGCACTTGCAGTAGGAAGGCTGCATGGCTTCAGGAACCAGGGATGAAAATAGGAATGGTCCTCTTACCCTCAGTCCCAGTAATTCATTGAGTGTTTTTATGATGGAGTATGGTAGATATGAAGATGTACAGCCCATTAACCCCCCACCCCCTCCTTAAAATTAAAGACTTGCTCTCCAGAAACTGGGAGTACCTTCAGAGATAGTTCCCCCATGTGTCAGATCCTCAAGGGCTGCCTGGATACAGAGAGCACCCTTGTTCAAGGGCATGTGCTTTCTTGTGCAGCCTGCATCTAGTGACTGCCTGAGGCTGAAACGTGAAGGCCTGGCTGTATCCCTTCCAGGCAGGACACTTTGATGGTCAGTGCTTGCTTCAAAGATCTCTACTGAGTCGATGGTTCTGTATTAGAGTTAGACTTCCTCCACTGGAGAATTCTGCTATCCCCTCCCCTTCAGTTCACAGATGTTGGTCCCTAATAAATAACTTGCACCCCAAATTCGGTCTTAGTATTTCCATCTGGAAACCCAACCTGTGCCAATATTATAGTAGTATTTTACCTTTTGTAGAGGATGTGCAGTTGTGAAGGTGGAGTTGTGTCTTCTTTACCATTTTATCTATAGAAACTGTCACAATGTTGGGCACATTGTATGTTGTCAGAAAATATGGAAGGGATGAACAAGTTTAAAATATGCTTGAAAGCTAGCAAACATGTACATGCTGCAGAATAATACAAATTAGAATGCTAAGAAAATTCCATTATATTGGCCCAAATAGAAAATAACTTTTAAAATGACATTACTTGTTACATAACTTACTTTATATGTAGATGTGGTTTACTCCATATTTTCTTGAGTCTGTAATGTAATTGGATACACAATAGATCTCTCTAAAATTGCTGTTTTCCTTAAGATCATTTTATCTCTAACTAATTAGAAGCAGGGAGTGTCTAAAATCAATCCACAATGAAAAGGGGTGTGATAAGATCATTTTAAGGTTCTGCTTTAAGTTCTTATTAAGTTTTTTTATTTTCAAATTTAAATTTTAGGTGTCTTATAATAGCAAAGAAACAGCTTCTGTCACTGTCAGCCAACATGAACTTTTGTGTTGGATTGTATTTGTTTGTATATAATTTTGCATGACAATGGTTTACTATATCAAAATTTCTCATTTTAGGGAAAGGTAGGTACAGTGACACCTTGATAATTTATGATAAATTTCTGGTAAGAATATTGGATCATATATTTCCCCAACACAATCTCTTGAAAAAAATTATGAACAAATGCAAAAAATTACTGAAATACCCTGTTTTGTTGAAAAAAATAGAGTAGGGCCCCATTTAATTTCATAAGTGAAAATATTTCTCATATATTATAATTCTGTATAATTTTTTAATTAAAAGTTCATGTTTTGAGAGAATTAAAGTCACTATATTAAAATTTATATTTAATCATTAAGTTAAAATAAATGTGCTTGCATGAGACAGATTTTTAAACTGCATTATTAATATCAAAATGCTAATATGAAAATAATGATCAAAAAAGCAACCTAATTAAAGGGTACATCTGGTTAAAATTATAGTTATCTTAATTTATTATGTTTTGTATGAAATGAAATTGTGTTCCTTAAAGTGCATGTTATGTATTCGCATTATGGAGATGTTTTAGAAATAGAACACATAATTTTTACCCATCAGAACATTATCGTTTGGCATGGTGGCTTCACAAGATACTGGAAAGAGCACGCTTTTATGGTAAAAAATGCTAGGGATCAAATCTTGGCTCAGAAAATTCCTAGCTATAATATTTTGGGCAAGTTGCATTTTTCTGAGGCTCAGATTCTTCCACCTGAAAAACATTAGGATAAAATTACCTAACTCTCAGGAATGTTGCCATTCTTCTCAGTCCCCTTTTTAGGCTTCCCTGCATTGCCCTGTCATCCAAACAAGATAGTTTGTTTCTTAAATGTCTATACTTGGTCCATTCATTGTCTCTCTCTTGCATTTGTGCTGACTTACTCCAGACTCAGAGGTTTTTATTAGTATGTATTTACTGATGAATCCCAAGGTGAAGTGCCCAGGCTGGATGTCTTCCTAACTTTGAAATGTCTTTCTCACAGGACATAGTCACTTGATTGATCCTATAGGCACCTCACACTGAATCTGCATAAATCAGCTCCTCCCTTACGTTACACTTCACTCCCGAACCTTTTCTCCATACTGTCAACACCTTCATCAACACTTTACCTGGACGTTACCTGGACGATCTCTCTAAATCAAACTTTATCCAGTACCTCCAACTGCTCCTTTACTCTCCTCACCCACCTTGCTTTCGTGGATGTGCAAATGCCATCCATCAGGATAGTCACCCATGAAAACTAGACAGCAGACTGTCAAACTTTCAAAACATCTGCTTCACAGAATACAGTTATTGTCACTTAATTTGGCATATAAAACTTTATATGACCTAATCCCTACTGCTATCAACAGTTTTAGACATTCTTCCTCTCTCTTTTGCAGTCTGGTTACATCAAGTTTATAGAATTACTTTGTTTCTTATCACAGCCTTTACTATTTCATACATGTGCCTGTGCTTTTACTTCTACTTGGAATATTTTTTCCAGCATTCTTTGATTAGCCCTTTGAGATTAAGTTAAAGCACCTTCTCATTCAGAAGGCCTTCTCTGAATCTCCAAATTGAGCTTAGCTCTCCTTCTTTTAGCGCACATTTTAATGAATTATGTGGTTATGCATTTACTCTCACCCAACTCCTCACATACATGGTTATGGTGATTGATGGACAGTTATCTGTCTCTTTTATGTCTACTAGCATCTAGCTAACTGCCCAGTGGTAATTGGTAGCACTTGGAGTGCTCAGTAATTGGTAGAATTGAGACTCTAAGGAATAATAGAGTGAGAGTTGGCTGGGGAGAGGCATTTTATCCAATCCTATCTTCATTAATTTCTCTCAAAAATCTCCCCAATAAATACATCAGCTGAGTAAAAACAGTTGTTTATGAGATAATAATAGATTATAGATAAGTCCCTTAGCCTTCAACTTCCAACCAGAATGTCACCCAGGCACTTTTGTAATAGAAATTTTGGAGATGAGACTGAATATTGATTATAATAATTACTTAACATGAATTCAAAATACTTTAGTTGATTTTTTTAAAGAAAAGGTTAGCTGCTTTTATTATAATTACTATCATACTGAAATTTACCATTGTTTCAAATCACAAATTATTTTTGAATAAAAAATTTCAAAGGTGAGAAAGGGACATTATGTAAAAATAGTAAGAAATTTTTCCACTCACAACACTTAGAAATTTCAGACAACTGATTTCTGATGATATTTCCTCTCTTTATTATTTAAATAATGTTTCACCACCATCAAAATACTCTATCATTTATGAATAAGATAATAAGACCAAGTGGAAGAAAAATGAATAACTAAATAGCCTTATAACTTTAAATGTAGATTACATTCTCTTAACCTTGGCATTTATTGACTTATCTTTTGTGCAATTATCCTTTATTCTAGAAAAATTAATAAGATCTGTTGTTACAGTCTTAAAGGTTTACATTCCTAATATTTCAATCAATATCTCTTTTGGTTCACTATAGCATCATATAAACAAATAAAACTAACCTCTATATTTTTTTAGTTGCTTAAAACTGTTTTCTTAAATGTGGTTTTATTGATTTTAGAGAGAGAGGAAGGAAGAGGGAGAGAGGAAGAGATAGAAATGTCAATGAGAGAGAAACATCGATCAGCTGCTTTCTGCATGTCCCTTACTGGGCATAGAACCCACAGCCTGGGCTTGTGCCCTGACCAGGAATTGAGCATGCGACCTCTTGGTACACAGAATGACACTCAATCCACTGAGCCACACTGACTGGGCTTTAGTTGCTTTTTAATGTCTCATCAAAGAAAAGTTTTCAAAGCCTCAGTACTTTCCAAAGGGTTATTTACTCTGCTAAATAAAAGTATTTTTAAAAAGCCTGCTTCAATTTTTTTTAAGTAACCCGAAATAAACTCACAACTTACACTGAGCCCATCTTCCGTCAGCTATTGGTAGGAATATTCCTCTTTGCAGAAGAACAGGGTTCAACCCAGCATGTGGTTCATGAACCTCAAGATTCCAAAAATAGGAAGATGTCAAATAGAATCTCTAAATCAATTCCTTGGAAAATAGAAACAGAAAAATTTTAACAGCAGGACATAACAAAGGAGAAAGTAATGTTTATGGTCCTATAGTAGTTATCTATCTATCTATATGTAAAAGCCTAATATGCAAATTGTCCCCATGGGAGTTTGAGTGGGAGACCGGGAGTTCGATTGCTTGCTATGACATGTGCTGACCACCAGGGGGCAGCACGCAATAAAGGAAGGCCCCCGCCAGCAGCCAGGGAAGTGAGGCCCTGGCTGGCAGCCAAAAGGAAGGCCCTGGCTGGCAGCCAGAAGGCCCTGATCAGCCCTGATCACCAGCCAGGCTTAGAGACCCTACCTGTGCATGAATTTCATGCACTGGGCCTCTAGTCTTGATTATAAAGAATAATTTATTAGCTGTAGCGAGAGAGCATATCTTGTTTAACTCATTCTTAATGGGAACATGTAATATGTTGGAATTGTTGCCAAAAAACACCATGCCAGTGATACTGAAACAAATGATCATTTATTGACATTAATGGCTTTATTGAAGGCATAATTGATTTCTCAAACAAGTTATTGAATTGATCATAAAAATCAGTATCAAAGTGTTTATATAGATATTTTCAATCATTTCTTACTGAACATATTAGTTTCTAGTTAAACTTATAGATATAACATTCATATCAACAGCTATGCTTTTTTAAAATCGAGATTTAGCCCTGGCCAGATGGCTCAGTTGGTCGGAACATTGACCCCTACACCAAATGGTTGTGAGTTCGAATTCCAGTCAGGGCATATACCCAGGTTGCTGGTTTGATCCTCAGTGGGGGTGCATATGGGAGGCAATTATGCCTGCAAACATAAATATATTAAACTAGAGGCCTGGTGCATGAAATTCGTGCACTTGGTGGGGGGGTCCCTCAGCCTGGCCTGCACCCTCTCACAGTTGGACATCCTTATCGCTGCGACGGAAGTGGGAGAGGCTCCCGCCACTGCCGCTGCGCTTGCCAGCTGTGAGCCCTGCTTCTGGCTGAGCGGTGCTCCCCCTGTGGGAGTGCACTGACCACAAGGGGGTAGCTCCTGAATTGAGCGTCCACCCTCTGGTGGTCAGTGCACATCATAGCGACGGGTCGTTCCGTCGTTCATTCGATTTGCATATTAGCCTTTTATTATATAGGATGCCTCATTTGTTATGGTGTTGTTTCAAAGATTACTTTTCAGATGTTCCCATAGAGCTCTCTTTCAACTTTGTCACGTGCCCTAAAAATAGCAATTGTTTACATAAACAGACAGTATTCTTCAAGCCCTTTGGAAGTTTTGGGGGGGATTTCTGTATAGACTTTCCCCCCTCATTAAAAACCAGTTAGGGAACTACATAAAAGTAAGAGACCCTGACTGTTTCTACATTATATATGTGTATTTATATATTAGTATGTTAGTATGCATATATATTTTTGAATAAATTAATGAATAAAACTATATATATTCATTCAGTAAGCACCCACCTATTATATGTGAGTGTTTGGTGCTAGAGATTCAGTAGTAAGCAGGTGAAAGTCTCTATCTTCCTGGAGTTATATTCTTAATGAAGCCAGAAAATAACACAATAAACAGAGGGTATAGTATCTTAGGCAGTGCACAGTGCAAAGGAGAAAAATACGAAGCAAGGAAGACTGGATATGTAAGGGAAGAATGGCAATAATTATATAACATGGCAAGATTTCAAACTTATTTTATTCCTGTAAAATGAAAACACATGATTTAAAATGTCAGGCTTTAGATATGTGAACAAGCTTTCCATAATTCATCATCCAAAAGTAAATTATTTAGAAACTTTGTGACAGCAAACTAAAATCACATTTCATAATTGAAAGGGGCTACACTAAAGTGTTAATCTGTCAAGAACTCAAAATGATTTTTAAAGATGTATATGTGGGCTGTTGCTTCTTGTTTAGTGCTACCAACATGGCTTCATATTTTCAAACTCTGCTTCCAAGGCTTACTCTGGTTTCTCTTGAAATCACCTGGTCAGTTAAATAAACTTTAATACAGGAAAAAAGAAAGTTACTAAGTAGTGTATACAGGGAGATTCTATATGGAGGGAGTTGTTAAATATATATACACTAGAGGCCTGGTGCACAAAATTCTTGCACGGGTAGGCTCCCTAGGCCTGGCCAGTGATCAGGGCTGATCGGGGTCTTCTGGCTGCCAGCCAGGGCCTTCCTTCTGGCTGGTGGCTGGGGCCTTCCTTCGTTCCACGCTGCCCCCTGTTGGTCAGTGCACATCATAGTGAGCAATCAAACTCCTGGTCTCCAGGTCTAACTCCCGAAGGGACAATTTGAATATTAACCTTTTATATATATAAATACATATATAGGATATATAAAGGACCCTTTCATGGTTTATGTTACACATGTCTGTGGTGTTAGAAAGTTTTAAGAGGATCAAACTACATTACTTCTGAAATTAGGGAAAACCAGCATTTTAAAAGAAGAAAGCTATGTGTATATGTAAATACTATTACTACCTCCCAGTGACCTTCCTTTATGCCTTCTCTAAAACTCACAAACCCCCTTTACATATCCATTCTTCCTTGCTTCGTATTTTTCTCCTTTGCATTGTGCACTGCCTAAGATACTATATCCTCTGCCTGTTTATCATGTTATTTTCTGGCTTCATTAAGACTATAACTCCAGGGAGATAGAGTCTTTTATCTGCTTGTTTACTACTGAATCTCTAGCACCAAACACTCACATATGATAGGTGGGTGCTTACTGAATGAATATATATAGTTTTATCCATTAATTTATTCAAAAATTTATATGCATACTAACATAATATATAAATATACATATATTATGTAGAAACAGTCAGGGTCTCTTACTTTTGTGTAGTACTCTAAATGCTTTTAATGAGGGGGGAAAATGATAGAGAAAAACCCCCCAAAACTTCCAGACAGCTTGAAGAATACTGTCTGTTTATGTAAACAATTGCTATTTTTAGGATATGTGACAAAGTTGAAAGAGAGCTCTCTGAGAACATCTGAAAAGTAATCTTTGAAACAACACCAGAACAAATGAGGCATTTGATATATTTATGATTGCAGGCATAATTGTTGCTGGCAAATATGCATATATATGAATTTTCAAAATTCATTTCATTTATAATACAGTCTTAGAAATAAATCAATTTCTCATGATGCACTGTTTGCATCCTGCTGAGGACGAATGTGTATCCAGAATGCATGCCAAATATTAAGAAAGTTGCTCTTTGTCAGAATCTTTAAATTTTTGAAAGTATACTGTGAAATTAATTTATTATGAACCAACCTAATTAAAATGTTATGATGAGTTTGTTGAAGTCAGAATCACATGCTGACCTTTACATATGTATCTGAAGAAGAAGCTACCTGGTTATCCCTCATTGCTAGAGCTATTCATTTGAATAGTTTAGTCAAAAATTATTAAGAACCAACTCTATATAAGACAGCATGGTAAATGGCAGAACACAAAGATGAGCACCATCTGATCCCTGCCCCAAGAACCACTGCCACCCCCATCATCCACAACAGTTCCATTTATTGAGCACCTCCTGTGCACTAGACACTGTATGAGGGATGCTTTTTTATATATGAATTTCTTGAAATACCCCTTTAAAAGAATGTATCATAACCATCATTTATAGAAGGAGAAGTTGGGATTTAGTGAGATTAAGTAGTTTGTTTCAAAATTACCTGATTTTAGTCACCTTTCGGAATATGTCCCTATTTCTGTGAGAACTGCTTCCTCCCCCATAACAGATATGAGCTGTACTTGCCATGTTTACAGTGTGTGTTCCTTTCTCAACTACAATTTGTTGGATCAGGAATAGACACTGAATTCCATCTATTAAACTTTCTCTTAGAAATCTGAAATCGGGATTGAGAGATCTCCGCTCATTTTCTCATAATACTTAAACTCACCTGAAATAAAGTCAGTATCTGTTGGATGACACTTCCTATGCAAGGAGCAGAAAGTACAGATCTATATGGAGAAGGAGGAAGCAAGTGTGGAAAGGAAAGGAGAGGTGAGCTACCTTTTGAGAGTATTTTTAATTTCCTTGGTCAAGGGAAGGCACATTTGATCCCATGGGTACTTTCTTATTTTGAGAAAGACCCAAGAAAACTGTTGTGCAGCTCAAAAAAACATCTACAACCATGTGATAGTGATTTACTGTTATACAAACCAAGCTTCCCTTCTAGTGTGCTATTGCTTGTAAAGCTAGTTACTGATCATTTAAATAAGGAATTAATTCATTTATCATGGTCATTAATTTTTTTCCATGTTGACATATGTTCATCATGATTGCCAGTTTTCTTTAGTTTACCACAAAAAGGCGTTCATGGGTGCTGAACAGGTCATTATAGATTAAATTTATATCGTTCTTCTAGCAAATAATCATAATATAGTGTCATCTTTGATTCAATTCTATCATATGTGTAAACTTCTACCCATTCTCTTATGATATAGAGATATTTTTATAATGCTCAACCTAATTAAAAATTAGTAGCCAAAATATACATTTAGAAAGATATATTTGAAAAGGAGTACATAGCCATGTATTTCTCTTGACTGGAAAATCTAAAGCAACAAAAAGCTTTTAAATTGCTGTTCTATTGCAGATATATTCTTAAAATACATATGGGAGGAAGTGATGCCATTGAAACACTACCACTACTTCCTATTATTTACTATTATTACACTTATGCTACTAATAGAGCTATTATTACCACCGTCACCACCACTACTACTACTGCTGCTATGACTACCACCACCACTACCACCACTACTACCACTACCACAAAAATAATTATTATTACTATGGCTAACACTTATATAATACTAGATGGGGGGAGGTGTCCCTCAGCCCGGCCTGCACCCTCTCCAATCTGGGACCCCTCAGGGGATGTCTGACTGCCGGCAGTCGGACATCCCTCTCACAATCTGGGACCTCTGGCTCTTAACCACTCGCCTGCCTGCCTGATTGCCTCTAACCGCTTCTGCCTGCCAGCCTGATCGCCCCCTAACTGCTCCCCTGCCAGCTCGATCACCCCCAACTGCCCTCCCCTGCCGGCCATCTTGTGGTGGCCATCTTGTGATGACATGAGGGCGTCATGTGAGGGTGCGAGGACCACCTAGGCTTTTATTAGTATAGATGTACCATCACTGTTACAAAAATTAACTCAGAGTCCTGGATACAAAATAAGACAATGTTAGTTCATGTAGTTCACACCTAGTGTTGGTAATGTGTTATCTCTGATTTAGGCAAGTCATTGAAATTATATGAGAGATATCTTTTTATAGATATAATTTCAGAAGTTTTCTAACAATAAATAGATGAAGCACATGCAAGTGTTGTCTGAAATGGACAATATTATACACATGTATTTATTTATACTGTGCTCTAAGTAAATGCCTACAATTGGGGTTATTAACTTTAATTAATAGTAAAGAAAGTTACACCTGTGGTATTTGGGAAGTCACACACTAATCATATAAATTGTCCTCCAGTAATCAATTATGAATAGAACTTTCCACCACTTATATCTTCCAGTGTATTTATTTTTGATTAGACAATCACTCTTGTCATATATTGAATAACTAGTATTATTTAAATATCTTTTATATATGTGAATACACATTTAAACCCCATCTGTACCAGTGTACTTAAAGTTGACATTTGGTGTAATGAATCCCTGAGTTTCTTCAATATGTTTCACCTCTGTCTACATGAAATGAGCAACTTTGTTTCATAATTAATGATGCAATATATTCCTTTTAAATAAGGATTTTATCAGCCTATATAACTAATGACAGAGTCACCTGAATGACCAGTTGGCATCATTAAATTTACCAACGACTGTACTATCATCAATTCCAATTAAAGCCCAAGTATGTCTCTAGGTAACATGTATACACGTTTTCTAATTGGGAAGTACCATCATGAGTAAATTTAATGGTGCCAAGTTGGTCATTTAAGTGATTTAATAGTTTTGTGAGAAACCATTTGGTTGTGAAGGTATTCCGTTTTTTAACCCTCACATGTGTTGCAGTTGGGCATATCTGTGTTATAAAGATTTCTGGGGAAATTGATACTAGCCTCATATAAAGCAAGTTTATTACATTTAGCAGTGATCTCAGGTGTGTTCTAGGAGGTGTGTTAGTACAGTAGCTGAATTGAACTATCTCCAAAGGGAGATACTAAATAGTTCATATGAGTTTCTGGAATAAGTAAAATTATCAGGAATTTGACTGACAGCCTAGAGAAATTATTTTATCCCATGAGGTATCAAAAAAAAATGTGGACAGCCATCCGGCCTTTCTTATTTGCTTGTTTGACCTGAACACTGTCAAACACATAGCAGAGGTTTGTTGAATAAATGAATGAGCCGTAGAAGTAACTCAGTGACAGTATCATTTTCATTGTTTCAGCATCTACTAGTAAGTAGATAGTTGTCAATAGAAATAATAGCCTCTAAAATTTATTGAGCTAATTATGTTCTGAAGACTGGAAGAAGAACGTTTCACGTGTATATTTTGATGTTCACAATAACCAAAAATGGAATATGCCAGGATTTTGGACAGAAATCAGAAACTATTCTAGATATTGAAGCGAAAAAGAGTTAAATGTAAGGAATTAGGTTCTTCAAAACACTATACGTGTTGAGACGTGGGATCCAGTATGGCCTCCCAGAATGCGGCCAAGTGTGTAACAGAACCTGACCACGAAATCAGTGAGAACTCTGCCACAGCTGCCTCCACAGCCTCGAAGCTGGAGACAACACAGGCATCTCCACATGTTGACTCCCCAGCAGAAAATAGCCTAAGCAGCCAGAAGACAGCCTACACCACACTTATGTTTTCTAAGTTTCAGAGACGTATATTTAATTTACAGTAATTTTTTAACCCAGGACTTCAGCTGCAAGGAAAAAATGTTGTTGTTGTTGTTTTGCTTTTCAGCCCTTTTTGTATAGAAAGGAATGAGAGAAGTAGGTAGGAAACAATGCTGGGTACATTGTTTTTGTGTGCAAACACAAACTTTATTATTGCCATATCCAGATATGGAAATGATGAGTGAAATAATTTTAAGTAACTTGTTAATGGTCATAGAGCTAGCATGCAGTGAAGCAAGGATTAAAATCCAGGCATATTAACGTTTGCTAGAATAAGCTGTATAAAGAACAGTGTGAACATTTCAAAATTTCAAAGTCTCATATTGACAGTGTAAATTGTCTTCCTTATTCTAGAATGGCCACAGCCTGGGATATTTAGGTCACAGCGATGCAAGGAAAAATAATGTGGTGAACACGGTGTTATCTCAAGCTTCTTCCCAGAATGACACACATTTGTTCTCTCTCATATTTCATTGACCAAAGCAATCCCAAAGCCACATCTCAGTTCACTAACATGGGTTTGGGGGTATACACCTCTCCCTCAGCAAGGGGAACCAAATATTTGTGAATGAGAGAGTCTGTCATCGCAGATCTCTCTGACTGTAAACCCTATGTTCTTGTATACTGAACGTCTGTTCTTAGTCCCTAAAGACACAGTGTAAAAGATCCAGGTAAGAGGAAGTCCTTGCTTCATAGAGAGAGACCCAGGTTGCTATCGGCTCTTCCATTCTGGGATCAAACTTTTGTAGTGAAGTGCTGCCAGCTGCTAATTTTCTTTCTTCTGGTGCCAGCTCTTTTCTCACAGACTCTCTTGGGTCCATCAGGATTGGTAAAAGTAACTTTACCCAGAATAATGAGCTATTATATGTCAGGAGAAATCACTGTGTGGGTGTGAGTGGTGCAGAAGAGTATGGCATTCTGAAAGTATAATATCACAACATGGAATGCTGATGAAAAATTATGTAGACTCTTGCAGATAAGACACCAATGAATATTGTGAGCTCCATGTGTCACAGAGATAATTGCCAGACAGGATTTCACATTAAGCCTAGTGCAGCCATCATGGGATTGTAACTAGGGCAATGAAGGAAAGGGAAGAGTGAGATTAGACTTAACCAGTAGAGTTAAACCAAAGCAGTGATTAATTTTTCTGGAGTAGCACAAATAAGTAAGAAAAGATTTGGTGAGGAGAAGCCAGAGTCAAACGTCTAACTAGAAATGGAGACATTTGCTCTTTTTTTTCAGAAAAAAGAAGTACAGTATTAAGTGATAGAATTGAGCCCTACATTTTAAAATAGGATTAGGGACTGCCCTAATTTGACTTTTGTGAACCTACCAAACACATATTTGCCTCTAGTTCTTGGCAGAAAGTATGTATTTAAACATACTTGTTATTTTAAACCATCATCTCCTCTGAACTTTGGTTACCAATAAAATAAAATAACTTGTTTTGTTTATTTTATTAGATGAAGGGAAAAGTTAAGTTTTTGGAAAATGGAATTCAAGGAATATGTATACTGCCAAGACACCAAGAAGGCATGACAGCAGTTAAGTTTTAGGACAACCTGGAAGCTGGGAATCAGAGGCCATCAGGATTAGCTTCATTTCTCTACAGTTGCTGTTCTCTGCTCTGCAGACTGGTTTTAACTTGGCAGGAAATATGGCCAATAGCCACAGTATATTATATTCCCATCCAGTTCCAACCACTGGATAAATACTTTCTTGCACTGTTTTTTGATGACAAATAAAAAATTTGGGGGAAGGAAACTCATCCCAGGTTGGGCCAGTGTTACTAAGCATGACCATGAGCTCACACATATTTCATGATGTGAGTCACAAATACCCATGTTAATGGTATTTATGGTGAGAGACCCTTTAGTTGTGAGGAAAAGAGGGACTCTGGGTCAGAGAAATATGTAATTTTTCATTTTTCCAGGATAACTATTTTTTATTCTTCATATATTTGCTTAGACATATTATCTCTCTTGACTATCAAGACTAGAATACCTGTCTCTTCTATTGTCCCTGTACTTGCCTCTATCATGGTAAATATAACAAATATATTCTACCTGATTGTTTCTTTGTTTGTATGCCTCAAAAATAATAAATGTCAGGAGGACAGAAACTTCACTTTGTTAATATAATAGCACAAACACAGGCACATAATAGAATTTATTCTAAATGGATACAATTTTACAGGCACTGTGCTGATACATTTTTTGTGGATTATCACATTTATTTCTGGCAATAACTGTATGAATCAGTTAATATTATCATCTCCATTTTATATAGAGGTAAATTTAGACTTTGAAAAGGCATGGAGCTCAAGGTCATGACTAAAGTGTGTTACATCTGGCATTTGAATCCAAGCAGTCTGACATTAGGGTGCTGACTTCTAGTCATGACACTGAAACTCATTCTTTCAGTTTTGGGAAGCATGGTAATTATATGAGATAAATTGGAAACATTTCATTTTATGAAAGCTTTAAACATGAAAATGTATTACTTATTCAAAGAAGAGAACTTGATTAGCTCTAAAAAAATTATGGTTAATGGCATCCATTTAGACAATGTGAAGAAAAAAAATAATTATTTGCATAATATAGGAAAGGAAAACATTTAATTTTTTGAAGTTTATGTCATTTACTGAAATTTAAACATATATTTCCTCTAATCTTTCTAATAAAACTGTTCACTAAATTATGGTTAAATTGATGTTGAGAAAGACATAGAAATGAATCTAAAAGAACAGAGCTTTCAAACAATGACATTGGGATTATATCCACATTTAGCCATATGATAATGGTAATCCATAATCAGTTCACTAGCCATACTAGTTATGAAAATATAAGGTACATCTATATGCAGAACTCAAATAAACTAGATAATTTCACCTGACTACTGGAATGTTAGATAACTTATTTATTGTGTTTTGGCCAAAATATTCTATAGATAATATGTATGTCTATATAATCATGTATTTATAATCTCTACTGATTACAAAGTTACTTAGAGTGGATATACTTGCAATGCCAATGCTCATTTATTTCCAGGAATAAGCATACAAAAGTCTTCATATTTTTAACTTACTTAATTTTTAAATCTATGAGATAATTATCTTTGATAGCAAAGTATTGATGCAAGTAACTCTTATGTTATAATAATGTAACTTTAAAATATATATATATATATTTGAAGGTAGTAAGTTCCCAAAATAATTTCTGTGATTGGAGGACAACATAATTTTTATTAATAACACATAGGTCATGAAATATACCAACACCCAGTTTAATTTATAAATAAATTCCTCAATTGGAATATGTTCTATGGCCCTACTATAAGCTTACAGTTCCTTCTGCATTGACAATTATCACAATTATCAGCCCTTCTGCATTCACAGTTATCAGATAATGAAATCACTCTAACTTGGATCTTTGGAGTACTTTTCCAGCATCTTGCCACACGATGTCAAAAATTTTGTAGAATTTTTAAAAATTGGTTAAATTTAATTGGAGATATTAAAAATAGAATTCAGGAATGGTTAAAAGAAATGTTTTAAACAGAAAGGAAAAAACAAAATAAATCTTGGAATATCAGTAAAGGAAGAATAAAAGGGCAAGCAAAACTCAGGGTAAAGTAAATGTTTTTGCATCTCTTCATGAGCTTTCTAAATGATGTTTGATGGTTCAAGCAATAATTTAAATACTCTGATATGATTCAAAATGTATGGAGAGATATGTATTAATATATTTGCATTAAAATGGGGGAAGATAAAAGTATATAAAGGGAGGTAAGATTTTGATAATTTACTAGAACTGGTAAAATGCTGACACCAGTAGACTTTAATTATATATATAAAGTATGTAAACAGATCATATATACACACACAAATGTAATACCTAGAGTAATCCTGAAAATGCTATATGAAGTGATACACTCAAAAACATTACAGAATAATAAAAATAGAATTCTAGCAAACTCCTGCCATAAGCAGGAAAATAAAACAGAAACAAACAAAAGTAACTAACAAAACAAAAATTAAAATTACACACTTAACCTCTAATATATCAATAAATAGGTTAAAAATACATGGTCAAACTGCACCAATTATAAGACAGAAATTGCCAAAGTGAATGAAAACACTATTTACTAAGTACAAAAAACTTATTTCAGATATAACATAGGCAGGCTGAAATCAAAAGAATGAAAACAATCTTACAATGTTTATAGTGGCTATATAATTATCAGACAACGTAGACTTTAGAGTGAAGATTCGGACATTGTATAATGATAATGCATAGAAATTTGACAGCTTAGCAGTGGTTCTCAACCTTCCTAATGCCACAACCCTTTAATACAGTTCCTCATGTTGTGATGACTCCCAATTTCATTGTTACAAATTGAACATAATTAAAGCATAGTGATTAATCACAAAAACAATATGTAATTATATATGTGTTTTCCGATGGTCTTAGGGGACCCCTGTGAAAGGTCATTCAACCCCCAAAGGGGTTGCGACCCACAGGTTGAGAACTCCTGGCTTAGATCAAATGAATCAACAGTTTAAGAATTAAAAACTACTACAATTCATGAATATGAAATAGGTAATTCAAATAGACTCATAATTATTAAGGCCAGGTATAGCAAGTGGATGCTGGAACCTGAAATGTGAAAGTCTTGTATAGAAGACAACCTGGAAGGATGATGCAAACTTTTGTTGAATCGTGGCCAGCCTAAGCCAATACTAGAGGAAGGCAGCCAGAGAAACACACATCTGGTGGTGCTTATTCCTCTCTTCCATCTACTGATGTTCTGCATTAGCCAAACACAACAGATAGAGTACAGGGTCAGTTGATGAGCACATATAGGTCTGTCTCCTGTAGCAGAAAACATATGGGTAAATGGAGGTATTTAGTAGACTCATTGAGATAAAATCTAAATATTATTTCTAATTTTGCTTCCTGTTGCCAGCCCACCATTCTTTTATATGATGTCCAATATCAATAGATATAACGACAATCATATGATGAACCTATGCTCTTGCTCACATGATTATCCTATCTAATAAAGAGGGAATATGCTAATTGACCCTCAGCTGTTGCAAAGATGGCGGGACCCACAGCCAATAAGGAGGAAATATGTTAATTGACTGCCCACCCTCAAAGATGGCAGTGCCCACAGCCAATAAGGAGGTAATATGCTATTTGACTGCCATGCCCTCAAAGATGGTGGTGTTCACAGCCACAAGATGGCCAACAGGGGAGGGCAGTTGTGGGTGATCAGGCTGGCAGGGGAGGGCAATTGGGGGCGACTAGGCCGGCAGGGGAGGGCAGTTCAGGGATGACCAGGTCTGTAGGGAGGGCAATAAGGGGCGACCGGGCCGGCAGGGGAGGGAAGTAAGGGGCGACCGGGCCAGCAGGGGAGGGCATTTGGGGGTGACCGGGCTGGCTGGGAAGGGAAGTTCGGGGTGACCAGGCTGGCAGAGGAGGGCAGTTGGGGGAGGATTGGGCCGGCCGGGGAGGGCAGTTGGGAGCAATCGGGCTGGCAGGGGAAGCAGTTAGGTGTCGATCAGGCTGGCAAGGGAGTGGTTAGGGGGTGATCAGGCTGGCAGGCAGAAGTGGTTAGGGGCAATCAGGCAGGCAGGCAGGCAGGCGAGCGGTTGGGAGCCAGCAGTCCCGGATTGTGAGAGGGATGTCTGACTGCCGGTTTAGGCCCGATCCCAGTAGGATCGGGCCTAAACCGGCAGTCGGACATCCCCCAAGGGGTCCCAGATTGGAGAGGGTGCAGGCTGGGCTGAGGGACACCTGCCCCCAGTGCACGAATTTTGAGCACCAGGCCTCTAGTATTAATATAAAATTTATGTATAGTAGAAATATTTTTCTTTGCCAAAATAAAATGTTTTGGCCGAAATAGTTATGATTATGACTTTTTGTAATAGTGATTGTTTTACACTATAAATGATTTAGCTTATTGCTCAGCATAATAAACAGACCATTAAATATTGCATATAATTCAATTTAAATAAATTCCTCTTTATCCAGGTTTCAGTGGGCTAGCATAATTGGCTTTATTAACAAAGACAATTTTTAATAATAGTTAAGGATGATGTGTATAACCTAATTTTTCACCATGAATATTTAATCAATGTTTTAATTGAATATTTTGATTTAATGATAAAATAATTCAGGAAAATATATAATTATAAATATGCAGGTAAAAATTAAAATAACAGATGACTTTAAGTGTTTTATTTTATAAAATATGTAATTAAGTGGACCTCTGAGAAATTTTTGCATTAAAATGCACTTAATTATAGATGCAGAGAACTGACAGAAGGTAAAGGAATAGTAAATAATGAGAATAGCCTGCACATAGATTTTACATTAAAATCTATATAAATAATTGGATGAGAAAAAAAGTGTACTTATTAATGTCTGGTCTGCCCAAGTTTAGGTGGGTGAAGAGGGCATGACATGTGAAAGACACTTCAATTATTAGTGAAAAAATTCTAAGGGCTTCATCTTTTAGTATTGTATGTTGTAAACAGTATCACTCAATCAACAAACTGTTTTATAAATTCTCTTAACATAAAAATGTTTTTGAATGATAAAACTATTTTTAATATAATACTATTAAAAGTAATTAATAATTTGAATGAGTTAATAATTTCAAAGTCTAGATGCAATGTGGCTGATACACTAAATAACAAAAGATGAAAGAAAATGACAATGATAAATATAATATGTTGGGAATTTTAAAAGATATGGGAATATCATGATTTTCCAAAAATTTGAGCTTCAGACATACATAAGTTTTATTTGGTATGGTTAAAATATATTGAACTATTATGCTGACATAAGGGCCTGCTATTTACTATAAGACAGCTCTTTAAGAGTAGGAATCATGGAGTTGACATCTAATAACCATCCATCAAGTTCTAATGTGACTATCATTAAAGCAGACTTACTTTTTGGTATATGTAGGTTAATGATTCAATTAGTTTCAATTACCAAAGCCTGTCAGGCAACTAATCAAACACATGGGAAAGACATTCTTATTTTATCCCTAATAATTTTACCTATGAGTCAGGACTGAAAGAAAGTTTGTTCAGATTCTAAGTAAGCAAAACGATACAATGTATATATAAATACTGATGAGAGTATAGCTTTTAATCATTATTTGGCATATTTGATAAGGCACTAGTAGATTACTTATCAAAATACAGGGCTTATGCTTTCATAATATTGACAAGAGATACAGGACCATTGATATATGGAAATGAGAATTGGATCAGACAGAAGAATGAAGTTCCACTCCCAGCTCTGTTTAATTGTGTGATAAGGACACGTTCATTTAAGAGCAGTTCACTTATCTGTCTGGACTTTGGTAGAGAGAGAGAGAAGAGAGAGAGAGAGAGAGAGAGAGAGAGAGAGAATGTTTTTTATTCTTTGGTCAAGGTCCTTTTAAGGAATCTGAGAAAATACTATAGGCCATCTGCTGAGATAGATACAAGTAAGTACACCTATGTAGACACACAGTTTTGCCTATAATTTTAGGAGTTAAAGGATACCAACAAGATTGCCATAGGTCCCAAATTTTTTAAAGTCCCTGAATGAAATTGTGACTTTCAATTGGAGACTTATAATTCTTCTTTTTCAACTTCTAATTTAAATTTATTAATACCAACTCACAGGCAATTTTAGTCAGTTATGTTAGATATTCTGGTGTTATCTGAGTCTATTTCATGTACATTAGACTTTAATTTCTGACTTTATAATACTAGAGGCCTGGTGCACGAATTCGTGTACAGGTGAGGTCCAGCTGGCCTGCCCTGATGGGGGCCCATTGGGCTGGCCAGGGGGAGGGGCTGCAGGCGGTTGGTGGCTGGCCCTGCCCCCGATGTGGGTGTTTGGGGCCAATCACGGGCCGGGCAGGCCGGGGAGGTGGCGATCGGGGCCCAGATCAGGCTGGTTGGCTGCCCCAGTGTGTGTCATAGCCTCTGGTCATTCTGGCCGTTCTGCTGTTCTGCTGATCAGGTTGTTCTGGTCATTCTACTGTTCTGGTCTCTGGGCTTTTATATATATGGATAATACCATCACAGAGCTAATGATGCTGGAATTCTTTTCTCAGGATCCAAGAATGATGGCAACCCTTGGGAGGGTAAGTCAGCTATTTAGTTGTAGATAGTATGCAGATTGGCTTCTATTAAAAAATATCAACATTAAAAGAGTTGGCAGAGGGGGGTATATTAAAGATCAACCAAAGGACTTGTATGCATGCATATTAGCATAATAAATGGACACAGACAATGGGGTGGAGGGGGCTTGTCCTGGGGGGTGGAAGTTGATGGGGGGAAGTCAACTGGGGAAAAAGGAGACATATGTTACACTTTAAACAATAATAAAGAAAAGTAGTTGATCTGGCCTAGATGATGTAGTTCAGTTGGTTGAGTGTCATCCATGCACCAAGAGGTTGCTAGTTAGATTCCAGGTCAGGGCACATGCCCAGGTTTCCTTGTGGGGGACGTGCAGGAAGCAGCCAATCAATGTTTCTCTCTCATCAATCCTATATAATAAAAGGCTAATATGCAAATAGACTGAACTGCAGAACAACCGAACAACTGGTCGCTATTATGTGCACTGACCACCAGGGGGCACGTGCTGATTATGGTGGGTGTCGGCCGTGGAGAGATGGTAGAGGTGAGTGGGGGCTCCAGACCAAGGCGGGGCGCTAGTTGCTGTCATTGGGTCGAGCCTCTGGTGGTTACTAAAAATTCTTTGCTCCTGCACGCTGCAGTCCCGCCCAGCACTTGCACCTGCTGCTGGTGCTGGCCCCACTCACACCCTCTGCCAGCGCTGGAGCCACTGCTTGCACCCGTTGCTGGTGCCATCAGCAGGTTCAGCACCATCAGCAGGTACAAGCAGCAGCTGCCATCCCCAATCGCCCCTCAGGGCTTCTCCACCTCCCCCTGCTCCTGAGGGGCGATCGGGGTTGGCAGCCGCCCTTGAACCTGCTGCCAGCGATGGCCCTGCTCACACCCGCAGCCAACGCTGGAGCCGCCACTTGCACCTGGGGGCCACGGTGGGAGGGGCCGGGCGGAGGCGCGGAGGATGGGCCGAGACCCGCCCCTGTGCCCTCCACAGCTTCCTGGCCCACAGTTCCTTTAAGGTGCACAAATCCGTGCACCGGCCCCTAGTGATATATATATATATATATATATATATATATATATATATATATATATATCTG
>NW_005871048.1:22016913-22149423 GCF_000147115.1 Myotis lucifugus
CCCTTCTCTCTCTCTCTCGAAAACCAATAAAAACATATTTTTTTAAAAAAAGCTTTCAAAATATAAACATTTTAATATAGTATTCTGAAAATATTGCAGACATATTGGTGAAATTCTTTAGTATAAAAAAATAGCCAATATTGTCTAGTAACAATGTATTAGTGAATAGTGTTGGAGAAAGTGTGGAGAGAAGTTATGTTTCTACATTTAAAAATAACAGCTGCAACATTCAAAACCCTATTCATGCCATTCATCCAATAATGTATCAGTAAGATCAAATTAACCTGGAAATTAAAAAGGCAAAGCAAGAGGCAACAAGCATTTATTTGAGATCAAAGAATTTTCAATTTGGGGCCCTAGCTGTTTTGGCTCAATGGAGAGGGTTGGCCCTCTTACTGAAGGGTCTCAGGTTCGATTCTGGCAAGGGCATGTATCTCAATTGCAGGCTTGATCCCCGGCTCTGGTCGGGGCATGTGTGGGAGGCAACCAATCCATATGTCTCTCTCACATCTATGTTTCTCTTTCTCTCTCCCTCCCCCTTCTACTCTCTATAAAAAGCAATGGAAAAATAACCTTGGGTGAGGATTAACAAAAAAATATGCAATTTTGGGACAAAAATTGAGGCAGAAATCCAAATTATGTTCTGATTACAGAGTGACAGAAAGGGTTTGCATGAGGAAGGAAGAGAAAGGATTGCATAAATAGAGGAAAGGAATGTCCATCGTGTTGACAAACTGAGTTACGATTTAGCTATGCATGGCTGGTAACCGATTCTGTCTTCTGAAAGAGCATCAATAATTATCAGTTCTTGTGGTGAGGATCTCAGCTGTCAGGTACAGTTTTAGGATTGTTTGTAAGACAATGTCTTTAGCCAAGTCCAAAGGTTATTTTGCCCAGTTAAAACATGTTAAAGGTTGAAGACCAATAGAAGTAAAGAGTTTCTCTGGAATGACTGTTCTGGCTCTATTTTTAAGTGATTCCACTTTAGTCAACTCTTCACAACATGTATTTAGAACAATTTTTAAAATTTGCAATACCTGTCTATTCAGTCAGGGGCACTGATCTCTTTTCCCTTAGATTATCAAATAAAAATATGACAACAGCCAACACAATAATAGCTGTCCAGCATGAATGAATCAAAACATACTTATTTTTATCAGATCTGCCAAAAATATATATTTTTTCTGTGTTACAAAATTTTGTGAATTAGTTTATGTGTTATGAGATGAAAAATATTGAAAATCACTGACCTAGAAAGTTACCAAAGCAGGGATTATGAAAGCAGGGAGCAGGTAGAAATAATTGAATGGAAACATATTCTAATTTATAAAATCATTAATAATTAAATGTCTTTTTAAATATGCTTGCCTCCAAATATTAGTTGAAGTAGAATGGAAAGCCTGGAATAATATTAAACACCATTTTTGCCTATATTTCATTTATTAATCCTGAAAGGAAAAAAAATGGTAAGTTCTAGGTTTCGGAAAACAAATTTCCATTAAGCAACCATTCTGTTGTTATTGTTGTTTACAGAGTCATGAAATTCAAATAAAAAATATTCAGTGAATATTCATTTTCAACATTGCCACATGCATAATTTTTATTGTTTTATTTTGTATCTCTCCTCTATTTACACACTCAACTCAATTTTTAGACCTTACTCCTCGTAACTCCAAATAAACTGTTAGAAATAGTATTACTGCCCTGACCTGTTTGGCTCAGTGGATAGAGCATCGGCCTATGGACTGGAAGGTCCCGGGTTCGATTCCGGTCAAGGGCATTTACCTTGGTTTCGGGCACATCCCCGGTGGGGGGTGTGCAGGAGGCAGCTGATCGATGTTCCTCTCTCATCGATGTTTCTAACTCTCTATCCTTCTCCCTTCCTCTCCGTAAAAAATCAATAAAATATATTTTTTTTAAAAGAGAAAGAAATAGTATTACTTGCATGCCTATTTTGCATTAAAGGTATTAGCAATTAATTTTTTTTTTGCCTTAAGATGATGTTTTTGAAAACTATTCATGCTGCATTGATGTTATGGGCACCAGAAGAGATGTTACCAGACAGTCCCCTGAGGGAGAGGGCTGTTCCCTCCTGGGTTCTTTCTTGTCAGTCTCCTAAGAAAGATTTCAAACGAGTGACAGACAGACAGCAGCAACGTAGCAAAGCAAGCAAATTTATTAAAAATACACTTAGCATAAAGCAAAAGAGGGCACTCATAGGCAGAGTCTAGGTTAATTATCCCCACATCAGTCTGTCATTCATAAGCTTTTGAGATGGAAGTAGGGCAAGGGGAGTGGGAAAGCAGGTGTGAAAATCTCTTGAGTTGGAAGCTTCTGTCAACCAAGGTAGATCCTCTGGAGAAAAGGGCAGGTGTGAAGATTCTGGAGACTAATGACCCTCATAGCTGTGGGGCAAGTACACAGCCCCATAAAGGGGAGATGGTAGGGCATCAATGCTGACTGCTGCAATTAGGTTGTTTATTTGCATTTTGCACCATTGTAAGCATTCTATATCTAGCTGGGAAACTGCAAAACTGCATTTGACTGAAACCTGCTAAATAACACATCAACTGTTGAATCAGTTACACTACTGCCAGCAGTGTAATGATACCCACAATTTCCTACAACACTGCCTGCACTTCATATTATGCAAATTTCTAATTTTGAATTATATACTGAGTGTTAAATTAGAGTATTTCATTATGGTTTTTATTTTTCAAGTAACTACTGATTTGAGCATCACTTCATATAGATATTGGGTTGGTTACCTTTCTATTAATTGCATGTTCATATTTTGATCATATTTTTCTTTCCTTCTTAACTAGTGAGAATTCATTGTGTTTGTATTAATTCTAGATATTGAAGGCAAGAAAGGAAACATAATTACTGTGTCTCCAATCAAATATTCAGATGGCCATCAGTCAACATAAGTCGTGTAAGTAACAGAATATCAGCACCATTGTTGATTTCCTTTTTTATTTGGGATTGATATTGCTATTTTTGAAAGTAGAAAATGTCTCCGCATATCCCAAGTTGAACCTGGATTGTATCTTCTCATTTCCAAGAACTAATGACACATTTTTCTTTGGCAACAGCAACAGTGTGCGTTAATATATAGAGAACTTCCTTCAGTCTAGAAATGACAGGCTTTGATTAAAAATAATATATAAACTTTTGTACTTGTATGGCTCAAGCATTTGCAATAGATTTGTTGACAATGTAGCAATTCAATTCTTTTAAAAATTGTCTGATGGATAACTCATTTTTACAACAAGTATTTATTAGGTAGAAATATGGTATTAGATTTCTTTAAAAAACATAGCAGAAAAGCAAAATGCCTTCTCTCCAAACTTTTCACTAATCCTGGACTTTTAAAAGCATTGTTTGAATATAAATTAAGTATACATTTATACAGCAAGGTATTTTCATTGCATTCTACATGAGAGCGAATGGGGACTTAGAGAGGTAAAATCGGGCTTGTAAGATCAAAGTTACTTTGAAACCGAAATGTATCTGGTTCCATAGACTGTCCTTTACCACTGCCCTGGCGTGCTGTCCTCTTCTTTCAGAAGTCTGAGATGTGTAGGTTCTGGGTTGGCGCAAACACGGTTCAGAAAGTGATTCAAGGAAAGGAAATCCATTTCATCACTCTTTCTCCTTTGGGATTCAGACTACTGAATCTTTATAGTTTGAGCAAAAAAAATAAATTTTTTTTTTTGGTCTCAGACAGTCTAGGTCAGTTTTTATTTTTTAACTTTCAGGCAACCCATTTCCTTGTCACAAATTCAGAGCTGGAGCACAGAAAAAGTGTGAATACTGTTACTTCTTTCCATGACAATTGCGTAACTCTGAAACAATTCTGAGAAAGAAAACACATAAAAGAAAAATGTAGATCTCTTTTATTATTTCACATTCCTAAATAATCACATCCAGCTCAGCAGAAATTTTGAGAGATAGTTATCTATATGATGGAATAGAATGCAAGAATGGGCCAATATAAAGATCCTATCTAATAAAGAGGGAATATGCTAATTGACTGTCATGCCCTCAAAGATGGTGGTGCCCAGTCTCCTCAGCCTCCCAGCCACCCAGGGCCAGCTTGAGGCGCAGGTAATCAGGGCCGGCCGAGGCTTGCACTGCCGGCATTGGCAGCAGCAGAAGTGTGATGGGGTGTCGCCTTCCCCTGATCGCTGGGTCCCCTCCCACCCCTGAGGGCTCCCAGACTGTGAGAGGGGGGAGGCCAGGCTGAGTGATCCCCTTCCAGTGCATGAATTTTCATGCACCGGGCCTCTAGTATGTTATAAATCTCATCTAATCTTTATAGATGATTCAAAAAGTATTTCCAAAATATGTAAAAGGATTTCTCCATGATGTAAAGCTAGGGGTAGTTATATTTAGGTAACGGACTGGCAGGTGTCTCTTCTGCTAGAAATGTGATTCCTCCGCCTCCTCTGGCTACCTCAAGTTTATTACAAAATATGTTACCAATGGGAATTTAGACCTGATTAGGATTGATGCTTCTTTTCAGAGAAAACCTCCCTAGGTGGAATCAAAGTGTCATAAGGGAAATAAAGCAGTAACAGAGCAGAACTCCAAAGAAAGGAAGAGAGAATCACAACTCAGGCTATGGATTGTTTGTAAGAATGATGATGCTATTTTCTAATTAGATTTGACTTTCAAAATTTGTTTTTAGAAATGAGCCATGAATTATTATTTTGAAATATTCTAATCTCAATGATATCAGGCTTACAATGAATTTTTAAATGATACTTTCTCCTATGTAGTATTATAGCATAAATATCAATATTAAGAATAATGCCCTACACTTATCTAGTATCTTTAATACAAAACATCAAAGTCACTAATCATCCGAGAGATGCAAATCAAAACGACAATGCAGTACTATCTCACAGCTGTCAGAATGGCTATCATCAACAAATCAAACGACAAGTGCTGTCAAGGATGTTGAGAAAAAGGAACCCTCATGCACTGCTGGCCCCCTTGTTTCTTATTAATTTACTTATACTTTCTTCCTAATCATCAGCTCAAACTCCCTCCTGTCTAAAGTCCTTTTTGATTTTTCATGTCAGGATAAATCTCTCAATTCATAGTACCCTGTTTAACACTTATTTTATTGTAGTAAAATTAAGTATTGGTCTCCCTCACTTGTCCGTTAGAGCCCACTGCAGTGAGGTGACTGGTGTATTGGATGGCCTTTTGTTCCAGACTGCCTTCTCAAAGATGTTTTTATCCAAACAGCCTTGGATAGCAGAGCTAGTGTCTACTGACAGAGCAAGGGCATGTGTTTTTACTCTTCAGGATAATAAAGATAATGTCTCCCTCCCAGGCAAAAGATAAATTTGCTTGTAGATCATTAGAAAAGATTTGACTCCCCTAAGCCCAGGGTTCCTCAGCTGTGATTCAAACCCATTGCATACACAATATTGATCTGGACCACTTCATGTTGTCCCTAATGGGACTGATACAAATATAAAGTTTATGCAGCTCTCTGTGCCCATGAGTAAGAATGTGCTTTGGCTCAGTCCTGGGAATCTGTCTCTTCTGACAGCATCCATGAAACTGTAGCCTGCTAGCTTATTAACATTCAAGTAGAGTAAAATCTCACACCCTGCACACTTATTGGCATTAAATACTCAGTAGTTGTATGTTAAATGTGCTTCATTGAATTATCGATGGTAAAAGAAAAAAAATAACAGCCTAATCAATCATCCAGTCTACAACTCTCCTTACTCAGGTAACACATGAGGAATCTGAGGTTCGAAGAGGTTAAGTGACTTATTCTCTGAGGTGATGATTAAAACATATTTATGTAAATACTTAATCCATGGGTAATTACTAAATTTTGTCATTGTTTGTTTTTATTTAGAATATTTAATGAATTTTGAGATCATATAGAAAATGACTATATATGCATATTGCATGGCATGCCAGTGCTGGTATTTACTATTTGCATTTACAGTCACATTGGCACCATGATATAAATCTTTAATTATTAAGAGGGATGAGACATGAAAAAAGGAAGTTGCAGTATACATACTACATTTATAATAAGATAAAACCAGTTCTGTAGTATTTTAGTATGAAAAAAAGTCTAAGAAATATTTTTTTCAAATAATCCCTGGTAGAATATACATACACATTTTGCCAAATCTGTATTATCCAACACATTAAATCAATGGCATTGATTTAAATTTTATTGACTTTTAAATTATGATAATGGTCGCTTGTTAATTTTGTGTTTTTTGCTTTTTTTTAGAGTTGCATGATCTATGATCATAAGATACTTATACTTATATTTTTATATGTAAGTGATATATGCAAATAACCTAAATTAATAGGGGGAACTCACAAGAAAATTTTCTAAAGAAATCTGTACATGTATATTAACTTATACTTTAGAAACTCTGCTGTAAGCTATAAAGCCAGTTAAAGACAAAAATATAGATTATAGTAAAGCCAAGATCTTTCTCATGTCATTTTGATCTCCTTATTCTTTACTGTTTCTCTAAAGAAGAATAATAGAAAATTTTTCCTCTTGTTTATTAAACACTAGAGGCTCGATGCAGGAAATTCATGTAAGGGCTCAGCCCTCGCAGCCATGGAGGCTTGCCTTGGCCCTCGCCTCGGCCCTCGCAGCCCCTACTTCCTCTAGAAGGTTGTCCAGAAGGATGTCCAGAAGGTCATTCGGCTGTCCAGTCTAATTAGCATTTTATGCTTTTATTATTATAGATTATTATTATAGATTGATGAAGTGAAACTTAATTTCAGAATCTGAAGTTATTTTGTTCTAAAGGATAGTAAGTGATCTGATAATTTTTGTGATTCAAATGTTTGACATTCTCTTGACAAAAGAATATGGCAAAACTATAAATCACTGCCTTATTATTACTTATTCTGTATTGCAATGTACTTGAATGCAGATTTGTGAAAATAAACATTAGGCAAATTTCATATGAAGTATTTTCTTGCAATAAAATCATAACAAACAATATTCTCCCTTCTCAAACATTCAAATGTTTAAAGTTAAAAGTGATGGTTTTGGACATAATCTGACCTTCTAGTAATGTCCATATGTTTTTCTTTGGTTTATTTATTTAAATTATTGTTTATCATGAGTAGATTAATTACTTCATGTTCACTCTCTGATAATAGCTATTTATCCTCATGTCCCTTCCTGCATATGTCTGCTGTCCTCTTCTTACCTTTTATTTTTACTTTATTAGGAGATGGCAGAATATAGTACAACATCCCTAGGACCGAGTCTTAATTAACATAAAATTAATAAAAGTATATTCAAGTTCTGTGTATTTTAAATTGAATTTACATTTTTATGTCATTATCACTTTTTTAATTTTTTTTTTATTGATTAAGATATTACATATGTGTCGTTATCGCCCCATTGCCCCCCCCCCCTCCACCCCGCCTCTCATGCCCTCACCCCCCTGGTGTCTGTGTCGATTGGTTAGGCTTATATGCATGCATAAAAGTCCTTTGGTTGATCTCCCCCCCTTACCCCCACCCTCCCCTACCTTCCCTCTGAGGTTTGACGGTCTGATTGATGCTTCTCTGTCTCTGGATCTGTTTTTGTTCATCAGTTTATGTTGTTCATTATATTCCATAAATGAGTGAGATCATGTCCACTCATCAGCAGATGAGTGGATTGAATTTACATTTAGAAATTTAACTCAAGAGGTGTTAACATGACTTGTCCCACAATAGTGATGCCAGAAGGAATTTTGCTTTTTGCCAAATGTTAAAGTTTAAGATTTATTTTCCTAAAATGTAGTAACATTTCATTCCCAGTAATTAAAACACTTTTTTTCTTTTAAATGATAATACATTTTAGGAGTAGAACCATGTCAAAGAAGCCTGAATTGACTTCGTGTTTTGTGGAGAATTATTCTGACACTTGTTACATTGAACTAAATCTGGCTTTCTTAAGGGTATATGTATTGGTATCAATCAGAAGGCAGTTAAAAGGAACAAACTACACTTTTTGTGTGAATAAGAATGATATGATAAATTAACAGCCTCAAAGTTTAATTTTTGTGACTCAAAACCTATTGAGTGGTCCTTATTATTGTGGAAATACCTGCAATCTAGTTTCATCAGGAGTGATGGAAATAATATTTAACAATCTCAAGTTCCTGGAGGGGAGATGGGTGGAGGAAAAATCTGAATGGCCCTGGGGCTCAATTTCTTTCTCATCTGGAGAGTTTAGTGGAGAACCTGCTCAGTAGATCTGAGTTAGCTCAAGAGAAGAATAGGCTGAGACTAGCAGTCCTGTTTACAGGCTGACCTAGTCTAACCAGGCTGCTTTTTTGACCTGGAAACTTCCATTGTCACAATTTACAAACATTTCTCCTTTCCACCTTATTCCTATAAATGTGTAAAACAGTATGGGAACAGGATTCTTCTCCACTAGGGCATTGGCCATGATGCATGTGGATTATTTTTGCCCAGCATAAGGTATAAGATAGATTTCCTGATGTGTACTTCTCTGCTCTCTGTTTTATTCTAATCTGCGCGCACGTGCGCACACACACACACACACACACACACACACACACACCACCATCACGACCACCACTACCAAATACAAATTAATGTCAGAATAAGAGAATGCTATAAATTTGATCTTAATATACACAGATAAAAGTATATATTATTTTATCTAAATTTATTTAAGAAAGACATAGCAATTGATGTATAACTTACCTCTATCCTACAGATGTCTAGACAAGGAAGACAGAACTTCTGATAGTATTAATTAGTGGAAATATACTTTATCTTTAGAATTATTTTGGCTGAGTATTTCTAGTTTGCTCATAGTAAATATTTGGAATTAATGGATTTATGGAACATGACCTATTAGAAAATGTCAGCGTGTATTTTGTAATTGTTTAAGTACAAAACAAAAACATTTTAATTGATGCCCTGTATGCAGCACTTAGAGTCTCAAATATTAAATCTGGGCCAGAGCTCATCCTTATGCTCCAAGGAAGGATCTTGGCAGGCCCAGATTTCTGCATGCTTTGCCTGCATTTCATTATTTGCTGTATCCTTTGCATTTAGTCAAGTTTCATACTAGAAAGATATCTGATTCTCATTAATAGATTTGACAATCTGATTTTTGGAAGAGTTTTTCTTTCAAAGAAGAATTGTTCTTTGTTCAGAAAAATGATTAATGTTAATATTGTAGCCAATATGGCAGCCAAAAGGGAAGCCTTCCTAAGGGGAAGCATTTTGATATAGAGGGATAGCAGCTGCTCACTGGTGTAATCATACATGTCTTGAAAATCCTCCAACTTGTGGGAAAAGTATCTGAAGTTTATTGAATCCTTATTCAGTAAGGCATGGGCCAAGTCTTTTCTTTATATTATGTAATTTATTCATAGTAATGAACACATGAGTCATATAGTAATATTCCCTTTTGAGAGTTTAGAAAACTGAGGCAAGCAAACTCTTACTTGGAAGTACTGGTTGTTATCAATAAATAGGAAATTCTTCCATTCAATGATTAATTTTAGATGACAACTTGACTGAGTCATAGGGTAGCCAGATATTTGGTTAAACATTATTTGTGGTAGTGTCATTGGGAGGAATTTAGAAATGTTATTACCTTTACACATATAAATAGTTTCATTAAATGTGGACTTGATTTTTAACATGAATTTAAATCTAAGAAATTTTTATTATTAATTTGGAATCAGTTTTTCTCTTCTGCACAAATATTTCTAACTTGGATAAAGTAGCAATTTGAGTTATTGTTCATATAATTCCAATAAAAACTGAAATCCTACAATGAAAGGAAGAAGAGTAAACATTTTTTTGAAAGATAAAATTAAGCCCTAGCCAGTTTGGCTCAGTGGATAGAGCGGAGGCCTGTGGACTGAAAAGCCCTGGGTTCAATTCCGGTCAAGGGCACGTGCCTGGGTTGTGGGCTTGCCCCAGTAGGGTGCGTGCAGGAGGCAGCCAATCAATGATTCTCTCTCGTCATTGATGTTTCTATCTCTCCTTTCCTCTCTGAAATTAATAAAAGAACTATTTTTTTTTAAAAAAATATAAAATTTAATCTTGGCACTTTCAACTTTACTAGAAAACAAATAAAAATTTCCCACTATAACTTATACTGAACCTTTTTATTTATAACTACTCTGAGCAGGATAGTTATAAATTTCACAGAAATGAAAACTTTATGAATGATTCATCTGGCCAAGAAGAATATCAAATGCTCTAACAATTCTTTCTAAAATAAAACACACACATGAGAGTTTCAAGCTGTTTTATTTTTCTTTTCTTTAAAATTCTGGTAAAAATGGAATGTTTGCATTCTAGCTATTATTCTTCTCTGTTGTCTAATAGAGGGCTTAAATTTTAATACATTAACTTTAGCCTTCTGCCTTTCAAGGGAGGAGCAAATAAACATTCTTTGTTGTAGGGAAGACTCACTAACTGTCAGAATAAACCATCAGAAATATGTATTTTTCTTCACCCTGAATATGCACAATCTCAATGCCTTTTGTGGCTATTGCCTTAAAACCTATCACAGTGGTCAGGGAGCATGGGAAACTGCCCCACGTGAGATTCATGTTGCTCGTATTTTTTGCAGGGTAAACCTCAAAAACAAAAGGAAAAACTAGTGTATTGTCAAGTAATACTTATGAATCACTTGAAAAGCTTTAAAAAAGGCCCTGGGATTTGACTTGATTGGTCTTGGGTATTGACAAGGCATCAGAATACATAAAAGCCTTCCAGGTTATTCTACTGTGTACCCAAGATTGAGAACCACTGAAGTAATATTTAATTTTCCATTTCAATTGAAACATTTTAGATGAAAGATAATTATAACATATCTCAATTTCACATGTGATTTAGCTTCATCTTATACCTGAAATGATTAAAAATAAAGCCCCAGATGAATATAGAGCTGTGTCTGTTCAAATAAAATATATTTAATATAACATCATTCAAATTTTTTAAAATATTAAATTTTACATAAAATTGTTATCCTCTTTGAGATTATTCCTTCCTAAGTATTGTATATTGGTTATTCATTCATACATAATTCCTTAGGTGGAAAGATATTTGTGGCGCACAGTGGGAAAAAAGAGAATATAAAGCAAAAGAAGGTTAAATTGGTTATTGTTAAGCATGTTCACAGGAGAGATTCTTTGTAGTTTTGTTTTTTGCAGTGTGTATACCAAATAAGCAGCTGTCAGAGGCTGGTAAAACGCAATGCATTTTAATTTTGACTTCATTAAAATAAATTGGTATATTTTATTACAGTTTTCTCTATACACGTAGGCTCTTTTACTTCATTACACCATATACAATTTTCAGTCTAAAAAAGTAATATACCATATTTTTCCGTGTATAAGATGCCCCCCACTTTTCCAACCCAAAATTAAGAAATCAATATTTTAAACATAAAACAGAACACATTTTTATTTAGTAATTACAGCAGGTAATGTTTACATACCAGTACTATGATATTATGCAGCATATCACTTTATTAAGCCTCTGTTGCATCACTGCTCTCTTCTTCATCATTATTAGTTCCAGACATATCAATTTCTTCAACTTCTATTGTATCACTGCTGTATTCTGAGTCACTCTTTATATATGTGAGCTCATCCTCATAAACTGGTGGCTTTTTTCTGAGCTAACTTTGTTCGTGTTCTCATGGTTAACCCTTCTCTCCTCATGAAATTGACGCACCATTTTGCTTTTCCTGTAAAATCAACACTGTTCATTTCGCTTGCAAACATTCTTGCCTGACATTGAATAAGCTTGATTGACACACATAAGCCACTCTGGTGCTGCTCCATAGTCCAAGTCTTAAGCCTCTGCTCCCAGTTTGCTCATTTTGATGGTTTTCCTCTTAAGGCCACCTTCTTTTTTGGCATCTTAAGGAGTTATTCTTCCTGTTTTCTCCACTGTCTAATCATACACTCAGTGGGAGGAGGTCCAAATTGTCTCTCTGCCTCTATTTCCATGCTCTTTTGCATAGCTGATTATATTCAGTTTGAATTTTGCAGAGTAAGACAATCGCTTTCCAGTATTTATCTTTTTATTTTTTTGCATCTTTATGGGTTCAGAACGCTTCTTTCCCTGTTGCATCTGTGCACTCTCCACCTCCACCTCCAATTATGGCATCAGCTGACGTCAGTAACAATAAGGCTCCTGATTGGAGGAAGCCTTTTTGACAAGGTATGGGCAGCTACGCACCCTCTCGGCTCCCTCCTTGGCTGACTTGCGTGTATAAGATGTCCCTTGATTTTCAGTCTAATGATTTTAGAAAAAAATAGCATCTTACACATGGAAAAATACAGTACATTGAACAGTGCAGTTAATAATAATTGAATAAGTAATCAGTTTACCCACAATTTACATTTGGTTAAATCATTTGTAGATAATTTTAAATATAAAAGATCTTTTAAAGGATAGTTTTCAAAAGTTCTCTTTCTATTGCTTTTCATATATTTACTATTAATTTCAATGTCCTTGGAGCAGAAGTAAGTTGTCAGCAGAAACAAAATAAGTAGAAGTTGTGGGAGGAATAAATATACTTAGCTCTTAAAGATCTATGAACCTCACCAAGTGACTTGGCTGTCGATATTAGGAATGTGTATTTCTTAAAAATAAGCTTTCCATGATCTCCCTCTGGTAGAAATGAATATATATAATGTACATTTATACATATACTAGTGGCTCAGTGCACAAAATTCATGCACAGGGGAGGGGGTTTTCCTCAGCCCAGCCTGCACCCTCTCCAATCTGGGACCCCTTGAAGGATGTCCTACTGCTGGTTTACAGGGATCAGGCCTAAACAGGCAGTCAGACATCCCTCTCGCAATCCGGGACTGCTGGCTCCTAACCGCTCACCTGCCTGCCTGCCTGCCTGCCTGCCTGATTGCCCCTAACCACTCTGCATGCCGGCCTGCTCACCCCCAACTGTCCCCCCTGCTGTCCTGACCCCCACTGACGGCCTGCTTGCCCCCAACTGGCCCCCCTGCTGGTCTGCTTACCTTCAATGGCCCCACCCCCTACCAGCCTGATCACCCACAACTGTGCTCCCTTCTTGGCCTCTAACCACCACCATGGCTTTGTCCAGAAGAACATCAGGAAAGTCTCCTGGGAGGTCTCCAAGTCTAATTAGCATATTACCCTTTTATTAGTATAGATAGAGGTCTGGTGCACGGATGGGGGCCAGCTGGTTTACCCTGAAGGGTGTCCCAGATCAGGGTGGGGGTTCCCTTGGGGTGTGGGGTGGCCTGGGTGAGGGGCCTGTGGTGGTTTGCAGGCCAGCCATGCCCCCATGGGGTGAGGGTCCCCACTGGGGGTGTGTGGCTAGCCTGGGTGAGGGGCTGAGGGCTGTTTTCAGGCTGGCCACAGCCCCTTCAGGGTGGGGGTTCCCACTGGGGTGCCTGGCCAGCCTGGGTGAGGGGCTAATGGCTGTTTGCAGGCTGGCCACGGCCCTCTGCGACCCAAGCTCCCAGCCCCTCCTTTTTTTCTTTTTTTTTTTCTCAGCGCCTCCTTGAGCAGAGGGAAGCAGGTAAATGGAATTTATTTATCTTCTATAATTGAAAATTTGTAGCCTTGAGTGGAGGCCAGGGCTGGCCAGGGAGGGCGGGAAGCTTGGCTTCCTCAATCGCCGGGGGCAACCCAAGCCTCCTGCTTGCTCCAGCTCTGTGGCCACTGCCATCTTGGTTGGGTTAATTTGCATACTCGCTCCTGATTGGGTGGTGGATAGGAAAAGATTAACCAAAGAACTTGCAGGCATATATGCATAACCCATGGACACAGACAATAGTGTGGCGAAGGCCTGGGGCAGGGGGCAGGGGTAGGCTAGAAGGGATCAATGGCGAAGAAGAGGGGACATCTGTAATACTTTCAACAATAGAGATTTTTTTAAAAAATTTAAAAAAAGAATCAACCAGATGCTTCTGAAGTTAGAATTTGTTTAGGGTATATTGTGGATGCAAATAAAGTTACATTCAAAAAAAAGAAGCAAACCCTGTCCCCCCCCCCCCCCCCAAAGCCAAGAGAAAGTACCCTAGCATGTACAAGAGCATAGAATTGAATATATTTGTGACTTTCTGATCCATGCTCCACTCTGTCCAGTTGCAGATGAGATTTGGTCATTCTACTTCTATCTTTCATGTTTCAACTACCTCCACATTCTAAATCCTATCCAGGGTTTCTTGCCTGGACCAGGGGAAGTTGTTTTCTACTCATAATGGAAAGTTTTATCTTTTGAGTCGTTGTTGTCCTTTGTAGTTCTCTGTGCCCACCACTCTCTCAGTTTAAGATCAAATTATATGGCCCTAGCAGGGTTGGCTCAGTGGATAGAGCATTGGTCTGTGGACTGTAGGGTCCCGGGTTTGATTCCGATCAAGGGCATATCCCCAGTTGCAGGCTCAATCCCCAGTAGGGGGCATGCAGAAGGCAGCCAATCAATGATTCTCTCTCATCATTGATGTTTCTATCTCTCTCTCCTTCTCCCTTCCTCTCTGAAATCAATAAAATTATTTCAAAAAGATTAAATTATTATTGTCTTTGTATTACTTGACAAGTTGCAATTGCTTTGTTCCTAATTGCTTCCTACTGGAAACTGTTCTCTGCTTTTCTCCCAAGGTGTGGGTTAATAGATCAGCTGCTTCTGGTTTGAAAGATGTTTTCATGTTGGCTCATATAGATTTTTCTCCTGAGCCCCAGTTGGCCCTCCTCACCTGTAAGTAAAACCCTCTTGCAATCAAAACTGTGTTTATTCTGTTCTGAGTGTTGATGCTATTTTGGTGAATAATATTTACTTTTTCATCTCTAACACCTAGCAGGGAGTCTATTTGTTGAATAAATGAATTGGAGGTATATTTTCTGTTTTGGGGGTATTTGGAGTCAGATGGGAGAGCTTACTGTTTGAAGCTGTGGGTCCCTGGAATTCCTGTCCTCACATTTGACCTTTTCCCTTAAAATTGCCTCAGGCCTACTCACTAGATGTTTCAGGCTTGTTTAACTTTTTCTAGCTGACATCTGGAGGCAGTTCATGGGAGGGGACATGTGGACCAAGTCAATGCCAACTTTCCCTGTTGCCTGACTATAATAAATTACTTCCTTGCAGTAACCAGAGTCAGACTGTGCCTGGTTACATGTTTCTGTTTCTGGTTTGAAGGATCCCTTCAGCTCTCTACTCATTGATAAAGGATGATTGTTCCTGAGCCCATTGGTTGGACAAGACATTGCGTTTCACTCTCCATAGCTCTCCTTTCTCTCCTAAATCCTTTCTGCATCTTCATAGGTACATTGGAGAAGGATGATCCAAAATTATATTTCCATAGTTTTCCATTTTCAAAACTACTTTTATTCCCCTAATGAATGTGCTCTCACAGTTAATGTTTGAAATTAGAAGTTAGACCTTCTGATTCCTAGACTAGTGCCATTTTCATGTTATAATACTTTTGAAGATTTAGTGACTTTTGGAAATCTGTGATTGACTTAGTGATACTTATTATGGTACTTAATTATTAATCTTGAGACACTTAATTGTGTCTTAAATCAAATTTCTCTCTTTTCCTTGGTGGCCTAAAAGTCTTGTAAGAATTGTCTTACACATTTTTTGGTCACTTTATCCTTGATCACTTTTTCCAGACTTTTGCAATCTGGCTTTGACATCTGTCACCTTTACTCAGGCTATAATAGCCTTAGAAATTTCTTTGTGTCCTAGAAATTGATACACCCACTGGTTTTGCTGAGTTCTACCTTCCTGGATCTTTTCTTTTTAATTTAAATTTTATTTTCTTGTTTAAAGTATTACAAATAGTAATACATATGTCTCCTTTTTTTCCCATTGACCTTCTCCTGGCCTCCCCTAAACCCCGGCACATGCCTTTACCCCATGCCCCCAGTGTCTTGTGTCCATTGGTTATGCTTATATGCATGCATATAAGTCCTTCCATTGATCTTCTTACCCGGCCCCCGGCCCCCCCCCCGCAAAACTCCCCAGCCTTCCTGCTGTAATTTGACAGTTTGTTCGATGCTTCTCTGCCTCTGTAGCTATCTTTTTGTTCATTAAGTTATAATGTTCTTTATTATCCATAAATGAGTGAGATCATGTAGTATTTATCTTTCACTGCCTGGCTTATTTCACTTAGCCTAATGCTCTCCAGTTCCATCCATGCTGCTGCAAATGGTAAGAATTCCTTCGTTTTTATAGCAGCGTAGTATTCCATTGTGTAGATGTACCATAGTTTTCTAATCCACTCATATGCTGATGGGCATTTAGGCTGTTTCCAAATCTTAGTTATTGTAAATTGTGCCACTATGAACATAGGGGTGCATATATCCTTTCTGATTGGTGTTTTCTTAGGATATATTCCTAGAATTGGTATTACTGGGTCAAATGGCAGTTCCATTTTTAAATTTTTGAGGAAATGCCATACTGTGTTCCACAATGGCTGCACCATTGTGCATTCCCACCAGCAGTGAAGGAGGGTTCCTTTTTCTCTGTATCCACTCCAGCACTTGTCATTTGTTGATTTATTGATGATGGCCATCTGACAGGTGTGAGATGGTAACTCTTTGTTGTTTTGATGTGCATCTCTCAGATGATTAGTGACTTTGAGCATGTTTTCATGTGTCTCTTGGCTTTCTGAATGTCCTCTTTCAAAAAGTGTCTATTTAGGTCCTTGGACCATTTTTTTGATTGGGTTATTTATCTTCCTTTTGTTAAGTTGTATGAGTTCCCTGTAAATGTTGGAGATTAAACCCTTATTGAAGTAACATTGGCAAATATTTTCTCCCATGCAGTGGGCTTTCTTGTTGTTTTGTTGATGGTTTCTTTTGCTGTGCAGAAGCTTTTTATTTTGATGTAGTCCCATTTGTTTATTTTCTCCTTAGTCTCTCTTGCCCTAGGATCTGTGTCTGTAAAGATATTGCTACGATATATGTCTGCAATTTTGCTGCCTATGGAATCTTGTAAGGTTTTTATGGTTTCCCGTCTTACATTCAAGACCTTTAGCCATTTTGAGTTTGTTTTTGTGTATGGTGTAAATTGGTGATCTAGTTTCATTTCTGTGCATGTATCTGACCAAATTTCCCAGCACCATTTATTAAAGAGGCTGTTTTGACTCCATTGTATGCTCTTGCCTTCTTTGTCAAATATTAATTGAGTATAATGGCTTGGGTCATTTTCTGGATCCTCTATTGACCAGCGGTTCTCAACCTATGGGTCGAGAACAATGAAAATACATCCTGCATATCATATATTTACATTACAATTCATAACAGTAGCAAAATTACAGATATGAAATAGCAACGAAAATAATCTTATGGTTGGGGGTCACCACAACATGAGGAACTGTATTAAAGGGTTGCGGCATTAGGAAGGTTGAAAACCACTCTAATTAGAAAAGAGGATCAGAGTGATTATTTCCATCCAATACAACTAGAACCATGACAGAGATAAGCACAGGATAGCACTGGGGCCCCAGGGGAGGGTACCTCGCACAGGCAGGAAAAGGTAATTAGAAAGTCTCCTAGAGTACATGCCCTTGACCAGAATCGAACCTGGGACTCTTCAGTCCACAGGCCGACGCTCTATCCACTGAGCCAAACCAGTCAGGGCCCTTCTCCTCTCTTTTTTTTCCCTAGAAGAAGGAAAGGAGAAAGGCAGAGAGTTTTGAATCCGTACCAAAAGGAGGGAAAAAGAACTATACATGGACACAGAACAGTCCAAGTAAGACCCCAGAGGCTTGAAATAGTGTACAAGTTGGGGAATTATGATGTGTTCCAACCATAAAGTGACAGAAAGGATGGAAGGAGATGAGGTTGGAGAAAGGGCTCCCAGGCTGTCCTCACATGGAAGTCATTACAAAGCCTTTCTTTCCCACACTCCTCACTCTCTTTCTCCCTTTCACCAGGTTCATCTATTTTCTTTAAAATAACCCCTCAATTGAAAATTGAAAACAATTCAGGAAGGAAGACTTGCAACATAAATGTTAACTGTGAATGCTCTGGAAATTTATCCGTTAAAACAACCTCATTCTTGTTGAGGTTGTTTTATCTTCCGTCTAAAGAGCCCTGACTGGTTTGGCTCAGTGGATAGAGCATCGGCCTGTGGACTGAAGGGTCCCAGGTTCAATTCCGGTCATAGGACAGCATAGGAGGGAGAGGAGAAGGAAGAAAGTTTTAGGACTCAGTTATAGAACTAGAATTTCATGCTGATATTAGAATAGTCATTCTTGCATTGTCTTCTTAAATCATCCCCATTAGGTAAAACAAGAACTCAGCATGCACTCACTGTGATAAATATTGGGTATTGAACAGTGGAACACAGGAGTCTTTGAGCCTGGCAGCTCTGCATTGGAGTGCTGTGTCTTACACTTAATAGCCAGTGACCTCTTCCAAGTTGCTTAAGTATATATGCAAAGTGGGGATAAGAATACTAACCTTGATTTTTGAAAAAGAAAACAATGAGTAAGCAATCCTATATAATAAAAGGCTAATATGCAAATTGATCAAATGGTGGAATGACCGGTCGATAAGACGCACACTGACCACCAGGGTGCAGATACTCTACGCAAGAGCTGCCCCCTAGTGGTCAGTGTACTCCCACAGGGGGAGCACTGCTCAGCCAGAAGCCGGGCTCATGGCTGGTGTGTGCAGCGGTGGTGGCGGGAGCAGGCCTAAGCCATCAGTCAGATATCCCCCAAGGGCTCCCAGACTGCGAGAGGGCATAGGCCGGGCTGAAGGACCCCCCTGAGTGCATGAATTTTGTTCACTGCACCTCTAGTCTATCTATAGAGCACTTACTGCATATTAGTTGTTCAACCTACATTCCTTTCTAATCTGAGGAGGATGTATGCCCACACTAACCTTTTTTTTTAGTCCATGGAGAGTTCTTGAGGAAAACTTCCCACCCAATTTAACGTAAATCAAAACTGAAAAAAGCCAAAAGTTTCAGGACAAGAAAGACTGAATCTCCTGTAAGTTGAGTTCTAATTAAGGATTGACTTCAATTAAATATTTATTACCTGTTTACAGTTATTGTTGATATGGTCATAATTTCAAAGTGCATTTTCCCAAAAAAGATCTGAAAATTAGAAAATTCTTTGTTTTTCAGCGTATCATGAGAAAATGCTTTTGGAATATTAAGGCTATGGAATTTTTGAATTGTCCTTCATACAAATTCCTTTCTTTTGAGTAACATTTTAATCTTTGTAACTACAGTGTGGGCTATCCTGGGAAATTATTTCTTTGATTATGGTGTTTGTTTTTTAACTAACAATGCTGACCCATTGACACTTAGGGCTTTATTTATCCATCTACACATCTATTTATGAACTACATAGCTCCTCATTTGACTTGATGAGTCACTGCCCCCAATTCCAATAACCCCTCCTGACAGATTGCCAGAATTTTTTTCAAATCCTTTATGGGGAGGCCTTCCTATCTTTAGGGGACCCAATAAAGGCTTTGAATTGGTGGTCACATCTTGTATTTACATAATGACTCCTTAGATCATAAGCCATTATAAAGGGATCCAAAAATGTAACACTGTCAAGCCCTTCTATGTGATAAACAAGGCAGGACTGTACCTTTTTCAGCCTCTGTCTCTGGTGGAATGGCTACTGAGATGACACATAGTTAAGGAAGGTGCTGTCAGTCAGCCACTTTTATTAGCAGGTAAAGGAAGCAACCAGGCACACTGGAGAAAAGCAGAGCTGTCTCTAAACACTAATTAGTAAGATTCAGTACTTAAAGCAAGTACATGGAGAAAGGAAGGAAAGAAAAGACGGCAGATGGAGGGAGGGAGGGAGTGAGAGGGAGGTTCTGACACAGAGGGGCCTGGGGACAATAGCAACAGGGGACCCCAGAGGAGGATACAGGTTGGATTGCTGCTGGAGCAGACTGTCTCCTCCGTCTCGTTCGTTAAGGTGACTGAGGTTCTGTGGAGTGCAGGAACTGGAGATTTATGTGAACATCCACTGTATGTCCTTTAAAGTTCTTGCAACTAACTGTGTGTGCCAAATTGTATCTAATTTCCATGAATGATTTCAGTCATTTTCAAATGCCTTTCTTCATTTTCATGAATGCTTTGAGTATGTTCAAATGGAGATACATGGTGAAGTGACTCCTACTTGTTACTGTTAAGGCTCTAATGTCAAGAATAGTAAAATCCAGGCAATCTAAGCCTTCCCACACCCACCCTCAAAATTCTATTTTAAGGAGGCCTAATTCTCAAGATTCCTGGGTCTTCGAAAATAAAAAGCAGAAGTGCTCCATAAAACCAATAGGAGCTCCCAGATATTGATTTTGGTTAATTGGTCCCTCAAGAACCTTTCTATCATAACACTTTTATTTCATTCAAGAATTTTAAATAGGAAATGGGAAGCAAGAAAGGGATATTAGTTAAGGAAGGAAGGGATATTAGTTAAGAACTAGCTGCTGTCACAAATAATACAGAATGGTTCAAACACCATGGAAGTTTATTTACCTCAGTTCAAGGTAGTTGTTCCTTCTCAGTTGGAGGTTGGCTTACCTCCATCACCCAAGTGTCACTCAAGAACTCAGGCCAACGGGGCTCTGCCACCTTTATCATATAGTTTCCAAAGTCATTATAGTCATCTCCATCCCAAGGGAAACAGCATGGAGGAATGTTTATGGGAGATTTCTATGGGCCAGGCCTATGAATTCGGTTCACATTAAATTGGCTAGAACTTAATCACAGGGCATTACCCTACTATAAGGGATACAGGGAAATGTAGTCTTAATTATATGCCCAGGAATGTGAGGAGACAGATTAGTCAATAGTTAGCAGTCTATAACACAGAATATTTTTTTTATATATTCCCCCAATCCTCCCAAAATGCAATACTAATGCTTCATTTCTAAGACCATTACAGAAAGTCAAAAGATGGATATATTTGCTATGATAAGAGTAAGGTTAGGAGCTACCATTTACTGAACACTTAAATGCACACCTTATCTTATTTAATCCTTACATCAACCCTGATGTTTCAGACAAGGAGACTGAGGCTGAGAGAAGATGAGTCATCGTGCAAGGTCACAAACAATGACAGAGCTGGGGTTGGAACCCAGGCTGTCTGAGTGATGGCCATGCTCCTAACCACTTCATTGCATAACCATTACCACATCCCAAAAGGACCAAAATATACATTGTAATCTTCTGCAGAGTAAAGATAAGGTTCTGTTTTTAACACCAGAAAAACCTGCTCCTGCTTCAAAAACCTGCTCCAAAAAACCCTACAAGACTCTATAGGCAGCTGGAGCTGGAGCAAGCAGGAGGCTTGGTTGCCCGGGCGATGAAGGAAGCCAAGCTTCTCCCCTGCTCTGAGCTGGCAACAAAGTTTCAATTATAGAAGACAAATAAATCCAAGATACCTGCTTCCAGCCAGCCTCCACTGGGAGCTTGGGTGGCTGGGGGGTTGTGGCCAGCCTGAAAACGGCCCTCAGCCCCTCACTCAGACTGGCCAGGCACCCCAGCGGAGACCCCTACCGTGAAGGGGCTGTGGCCAGCCTGCAAACAGCCATCAGCCACTCACCCAGGCTGGCCACACCCTCATGGGGTGAGGGTCACCTCTGGGGGGCTTGGCCAGCCTGCAAACTGCCATCAGCCACTCACCCAGGCTGGCCAGGCACTCCTCTATAATAAAAGGGTAATATGCGAATTGACCCTAACAGCAGAAAGACTGGGAATGACTGGTCACTATGACACACACTGACCACCAGGGGGCAGACGCTCAATGCAGGAGCTTCCCCCTGGTGGTCAGTGCGCTCCCACAGCGGGGAGCTCTGCTCAGCCACAAGCCAGGCTGACGGCTGCTAGTACAGCGGTGGTGGTGGGAGCCTCTCCCGCCTCCTCAGCAGCGCTAAGGATGTCCGACTGCAGCTTAGGCCTGCTCCCCACTGGCAAGTGGACATCTCCCGAGGGCTCCCAGGCTGCCAGAGGGTTGTCTGACTGCCAGCTTAAGCCCAATTCCCAAGGCAGTGGGTCTAAGCTAGCAGGTGGTCATCCCCCGAGGGGTCTCAGACTGTGAGAGGGCACAGACCAAGTTGAGGGACACCCCTCAAGTGCACAAATTTTTGTGCACTGGACCTCTAGTTTATATATATAAAAGCCTAAGCAACCAGCCGACCATTCAACCAGTAGCTATGATGTGCACTGACCACCAGGGGCAGATGCTAATGCACAGGCATGGGAACATGGAACAGACTGGCTCAGAGGGAAGGGGGGGAGGGCAGAAGATATTAACCAAAGATCTTATATGCATACTAGAGGCCTGGTGCACAGATTCAGGCACCGGTGGCATCCCTTGGCCTGGCCTGCAGGAATTGGGCTGAAACTGGCTCTCTGACATCCCCTGAGAGGTCCTGGAATGTAAGAGGGCACAGGAAGAGGGCACAGGCTAGGCCAAGGGACCCCACCGGGCCTCTAGTTGTATTATGAAAGTGAAAGTAAGGACCAATTAAATGTGAAGATATCTAGTCAATGAACAGGATAGAATTTCAAATGGGTGTATCTGTGGTGTGTATGTTGGGCTCATGTATGTTGGGCTCATAGACAGTATTATCATTTGAATAATCATAACTATGCCTCTCCTATGTGCCCTCATCATTCCTGTTTTTTACTCTTTTAGGGCATCAATTATTTTTATTGCCATAAATTGGTAAATATGTCACTAACTGATGACTAAGATCAGATCAGAGTTGATGACTTTGAGCTAAAAGGCTTAATATCCTATTATAGATCAACCCCCAGTCTTCTTTCTTTCCATTTGTGTTTTTTTTTAAGCTATTATGTGCATGCCTGAGTACTGTTATTTAAAGATACATTAGTGCTCTTAAGCATTTACTACAAACTCTAGTTGCTCTCTTGTTTCCAGGAGGATATGTATTAAATATTAACCACCAGAATAAATAAAAACTACTTAGTCTACAATTGTGATTATTCTAAAATAAATTTTGTTGCATAAGTGTAGCAAACCCTCTGTCAGCACTCAGAGGTATGTTTTTATCTGCAGATTAAAAACAAAATTGACAATATAGTAACATTTAAAAATATTATTTTATTCAGGAAACAACACTTGTCGTTTTTGAGCTAAGTTAGCAAGAAAAAGTCTGGAAAGGGAAATGTCTGTTTTCCAAAAAGTAAAGTTAGAGCATGTATCCATCCATCCATTCATTCATCCATCCAAGAAATATTTGTTCATATCTGCCATGTCTCAGGTACAGTTCTAGGTGCAGTAACAAAATAAAGCCTCTGCTCTTATAGGAATAATATATTTCCCATGAATTTACTTTTTGATTGATTACACAGAGAATGTTTCTATTCTTTCTAATATAGAGAATGCTTGATGACTCACAGGGATAATGGATATTCTGGAGTTATTTGACTTATCTTTTATCTTTGTGCTCTCTCTTCTCTACCTCTCTTGCTAAGTCATCCTATGAGAAACATGTAAATTGACCATCCCTTCTCTATGCTCACCAGCCAATCAGTGTGAATATGCAAATTAACCTAACAAAGATGGTGGGTTAATTTGCATACACAGGCACCAGGCGGAGAGCAGAAGCGGGAGAGCCAGCAGTTTGGGGGGTGTGGCTCCCTTGGTCGCTCCCTTGGTCGCTCCCTTGGTGGGACATGGTTCCCTCGGTCGCTCCCAATGCGGGGAGCACCAGGAATTCAGGGAATAGGAGTTCTGATGGTAGCCCCAGGACCAGAAGCGGAAGCCCAGAGCGCAGAGAGCACCAGGAATGCTGGGAATCGTAGTTCTGGTGGCAGAAGGATTTCCTAGACACTAGAGCAGTGGTTCTCAACCTTCCTAATGCCGCGACCCTTTAATACAGTTCCTCATGTTGTGGTGACCCCAATTTCATTGTTACAAATTGAACACAATTAAAGCATAGTGATTAATCACAAAAACAATATGTAATTATATATGTGTTTTCCGATGGTCTTAGGTGACCCCTGTGAAAGGGTCGTTCGACCCCAAAGGGGTCGCGACCCACAGGTTGAGAACCGCTGCACTATAGCAAAGTGAGCCTGGAGCAAGTTACTATTGCAGTGGGGGATGGAGGGAAAGCAAAGATGAGAAACATAAGTAAAATCAGAGCGTCTAGGAAAATTTAAAGGAAGATATCCTAAAACTTCCAGGAAATCTCCACCAATGAACCAAAGAAAAAAGAATGCCTCTATTATTCTGTGAGCAACAAACCAAACTGGGTTGGGGGTCTCAGACAATTCGTTCAAATGATTTCAAAGACAGACAGAAACTTCCAGATTGGAGAGGGCTTCTTTGAGGGCTCCCAGATTGGAGAGGGTTCAGTTCTGGTTGAGGGACTCCCCCCTCCCTGCATGAATCTTTGTGCACCGGGCCCCTAGTTCTATTTATATTTGTCCTCTGCCTTCTGTTTGTGTCTCTCTAACTTACCTCATATTTCACTACTTTATTTTATTATTCACAGCCTCTTTTTTACTTTCAGCAATTATGTTTTTATTGCCATAAAAGTTTTATCACAAATATTTTAAAATTATACTTTGATTTCATTTTATTGAGAGTATAAATTGGCTATACTTAGGAAAGTTGGGGTAAAAGAGGTCACTTTTTCTGTTTTCTCTTATTGTAATTTCTAATTTTCAAGTTTTCTTCAAACATAGGAAAGGAGAAAACTATAATAAAATTCTATACGTTATTAGCTTTTTAAAATAGAGGGACAAAAATAGAGTGGTATAAAGTGTTTTTCTGGAGTATAGTTATTCACAAGATTGTATTATTAAGTATGGGTTGAAATTTTCTTCAATTTATGTACTGATGTCAGAAAACTGTGTTTCAGAACACTGAACTCATGTGTCTTTGCAATTGACCTTGAAGGCTGGCCAATTAAATATGAGATAAAATCCGTCAATCATTTCAGTGCCATATTCCCCTGCTGAAAATGTTCCAGCCAGGGATGACTTGATACCATATGGCATTTGATTGTTTATTGGAAAACAAATAGGAAGATTATTCTGTTTCTTCAAAAGAAACATTTAAAATAATTTCTGTTGGTACCTCTATGCCCTTTAGAACCACAGTCCTTAATATTACTACTCTGCATACATTCATCATTAATAAACATTAACAATATTTCCAAAAATGACAACTAAGTATATCCAAGAAAAGTAGAAATACCTAATTTAATTTATTATTAAAAAATGTATGCTATATTTTATGAAATTTGTGAGAAAAGATCTTAAATGATAATATTTTGTAAGATTTTATAAGTCACATAATTCTAATTTTCAAAATGTAATGCATATTCTTTTAAACATTGTTTTTATTCTAATAGAAACATACATCTATATTTTAGTATCATTCAACATTCTTCTGTTGACTATCTTCTTTGGGATGCTTATTTAGCTTTGCATAACTTAGATGTGTGGAAGCGTCAGTAACCTTTAATTATTAGGATGAAGCACACATATTTAATATTTGAAACCATAATACAAATCATTATTAGGAAAATTACATTTTGGTTGCCACTCTTTTTTGTATCAATGCATTAATTCCTGCATAGCTCTTTTTACTTACCATAAACCATTATATGATGCTCATTAGCAGCTATATGATCTCCACTTGCAAGTGTGTCTACATGGAGCAAAACATTTTAATTTAAAACTAAGAAGATAAAGAAGTTGTTAGTAAAAGTCCCAGATGATTGGCAGGAGAGAACTCAAAACAACACTCAAAACAACAAATGAAAGTACTATTGAAGAGAAAAGTAAAAAGAATAAATTTGTTCAAACACTTCCATTTATATTATTGTGAAATAGTTTATATCCTAGCAAAGTTTCATTGTAATACCAGCATTTGCCCATGTCTCAATCCCTAAATTTGGTAGTCTAGCCTAGTTTCTGTAGATCAGATAATGATCAAGTCTGGAAGTAAATTTTGCTCTAAATAAAGCATTATGGGAAAATCAGTTTCCTCTTCTGGACATGCAGTTAGTCACTGTTTCCTGATTTCCTTTGTAGTTAGGCATGACCATTTGACTGAGTTTTTATGATTAAAATGTGAATTGAAGTGGTGATCTAAAATGTCTATTAGAATAGATTGATTATACTATCTAGCAAAAAATCCATTTTTATCAAGGTAGGGCTACTACTATAACAATTATACCTCCCCAAAACAATAGAAATGTAACATCATTTCAAAAACTTCCTACCTGCATTCTTTATTTCTCACTTCCAACTTGATATAGATAATAACAAGTCCCATGGGGTAGGGGGACACCACTTGAAAAGGGCATGGTCTCTGAATTTCTTCTTGGAAAAGAACCACTCAAAGATTTATAACACCTCTTTTGGATGGTTTTAAATAAATAATCTTCCATTTTGTCTAAAACATTGTGCATTCTTTGAGTAGTTTTTTGTTCTGTTTCCAACTTTATGTTTGTATACCTTTTTTAAAGATTTTTTATTTATTTTATTTTTTCCTATCACCATTTATCCCTGCTATACCCTCTTCCACTTCCACCCAGCCCCTCTCCCTGATAATCACCACACTGTTGTCCCTATCCATGAGTTCTTTCTTTTTTCCCTTTTTTGCTTAATCTCTTCACACCCCTCTCCCCCTCAACCCAGAGCTGTCTGCCTGCTTTATCTATGAGTCTGTCACTATTTTGCTTGTTAGTTCAGTGTTCATTAAATTCCACATGTGAGTGAAATCATATGGTGCTTGTCTTTCTCTGACTCGCTTATTTCACAGCATAATGTTCTCCAGGTCTATCCATGCTGTCACAAAATGTAGAGTTTTGTCCTTTGTATGTCCTAGTACTATTCCATTGTGTAAACGTGTGATAGCTGCTTATCTACTCATCTACTGATGGACACTTGGGCTGCTTCCCAATCTTGGCTATTGTAAATAATGCTGCATTTAAATAATATTTCTGCCTACCTAGGTGAACACACATCATTTTGGCTCAGGAGAGGTTTCCTTGCAAGTTTGACTTCATTGTTGGTTTAATCGGCTTTTGTAGTTCTAGTTGTTTTGCCAGCTTCTGGCCTTGTAAAAGGACTTCATCTGTGAAATGTTCTTAACTAGTTTCTGATTACTTTTCTGGTTCTTAAAAGACTGTCTTTCTTCATGTCTAGCATGCCCCTGGCTGCCTTCTAGTAATGATTAATGGTGTGCTGTACATTCATAGCTTGACTCTTGACTCTAGCTAGACTCTTACTCTGAACTCCACAGTAGCTGCAAACTCTCTGAGACTCCCCTGAGAATGTTTGGCCAGCTCCTACATCTGTCTGGTATATTTGTACCCCACCTAGCCTCGCAGTCTGATTTCCCCAACTTGTCTTGGATTGAGAGTTAATGTATCATTGTATAAAGTCCTATTGGAAGACTGGCAATGCTCACAGCTAAGGTTGCTGTGTCTAGTAGAGTGTATCTGTGGCCATATAAAGGCATGAAGAGGGACTCAGGTTAGCATTCTGCTTCAGAGGGTAAGCATCCAAGTTAAGTCACGGAGTTTCTAATCCTACTTTTATCACTCGCTAGTTGTAAACTAAAAGTTGGAAGTGACCCAGGGAAAGTTTTCAACTTACTTAGTTCTATAACTTTGATACATATCTGAGTTTATCATCTGTAAAATGTTGTCTTTTTCGTTATAAATGCATCACCTCCTTATCTTGTGTCTGGAAAAATGTGCCTAGAAAACTGCTTTAGACACTAAAGAGGCATCTGTTGAAAGAGTTCAGTGAATATACAAGATCTCCTCCAGCTCAGCATTCTTAAATATATTTAATTTGAGCCATTTTAATGATTTTTTAATGTTTTCTTTCTTTGTAAGAATAGTGTTTATCAGCTATTCTAATATTTTACTCATTAAACGTTTGGGTAAAATAATAACATAGTAATTAGAAAATAACATAAGAAGAATTGAAAATGCGCATTTCTCTTTTTATTGCTATGTAATCAACATATAACATTATATTGCACATTTGGATTTATAATTCTCAAAATATTATTGCATATCCTTTGGAGTCTTCCTAAGTATTTAAATGAAGTAACAATGCATCTGAAACTCATCAGAAAATTGATTGACTTGTAATTGTTATCCATTAGACTATAGACTAACTTGCTGAGAAAAATAAAAAATAAAACAAAACAATTTCCATAATGTGGTTTGAAAGTAATACAGCTTTATTCCTAATTCATGTAACAGGGCTGGGCAAGTGAAAGGATGGCAGAGTGGTCCTTCCTCAGGTAATCATGCATGGTCAGCATTGGATTTCAGGGTCCCCCTCAGAAGTAGCTCTATTCCAGTTACTAGAAGGCAGATGATCATGGAAAAGCTTCCAAAAAAGGTCTTCATTGTCTATCCTGGAACAGCTCTCTATTACTTCTGCTCACATTCCAACTGGCCAGAAGTAAATTCAGTGGAAATATGCTCTTTTTCCAGGAAAAAGAGAGAAGATCCTGGATTTTGAAGCAATTTCTGTCACAAATATCTTTCCATCTTAAGTTTATATTCTAGTGATTCCTGCTCCACAGAAAATTAGTCTAATTAATATGCATGTTACTAATCTTAGATTTTTCAAAAAGTTCACAACTTGTGAATCCAGTAATCAAACATAGAATTATTTAAGCAAATTAATATGCTAAACAATAATGCTCTTTACCTCATTAAAAACCTATCTATATATAATATTTTAATTATGGTAATCATAAATTATGAATGAGTGATAACTTAAGCAAGTCTCCCATATTTACTGTTTAACTATTTTCAATCATTGTAAACAATTTGAAGTTGTATAACACTTTTAAAAGCCCTTACAATCTTTTTATAATCTTGAAGATTTTCTGTTTTTTTTTAGCAGTGTTACTAAAACATGCATGTCTAGGTAACAGTTCAGTTTAATGGAAAAATGAATTATTTAGTAAAAGTTGCTGATGCAAGGGGTTAGCCATCTGGAAGAAAATATAGTTTGACCATTAAGTCAGATATATTCAAAAATAAATGTTGATGGATAAGAGACAAGTTAATAAAACAGAGGAAACTCTGGGAGGTAAGTTAAATAAAAATTAAAAAAACCTGATCCTGTGAAAAAATATTTTAATATAAAGTGTACTATTAAACAAAATGAAGCAAAAGATAAATTGATAGAAAAACAGCGCAATTGTAGGTCAGATATATAGTTTACAATGTGGAAACTTTTGCAGTTAAGTAAACAAAAAACAAACCTAGAAGATGTTTGGTGGAAGCAAAACAAACTCAAAAGATAGGCATTCAAAGAACAGCAAATATAATCAATAATCATAAAATCATTTTCAATAATAATAGGGAAATCCCTTGTAAAATAAGACATGTCTTTTTCACTTCTCATAATTTTTAAAATTGTGGTGTGAAAATACTTAGAGTTTTTGGGGTCTAATACATCATGGATGAAAATGCATATAAGTACAGATATTTTGGAATATTATCAGATGATCTATTAAATCAAAAAATGCATATGCTCTCTGACCCAGGAATCATACTCCATGAACTTCTATCTTATGCAAACTAAGCAACCAATATGTAATATCATAGGAACAGTATTAAAGCATCATTACTAGTGTAAAGAACCTGGAAAACATGAATAAGAAAGTAATAGAATGGCATGCCATACCATGAATACTTTGCAGCCAAAATACAGTGGGGCCTTGACTTACGAGTGTCCCGACTAACGAGTTTTTCGAGATACGAGCAGTCTCTCGGCCGATTTTTTGCTTTGAGTTGCGAGCTAAAATTCGGGAACGTCACAGTGAACGCCACAACATCAGCCCAGCATCACGTGTCTCACTCGTTCACAATTGATTTGACATAAGAGTAATTTGAGTTACGAGCTCCGTCACAGAACGAATTAAACTCGTAAGTCAAGGCCCCACTGTATATGACTTAGAGGTTTCTCATATTTTCTCAGAAGGGTTCAAATGATGTATTTTTTGAGTGTGAAAGCATAGATGCAGAGAGTTGTGGATAAAATAATCCACTTTTGTAAAGTAACTAATGATACATTTCTACTGAATGCATAGTTTAAAGTGTACATATTTAAATTGTCTTATACTTCATTTGTGGGTATTGTGGACAGACTGAACCTGTAAGCAGCAAAATAAGAGATAAAAAATTCTATTCCTGTCAATATCTGCTGTATTGATTTTTTCTTTTTGCACAACAAATCACCACAAACTTAATGGTTTAAAATACCATAATTGTATAATCGCACAGAGTCTGTGGTTCAGTGATTAGGGTATGGGATAGCTAGGTTCTCTGCTTGAAGTCTCACCCACCTACATCAAGGTTTTGCCTGGTTTCCTGCTGCCTTCTGGTTGTTGGAGTCCTGTTTGAAGACTGTAACTTAGTTATTGATAGAATTCAATGCCTTGTGGTTATAGGACTAAGGTCTCTGCTTATTTTGTTTATGTTGCTGGTTGTCATCTGGGGACACTCTCAGGTCCTAGCTGTTGCCTAAATTTCCTTGCCAGAGTCCCCATAGGAAACTCACAACAAGGTGGCAGGTTGATCCTTCTTTGACTAGAACAATATTGTCCACTGAAATTCTCTCTCTTTGGCTTCACCCAAAATCAACTGACTACTATCCTAATCACAGAAATGATATCCCATCACATTCACTGGTCTTGCTCAGTCTCAAGGGGAGGGAATTGTAGAAGGTATGTAAACAGAGGGCAGGAATCATGAGGGCCATCTTACTCTGCCTACCACAACTGCCCAGAAAATAAAATATGTTTATATGATCCAACTTTGATAGCAATGCATATAGATGGACATATAGTTAGATAAAAATGCATGAAGGATGGCTATAAAATGTTGTTGGTAATTGATTTGGAAGAGTGAGTTTTCTCTTGGTTTTCAGGTAATTATTGCTTCTCCCCTAAACTTTAATACATAACCTGAAAGTTTATTTTGCTTTACAATGAATATATATAATTTATATGATAAAAATAAGGTAGTTAATTTTAATATTAAAGATAGAAACAGCTCTGTGTGTTATGCTTACATTTAGGCTACAAACAAATATTTTAGAAAAACATGTCAAGAGTATAAATGGGACTATTTTGAGTAACATCCTTTGGTAAGTTATAAAATCACATAGTTATATTGCCTTTTTATTTTATTCAGAGGAAATGAAGAGTTCTGTCAAATTCAGTGCTGCTATTTAATCAGAGTAGTACTCTTCCACATCAAAAATTCTGATCCTTTTCTTCATCAATAATTAATATATAAAATTCAAGCACCATTAAATGTATTCTTAGTTTGCTTTGATATTTTTTTGCAGACTGGTGCTTATGTATTATTTCTCTAAAATTGTGATCATTTAGTTATTTATCAACCGACTAGAGGCCTGGTGCACGGATTCGTGCACGGTGGGATCCCTTGGCCTGGCCTGCACCCTCTTGTAATCTGGGACCCCTCAGGGGATGTTAGAGAGCTGGTTTTGGTCTGATCCCCGAAGGCCAGGCCAAGGGACACCACCAGTGCACAAATCCATGCACTGGGCCAGTTTTGGCCCCATCCCCACAGGCCAGGCTGAGGAACCTCATTGCACCAGGCCTCTAGTATGTATATAAGATCTTTGGTTAATCTCTTCTTTCCCTCTCTTCTTCCCCATTTCCCTCTAAGATTCATCAGTCTGTTCCATGTTTCCTTGCCTGTGGTTTCTGCTCCTGCATTGAGTGTCTGCCCCCTGGTGGTCATTATGTGTCATAGCTACAGACCGATTGGACGATTGCTTAGGCTTTTATATATATAGATGGTAATTTAAACATAGATACATATATAGAATTATAGTTTGCTATATATTTGCAGGTTTAGTAAATTTTAGTTTGCAGTTCCTAAAACTTTTATTACTATAAAGACATTCTATTTATTAAACTTGGCCCTAGTAACATATTTAGTAATAAGTATATTTAGGATGCGATGTAAAGTGAGTGAACTATTTTTCTGAGATGAAATGATTCATCTTTCTGAAGTAGATAATATTTGTGGTTGTATTTAAATATAACATTATTTGTACCAGAGCATGTGTGTGTGTGCATGTATGTGTGTGTATGTTTGCACACACATGTAGTGTTCCTAGGAGGAGACAGACAGATAAATTTTAAAAACAGAGTTAATGTATATATTTCAGGTAAAAATTTGGCATTTATCTTGTCTCATATTATTTTCAACCTGTATTTGGAATTTTATTTCCTTTATGCTGATCTAGAAAGGAAATAACCTGAGTAGTAGAAGAATTTCTGAGCATCTCTTGTTTTTATCTACTCAAGAGCTATTCTTCACTCTCCTGGTGGTAGAACCTCATGTTTAGTTTGGGGGCAATATCCCCCCCCCAATAGAGATGCTTGGAGGGGCTATAAATCAAAATGCTCACTCCTCCACTTGTCAAGGGATGCAAAGGGCAAACCTCCACTCTATCAAATTCACCCTCAATACTCACTTCAGGATAACACAAGAGCCGAAGATCATGAGAATTTTTTATCCCGAAGACAAAGGGCACTGTCTACTACTTCTTGCTTCTCTAGTTTCTATATTTTTATGAAAATCCAGGCTCTTTATCTCTTCCTTCAATAACCCCATATCAATAAGTTCTACTTAGCTTTTGTTTTGTAGTCTATTAGTAATAAAGTCCATCTATATATATATATAAAAGCCAAGCAACCAGAACGACCAGTCACTATGACACGCACTGTGGCCAGCCAGCCAGCCAACCAGCCCAATTGGGGGCAGCGCCGGCCAACCTCCCATGGCCCTTCCCCCTGGCCAGCCCCCATCGGCCCCAATTGGGGCAAGCTGGCCGGACCCCACCTGTGCACAAATTCATGCACTGGGCCTCTAGTTATTAATAAAAAGTTAATAAAGTTATTAATAAATAATATTATCTGATAGAAGATGTTGTGCAGAAGATACTTGCAGTTAAAAACAAAACATATCCAATTGGAAAAACATGTATTTCTGAGCCTATTGAGATCCAGGGATCAGTTACAGTTACCATACTCTGTGTACCCCCAGTCCTAACTGAGCCTTGGTGTAGTATTTTTTCTCCATAAAACTGTGCATCTTAAATTCAATTTAGTCATTTGTTTCTTTATCATATATGGGAATTAAAAGTAATACTTGGACTTCTTCATCTATAAGCATTGTGGTTATAGCTATGTGCAGCCTGATTTGATTGCATTAGTGTTTTTTTAAACTATGCTTCAGGATATTTTGTAATCATTCAGCAGCCAGGCAATCTTCAAATAAGTCCCTAAGGATGCTTTCAAATAGCTTGTTTTGTCTTTTACATCCCATATCATTCCTTAGATGTAGCATTTAGTAAAAATCACGATGTCTCCTTTTAGTTTTGCATATTGGAAAGAATAATGCACTTTTGGAAAAGAGTTACACTTCAAAAACAACTGACAGTATTTCAGATTTTCTCAGGAGGCATACCAATGGACATAATTATTTCAAACAATTATTTACACAAGTAACTTCAAGCACTTTTACAATCAAGTCATGTATAGCAAAAATATTACTTAAGTAAGAATTAAACCATGAAGAGAAGCTCTTTTGAAAATCAATTCCTCAGTAACTCTCTAGTGAATCATTGTTTTAGCCAGACTCAATTATAAAAAGGTATATGGACATTTCAGCTTAAAGTCTAGGAAGATATACCTACTAACAAGAGAAGGTTAACTTTGTATTTAGGAAAGAAGGATGAGACACTCTGTAATGTCACAGAAATTACAGGATAATTTCTTTGTATGATATTATACCTCACCCTTCTGTTGTTTTCTTATAGATGGCCTCATAAGTCACAGGATCAGTAGATTAAAGAAAACACTTGATGTCGAGATAGCTGAGATCCACTTCAAGTCCAGACTTTTCTTGACGTGCTTAACCTTGATTTGAGATTCTTTTCTAATATGCAGAACAGCCCTGCATACATCTTTATGAGAAAAATATTTTTCAATAACTTATCAATCATAAGATAAATACAATTTGGGTGGGGAAAGGAAAATAAATACATATATCTGTGCACTTTTAAAAATGTTTGCTTTGAGAGGAATAATAACTCTATTTTACAGTCTGCCTTTCCTCCATCATTTACTTATATTAAAGGTTCCTCAAGAAGCAAGAAGTTAAAGGAAGAACAGAGACCATGAGCAACATAGTTTTTTAATATATTTCAAATGAGAAGGCAGGAATAGTCTATATGTTGTAAATGAACAGTTAACATGTACCATGTTTTTATATTTCATTTTTATTTTTTATTGTTTTACTATTTTATTGAATTTATTGGGGTGACATTAGTTAATAAAATTCTGTAGATTTCAGGTGTACATGTCTATACTGCATCATCTGTATATTGTATTGAGTGTCTAACACCCCAGGCCACATCTTCACACTTTTAAAACAAGAATGTGTGTCATATTCAGAAAAGACACTTTATTCACTCACAAAGTTGTTTTCCATGAGCCTGTCCTGAACCCTCCTAGAATGACAATATTTCTAGAAAACCAGGGCACAAAACAAGAGATAAAGAGCAAATATTAAGTAAACACAGGTGATAAAAAGGTGTGGACATCTTGAGAACTCATTGTAATGACATTTCCTCACTCTAGGTAACTGAATCTATAGTCTTAGTGAGTTTTATATTTAGAGAGTTATATTAATTTTTTGGAATTCCAGAATAATTAATAATAATAATGTACAATAATTCTATCTACCTTTTAAGGTATGTATACCTACCTTTTAAGGTATGTATAATATGAGTAACCTGATCCAGAAAGTAGTGTATAAACCCAATATTTATGGCTAGTTAGAAAAAACAACCTTCCATTTTTTTATACGCTATTCAGAAAAGAGTTGCTATCTTAGGTGCTGTTTCATCAGCCAAACCTAAAAAAAGAAAAATCAGAAATATTTAAATAAGTAGATTTTCAAAATTATGAGATAATTGGACACCACAATTTCCTGTTTTCAGGCTATATTGGTAATAATTTTTACTGATAAATATTCAGAATGCTATTTTAAAATTTGACCCTATGCTGTTACCTCAGAGAGGCCAGATCATTTCACATAGCTTTGTGGTTCTCTAATGACAGGACAAAGCGGCTCTTCTGCTGACCTGAGCTGCACCCAGAGAGTAGTGATTAGGCTCGCCATCAGAGAGGTCTTTCCATCCGAAAGCCACACACAGGGGCAACTCTTTAATGTCCTGCTCATCTTTCTGAAGGGCACAGGTATCACACTGCAGCACACAAGGAAGCCACCAGTATGAAGTATGTAAATATTGGTTAGAACCAGGAGCAAAAAATTAGGGAACAATGGCAACAATGATAGAGAAACCTGACAAAGGAGTCTCTCATACTTTGTCAATAAATAATATATAACAGATTACCTCCCACCGCACTATATAAGGTCCTATGTTACAATATTTTAGTCCCCTTCATTGTGCAATGCGATGCAAAGAGCTAAGTTGATGAACTAGATTAATTTCATATAAGGCTGTAGAAATATGGGTGAAAAGAATTAAAGTACACAAAAGCTTTGAGCATCCTTTAATCTTTCTATAATTTATGGGGAATTCTTTAAAATGTTTGCTATCTAAAACTGCATTACATAGTAGTTAATACAAAGCAGTATGAAATTCTTGTGGGTTCAAGAGTAAATATCTAGAATAGTGCTCAATAATTATTTGTGAATTTACATTAATTTTCACATAGTCAATGCTAAGTGATGATAAGCTTTTAACATATTATAATAATAACAATAAAACATATAATATCTGTAATAACTTTAATATTTTTCATGCAGTTTTCACTCTAACAAAATTAACTGTTCCCAATTATACACACAAATATCCAGTTACCAACCTTCACTAGAAATAAAGACTGAGAGTGCAGCAGTGGGTTCACTATTTACATGCCTGTCCAGTACGGTTTTTATTTGTGGGTATGTTTCAGGGAGAATACCAGAAGGAGTAAGTCTGATGACTATCTTTGTAATTATGTTTCTAACCTTGTATACATGTATATATATATCTTTTTGATATATGAAGCAAGATTAAAATGTAAGCTATCAAACTGGAGGAAAAAAGAATACATAGAAAGAAGTAAGTTGTATTAACCAAATGCTATTTCCCTTTGAGAGGTAGTTTTGGAGTCTTTGCATCTCTGAGAATAGATTTTAAAATGTGTTTATGGTGCTTTGTGGTCAGCGTAGTTTTCCAGAGACGAGAAACTGTTTCCGAGTTCTGTTCATCTTTTGCAAGCAACACTTTGATACCAGTGACTCTCTCACCACTTGCTTTATATTTTATTATGGAACAGTCTCCTGGCTACTGTCACCTTGTGATAGGGAAGCACAGTTCCTTTGCTTTGCCACATAAGCCAGCCTTGAAATTCAGTCCGAGTTCATTATGCTGCTTCTGCCTCATTTAGGCCCAGGCGTGGAAGGACATAAAACTCAAAACTTAGCTTGAGGCACAGATGAAATGGATTTCAGTTTTGTAAGGAATTAGAAATTGCTTTAGGATAGATGGATTTTATACAGATAGGAAATAAATGTCCTTAAAGAAAAACTAGCCATAGAGGGAAAGATTGTAAAGCACAAGGAGAATGCTGGCAGAAGGGACAAGCACACAAAGAGAATGAAAATGACAAAGAGGTGTATGTGAAAAACCATTCAGAAGGCATATTATGAAAGCGTGCATACTAAAACAAATAGCAAATGTAGCACCAGCAGTCTGAAAATAATGCTCGTATATCTGGCCAGAACTGAGAAAGGAAATAAATTTGAGAAAGACAGTAACTATTGAGCATGTATACAAAACCAAAAAAGGCAACAATATAGATGTGGTGAGGGACAGAGGGAAGGGCGGACTGGGTCTGGGTGGAGGCGGGCCAAAGGGGTGGGGAGGGTATAGGACATCTATAAAAATGTCAACAATAGAAATAAAATATAAAAAAATTAAATATATATTTAAGATTTGGAATGACATGTACATTGTTCTAAGGGTGATGGAATGAGAGTAACTGAAAATTGACAGAAAAAATGTATAACTGGAGTATCGATATAGCAAAATATAAGCAATTTTTGGGACTACTCAGAGGTAATGAGAAGATTTAATTTAAAGAAACATACTCCTCTCTTGGCTATTACTTTCATAGAAGAAAGTATATTATACATATATTTTATACTCAACTGATTGCCTTACTGAATAAAAACTGAAGTTAAATTAAATTGATATTCTTTGTCAAGGTTAGGTAATAAAGGAACCCCTAAGCATGCTTTTAATGAGGCTGAGTTTTTAGTGCTTCCCAAATGCACACTGTAATTTTTCTTCTCCTGTAATTTGTAGATATTTCTCTTTTCTTTTCTTTTTTTGCCATTATCGCCTCTTTACCCACCATTTGTAACATCACAATCACTGCCACTTTTTCATGGTGCTTTGCTTTCTATGTTTCTATCTGCTCTCTTCTATCTGTTTCTATGTATCTACCTGTCATTTTTCTAATTCTAATGCTACCTATCAACTATCTAATACTATTTTATAATTCTATACATACACACAATACATATATGTGCAACACATATATGTTTATTATCTAAAATTTCTGTTTGTTTTTGTGCCGGCTGAGAAGGTTTTAAACTCTTTCTGTAAGGAATTTAATGATACGATTTGAGAAATTTCTGGGGACTCCGAAGCCACCTTATGAATGAGATCCTACTCTACTTTACCACTCTCTTTGTATTTGTCCACAAAATAGTTAAACTTACGGTTAGAGGTCTACAAGTAGATAGCCTGGTTTTTATTGTCACACTACACTTTCTAATTTTCTGATAGTAGATCTTTAAACATCATCCACAGAAACGCATATTGAGTGCTACCTTTGGATAAGAAAGTTAAAAAATTATATATGTAAAACACATAATGTGGTAAATTCTGGTGTATAGCTTCCAATCCACCGTTTTTAGTTGTCTGAATGAAGCAAATAACATCACACATCTACATTTCTGGTTTCATTGTATGTAAAACTGAACATATAATAAGAACTACCCTGAAATTGTTTTTATAAAATAAATGTTATAGCACAATGTTTGCAATGTAATGTGCTCAATGAAAGCTAGCTGTTATTATTATGAGATGATGATATACATATATGTATATATAATTAAAGAGATATATAGTAAACATAGAAGGTGTTTTATATTAAAATTTCAGAACATTTCACTTAGCACATGAGTGAGGAAGATGTCGAGGTGGTTTACAGAGCTTGGCAGAAGGCCATCTAGACAGTAGGGTTGATGGGATTGATACAGTAGAAGAAGAACGTGGAAGGTTTAATAACAGAAATGCAAGGTGGACAATGCCACAGAGAATTTAACATCCCGTGATCCTAGACGAATGAGTATGCAGAGTGTTTAGGTTTTGCAACGTATGTGATTGCTTTAGATACATGAAGTTTTGAGTTTAGTGATTATATGTATCCTGTCAATCTTGAATTTTTTGGAGGGCCAAGGTGGAATCTTTTGTAGCATGTTCAGTAATGTGCTTTGACCCAAAAGACAGATGAAGCAATTCTTCAATTGTTGCAGCAGTAAGGTTTTTCTTTTTAAAAAAATAATTACCAGTGTGGCAATATTTCCAAAAACAGGCTATTTGTCTTTGCAGTATTGCTCACCCCCCAAATTTAAGGAAAAGGCCCAGTTTAAGTTTTTTCTTACCATAATTTTTTCCTGTCTTCTTGAAACTCTCCCATGTCTTACAGTTTCCTTGAATTTTACTAAATTGTGAAAGGTGATCTTTGTCAGAAGTGAAACACAAGAATGTGATGCTGTGTGCTAGCAAATTCATGGATATTCATAATCTCATCAGAGTTGATAGACACTGTTGAGAAAAGATGTAAGAAATATTTCAGCAACTACTGTGGAATTTTCTGCTTCTTTTGTGATATGAAAAGAAGTTTCTTGTTTCTTCAAAGCAATGGTTATAGCATATACCCTTCCCCTAAACTCTGGAGTTGTTTAAACTTCAGAAGTTTGTTTCTCTGTGGTTTGCACTCTTGTGTTGCATTAGTTGCAAAAGCCTTAAAGTTGAAAGCAAATCGAGAAGTATTGATTCAGCGTAGGCTTACAGAGAGAGTGGCTTAGAAAAATAAAATTCATTTGATTGCATCGTAGATCTTTGTTATAAAGCAGTAAGTTCTTTGTTTGAACCAATGTACTTTCTAAAACAAGTTTGAAATAATTCTTGATATAGAGTTCATAGACACAGTTTTTCTCAAAATGTAGGTACACTGTATTATACTGACTTGATTACTAATGTTTAAATGCAGTATTTAAATTTTCAAAGTGATTTTTATTTTGTCTTTAAAATACAAGTTCTTTGTAGAATACATGGTGACCAGCTGTACCAGTTTACCTGAAACTGAGAGGTTTCCTGGATTTGCCTTTTAGTGCTCAACCAGGATAATCCTGGGCAAACCTGGATGGTTAGTTACTCTAAATATTTTGCACAAAAAAACATACAGAGTATATAAAGCAAATAAACATCTATGTGGCCTGCATCTGCCATATAACCACAATTTAAATTCAACTGGTAGTAATTGGTTCATATTCTTACGATAGGATTCAATATATCCTGATTATTTTTTGGCATGAATATATTTCTGTAAAAAGCAACTACTTGGAGTATTATGTTCATTTTCAAATGAAATATATATGCCCCAAGGAAATCACCATTTAGCATTAATGATAATATTAATAAAGTTCTTCTATTTAAATTAAGGTTAGATAATTATTGAATTATGAGTCAGATTAAAAAGGAAAACATATCATATGAAACTGAGCAGATGGTGGTCACAAATGCTAAATGAAAAAAAAGTAATAAGGAAAAACATATAGTTTAAATCAATCCCTTTCCTGTTTATTTCTAAACTCTCATTTTATTTCCAGAGTCCTTTAAAATTTAAGGTAGCAATTTAAGAAAGGCTAAGACAATCAGTTGCTAATCTAGGATAATTTGTTTCAGCTGGAATATTGATTGAGCCATCCAATATTTGTAGGTAAATACTTTGCATTATTTATGAACATTAGCTAGTAAGCATTTTTTGTATTGCTTGAACTACATTAACAGCAAAAAAATAAAAATAAAAATAAAACAACACCAAGAACAGTTAACAGATGCTTAGAAAGTTCTGGAAGTCATTTGAGATGTATTTTTTATATATGAAAACTAATTAATTGACATAATTAATGATCCAAATAGTGCTCCATTTCTTTGGTTTCTATCACAGCAAAACTTTGCATATGTTTATAGATAATTCAACATTGTAAAGATATAAGTTCTCCCTAAGTTACCTTGTAAATTAAACATCATCCTGAAAGATGTACCAAAATTTTTGTATATAGTTGGACAAATTAATAATAAATTTCATATTAGAACACAAGCATGAAAGAGTTGTTAGAACACTCAGAAAGAAAAACTGAGAAAAGGCACTAGATCTAACAAATATTAAAACATACTATAAAGTCTCTATAATTAGAATTTAAGAAGTGATACATAGAAAGAAAATATACTATTGGATTTACATAAAAAGCCCAGAAATAAAAATATATGAAAATTTTGTATATCATATAGTGAAATCTCAAATTATTGGACAAAAAAATCTGTTCAGCAAATTGTGTACCAGTATGATTCATATCTCAAACCACACAAAGGATAAACTGCAAGTGGATTATAGATCTACGGTAATATAATTAAACTATACAGGTACAACATTAATCTTGGGTGAGTGCCTCTTTAACATTGATGTAGGAAAAGGATTTTTTAAGCTATTACTCAATATTCAAAGACAAGAAAATAAAATATTGATGTATTTTACTGCACTGAAAGCTTGCATCGCTAATAACACCAACAGCAAAATCACAGTATGGAAAATCACAGGAGAAAATAAATAGAATATTAACCACAAAGTGGGGGGCAATGGGGCAATAAAGACACATATATAATATCTTAATCAATAAAAAAGAAAAAGAAAAAAAAAGAGTCCTAAAAACTGATGGACATAGGGACAAAATACAAAAATAAAAATGGGGAAAAAGGTATGAACAGGAATTTCATATATACACAGAAAAAAGGTGTAGAAATGGACCTTAAATGAAAAAACCTCAAACTCTCTCACCTCTCATATTGGTAAAAATTAAAAAGTATGTCAAGTATGAGGTTGTAGGGAGTAAAAATGAGAATAAATATAAACTGAGAAATATAATATTAGAAGATAAAACTAAATTAAAATGGCAATGAAGAAAATAATAGATACAGAACAAGACTGAATATGGCATATTTGTTTAATAGAGAATATTTTATTTATATCTCATTTAATTGATTAGATTTGCTTCATAAACTATCACACTGCATTCATTATTTCTTGTCAACCTCTTACCATAAAAATGGCTAAATCACAGATTTAATGCTACTCTGTCCCTAGTGAAAAACTCGTAAAGCTCAACCTGTCCTGAACAAGCATAGCAAAAGGTTTTCATTCTTGGGTTAAATCCATTATTTGTTCAAGAGACCATCTTGGCTCAGTGTGGAAGTGTCCTTTGATCCGTGAGAAAAATAAATCTATGTGGTTTATTTGAATGGGTAGTGGTAGTAAGAATACGAGTATATGGCATCTTTATCCTTCAGGAATGGATGTTAGCTCCTTACCAAGGGATATATAGTCTGTCACATGTTGGTGTTCGCCCTGTCCAATCTCCCAGCTTCACCTGCAGGAACGCCGTGTTAGGAATCTATCACTCTCAGCACCCCCCACCTATCCTGCTTCATGGCTTGGCTTGTGATCTTTGCTCAGCCTAGCATAGCTTTGTCACACATATCCTACCCCTGCCCTTCTTTCACTTCCACCTTCCCCTTCCCAAGAAACATTTTGCCCAGCTAATTCAGCTTACCTTCTAATGACAACTTCAACAGAACTCATATTACTTGTGATTAATTTAATGAACAGAGTGCCTACTGTTGTTAAATACCATTCTAGAGCCTGGAGGTAAGGCTGTCACAATAGAGTTCTTTTTGTTCTCATGGACCTTACAATCTGAAAATAATACATTTATACAAGTAATGATACATTTTTACTTGAGATAGGTTTTATGTATGAGAAAAGGTCATATAAAAAGCATTCTGAAACCTTCCAGGGTCTGCAAAGAGTCTCTCTTCTATGCCCACATATTATTCTGTTTTCTCACTAGAATACAATCTTTGGGGGGCAAATATAAAGTACTGAGTACAGCATTTCATCACTAGCAAGTGTTTAATAATTGTTTAACTTAAAAATGTGAAATGATCAACCATTAATCATATGTAAATGTTTTCTTTGATATTTTTTAAAATAAAAGTATACCTTAAAAAATCTTTGCAGCCCTAGCTGGTTTGGCTCAGAGTATAGAGCATCGGCCCATGGACTGAAGGATTCTGGGTTCAGTTACAGTCAAGAGCATGTACCTCGGTTGCAGACTTGATCCCCAGCCCTAGTTGGTGTTCCTGTGGGAGGCAACCAATCGACGTTGTCTCTCTCACATCTATGTTTCTCTCTCTGACTCCCCGCTCCCTCTCCCCTTCCACTCTCTCTAAAAATCAATGGAAAAATATCCTCTGGTGAGGATTAACAAAAGAAAAAATCTTTGCAAATGATGCATTAAATTTCACTTAAGTGGATTTTCACTCTTCACTGAATCCTGGGTGAAAAAAAATGCCACTTTACTCTATGCTGTTTTCCCCATAAATGAAACTTTCTATCAAAGACTAACGTACACAGTTCTCAATATATGGACACCCTGGAGCATGCAAGAAACAGAAAAAGCATGTCAAGGCATAGCAATATCTGAAATCGCTTTTTAAAAAAAGTATTTAAATGTGATTTTTGTTATTACCTGTCGCATTAGGAAAAAAATATCTGAAAGAACATGGATGAACTCTGTTATTGAGTTTTCTTCACTAATTCATTAGAAGATATCACAAAACAAGCCTCCCTATAATTACTAAGTGTATCCATGTTTGCCACTATCTATTATCTGTGTACTTACACATAAAATAAAGATCATTATATACATTTGTACATGTCTCTTAAAAATCAGCCCTAACCTCCACTATGCCCAAATTTGCAAGTATATACATACAACTCAACAAGAGAGTGAAATAAAGTAAATTTAATTTATTAACATTGCTCAGATATGATCAAATATTTGCCTGATATTTGTTGGTTCTTGCATCTATCTCCATATTTAAAAGAGATCCCAAACCAGGACATAAATGTTGTCTATTAGATTAGAGTATTAGGTAGAAACTAAACATATGGTATTTGAGACATTTCCCAGAATTATAGGACTAATTTTCTATGCTGTTTTTATTTCAATGTAAAAGTGAACTCCTAGGACACACCAAAATTTGGTACCACAAAAAATACAGACTACTGCCGAAACCGGTTTGGCTCAGTGGATAGAGCGTCGGCCTGCGGACTGAAGGGTCCCAGGTTCGATTCCGGTCAGGGGCATGTGCCTGGGTTGCGGGCACATCCCCAGTAGGAGATGTGCAGGAGGCAGCTGATCGATGTTTCTCTCTCATCAATGTTTCTGGCTCTCTATCTCTCTCCCTTCCTCTCTATAAAAAATCAATAAAATATATTTTAAAAAAAAAAAAAAAATACAGACTACAGCATAGATGCAAAATGTAAACTGTCATACTGGGGTTACCAGCGGAAAGAGGGTGGAGGGGTAGGTAGTAAAGGGCAAAAGGGGCCAAATACTATGGCATTGGAAGAAGATTTGATTTGGGATGATGGGCACACAGTACAATATACAGATCATGTATCATAGAAATATATACTTGAAACTAACATGGTCTCATTAACCAATATCATCCCAGTAAATTTAATAAGAGTGTAAGTTATCCAATTTAGCTATAATTTCAAATATTTAAAAAGTATTGGGTATTAGGTGAAAATGTTATATGGTAAGTTTAGTATGTTCTGATTGTAAGTGGGAAATAATATATTTAGGCATTACTATATTTGTGGCTCCATTTATAATTTTCCTTTCTTATATGAATATTCTTATATATATATTTATTATATATTTTCTATAGATTTAGTTGTTTTAATTATGGACTTTAATACAATTATATTTTAGAACTAAAGTGGGTGGTGTTACATTGTTGTTGAATTGGTTCATTTGTGTCAGAGTCCATTACCAAACTAGATTGCTAGTGTCTTGCAGGAGAGAAAATGGCTTATACCACTGAAATACCTGACAAAAATTACCATTCTATTTTACCTTTATAATTTTTCTTGACTGATTGATGCACTCTTTTAATAAGGAATTATATTACCCTCCCACTTCTTTATCCAACTTGACACTCATATGTAGAGATTAGCACTCTGTAAGGACAGTAAGGATATGCTGCCTTGGTAATTAATTCTAGGCAAATTTTCAGGGGGAAGAGACCAATGACTATTGATAATCACCCTTAGACTATCTATGTAGTTTATATCCACAGTGTTTAGAGGTCATGCACTAAGAAAACAAAACTATGGTTCTGTTACTATGGTTTAAGTATAATTGGTTAAAAGCTACTTTTATACTAGTGAATACAGAAGCTCTAAAGTTTTTTTTTTAATTTTTAAAGTGTTCTCTTTCCATCTATGATCAGTCAGGCAGGCAGGTCTGTTCCAGTTTGCAGATAGTGAACTCTTGTGATTACTATTACAAAATCATTTTTAATAATAAGCAATAGCACTAATATTAAGTTCAAATACTCAGTGTAAAGTTCAAATAGTAGGTACTATTATAGCTTTTATGAGTGTTTGCACATATGTGATATGGACATGAATTTTATGATAATAATTGGTCATAAGTTATAGATTCTTTGAACTCTTTCAACAAGTATTCAGTGAACCCTCATATAAGTAATATATGGAATAATGGTTGTAGGTTCTTGAGGCACCCTAAAATATGTTTAATACCTTTTATCTCACCAATTAGGCACCATAACAGCCGCAATATTGTGCTCATAAAGACAAGCAGAATGGTGATTTATGTTGGTAAATGTGGCTCACTTCATTTACTTCAGTCCAATAAGAAAAACTCAGAATTGACATGAAAACTGAACATTATGATAAATAATTATATAAATTTACAGGTTAAATGTTAGGATATATAAATATATGAAAATAGTCTGGTAGGGTGATTGGAGAAATTAGGTGGGGATTTAGTTGATGCAATATTGGCCACGACTTATTAATTGTTGAAGCTAGATGCTTGGTATATTTATATAACTTTATTTTTTCTTTATTGTTAACAGTATTACAGATGTCTCTTTTTCTCCCCTATTGACTCCCTCCACCCCTCCAATATACACTATTGTCTGTGTTCATGGGTTATGCATATATGCATATAAGTTCTTTGGTTAATCTCTTCATAATAAAATGTTAAAAAATAGAAAAAAAGATCATTTTGCAATTTAAAAATGAGTTCACATCCAGCCAAACAGTTTTTTGTCTTAATATTATAGTTCAATTCGGCAAGTACCTGAATTTCTCTTTCTCAAACAAATTGCATTTAGTATTCATAAAATTGCACAATTTTATATTTGCTTTTGCCCACTTAAAATAATTGTGGCTAACGGCCATTTAAATTATTCATTTTATATCGTGAAAAACAGATTATTCTTAAAACAGGTGCTGTGCTCCTTTAAATTGCTTTTCTTCATTCTCCAGTTGGCCCAGATCATTACTGACTTGTGTTCCTTAATGAAGAACACTGCCTCACTGAACTTTGCTTTGTCTGCAAATCAGAGGAATAATTTGGAATTCCTAAAGTCCAGAAATGAAATTCAAAATGAGACAGCAAAATGCTAAAATTTTGTATCTCTTCACTAAAGGCCTTTTTCTGCAGTGTGCTTTTTCTTTCTTCTTTAGAAACAATACAGTGTCAGAAGGTGTATTTTAATTTTATAAACCTGGGTATAAATAGTCTGTGTGAAAATTATTCTAGAAGATATATTTGAAATCTATAAACCTGGATACAAATAGTCTGTGTGCTATTTAATATTCTAATTAATTAAATATAATTAAGATTTATTTTAAATCTATAAACTTGGATACAAATAGTCTGTGTGCCATTATTCTAGGGAAGTTGATTTTATCAATTAATACATACATGAACTTATGGATAGAAATATACCATATGAGGGGAGAGGGGCAAAAAAGGGCATAGAATAGTGTTTCTGCTTTCTACTCCCACCTCTCCCAGCACTTTCTTTATAGAGGAGAAGCTGCTAATTGAATTGTTTGAGTCCAAGGCACTGATAGGGTTATACTCTTTAGGTAAGATCACTGTCCTAAAGCCAATGGGTTTCTTCCATTCTCTTCTATTTTCTACTTCCTTTGTGTATCATCCACTTCATATCATTAAGGTTTGCCAAAGGCTATACACATCTGATGATCTCACTTGCCCTTTTACTTTGATTTCCATTTAGGGAGGCAGATGAAGAAAATAAATCCAAAGTTTAAGGAACAGGAAAAGTAAGGTTTTCATTACACTATGTACTGCCTTTAGAAGAACCTATGTCATAGTGTGGGTTTATTCTATGTGCTGATAATTTGGAATTTCAGTTGGATATTTTTTTCATATATCCCTCTCTTCATGATGTGTGTGTGTGTGTGTGTGTGTGTTTAAGTGTGGGCCATCTGAGGTGATTGGTGAAATGTTCCTAATATCCTAGTTCAAAATAACATAAAACTACTACCAGAAACCTTAACTCTACAAACTCTAAGTGCACACTCATCAATAGTGTTAATTTAACACTATGTTAATTTTTTATTTAATGGCTGAAGATATGGATTATATTATTCAATTATTTTGGTGAGCAAATAACAATTCTTAAACTTGTGGGCTTGACAATGGCTATATAAATAGTTGGTGCAAACATACCAAATTGGAAGTTGAACCTTACAAAATCCAGAAATATTTACTTTAATTTTGCCTGTGTTTGCTGGAGCTTCTGGTTGACACGGCCCTTCCCTAAAACATGGAAATCCCTTTTCCTTCTTTGCTCCCTTCAGGTGCCACAATTGACTTTGCAGTCAGCAGGAGCATGATGCCCAGCTGGGCCCTTTTCATTTCTGCCTTTCCCATGACTTCACCTTACAGTTAGAAAGCAGTCATGTAACTCCAACAGTGTCAATACTGTAGTATTCCAAAGGTCTCAGCTGTGCATCGCCATGCTTCCCCGGACCTCCTGACTATTCTTATGATCAAGGACTCATGTATGCCTAATCAAGTGCCTTTGTACAGAGACACTCATTTAGCTAAATTCTCATGCATTATAATAAAAAAGTAATTATTTTAATGCAAAATTTTTCACTGTAGTGATAAATATTCATATAATATTTACATATGAAGTGAAATTAAATAAACATGTAAACACAATTTATTATAACTGATGAATGTAATAAATTAGCATTCTTATAGTATACAATTTTTAAATGAGGGTTTTTTTTTTCATCCACTTTGGTTATACAGGTAATGAATTTAAACTTAATTTAAAATAATAAGTATGGAGGCATAATCAAATATAAAGTTTGGATTCCAAATGTGAAATTCTTTTATCCACATTCATTCTCACTTATTTTTAACCAGAGCAATTGCCTCAGTAAGTAGAGCTGAACTAAATAATTTATCAGCCTATATGGATAATAGTTCTGAAAATCCTGTGGTGGTCAAATGTATTGCACTATTTAAAGTATTTTTAGACTTATTTGGAGTGGGATGTGTTTAAGGGATGTGGATACAGCAATCAGGTTTTATATCTCTGATATACTGAGGCCAGGGGTGAGTGAAGTGTGCTAGTGGAAGGAATAAATACAGGCCAAAGCGAGCCACAGCTGGTAATTCCAGTGCTTCAAAATATACCAGCAAGTATTCATCTCTAAGCCTACTACAGTTTCTGAGTAGGAATTCATGTTTCCTGTTTATATACTGATTTTTAAAAATAAAAAAAGCTATAAATCTGCACTTTATAATTGTGATATCAGAACATACCTACCTTTGGCTTGGAGTATCTGGCTGTTCTCAGGGCGGTAGGTATGATGGAAAGTAAGAGAACTAATTGTGTAGAGAGTATTTATACAAGGCTGGACACTTAGTTTTACTACTGGGAAATAGTCAGGTTGTTTTTGATAAAACAACTGATGTACTTAAGCTTTAAGAATGGATATATTTTCCAGGAACTCCTATCAGATAAATTATACTTGATATATGCACCTCATATCTACTCATTTACATATTGTCATACCTATGTGGCCAGCTGTACTCTTAAGTGTTAAAGTTACAACTGTTAGCTGTAATATGAAAAATATGAGTTCTCCTTGGTTATTTTACTGAAAACAATTTTATGCCTATTGTTTATGAAAGGGGTATTATCTCCAAGGATCATCTCTATTCTGTGCTGTAATTGATGCGGGCTCCACCAGCTCCCATCGGATCAAACCACTTGCTTCCTGTCTTAGCATCCTTCCATTTACTCCAGGCACAGGTTCCAAAACCATCTTTTTATTTTTATTTTTTTATTTTATTTTTTAAATATATATTTTATTGATTTTTTTATAGAGAGGAAGGGAGAGGGATAGAGAGTTAGAAACATCGATGAGAGAGAAACATCGATCAGCTGCCTCCTGCACGCTTCCCACTGGGGATGTGCCCGCAACCAAGGTACATGCCCTTGACCGGAATCGAACCCGGGACCCTTCAGTCCACAGGCCGATGCTCCATCCACTGAGCCAAACCGGCAAAACCATCTTTTTAAAATACATATTGACCATGCTACTTCTCTGCTCTAAGGCCTCTTGTGGCCGCTCATGAATTTTAGAATGAATTCTAGTTCCTTACCAAGGAATTTAAGAATCCACATAATCTGAAACTAATCTATCATTATTGCTCTCCTACAATCCCACTCTGTTGGACAAATTCAATGCTTTACTCAAAATATTTGGAAGCTTCATCAGTCAGGGTTGAACTCAAGTGATAGAAAACTCTCTAGGTATTTTAATAAGAAAGACATTTAGCCCTAATCGGTTTGGCTCAGTGGATAGAGCGCCAGCCTGTGGACTGAAGGGTCCCAGGTTCGATTCCAGTCAAGGGCATGTACCTTGGTTGCTGGCACATCCCCAGTAGGGGGTGCAGGAGGCAGCTGATCGATGTTTCTCTCTCATCAACGTTTCTAACTCTCTATCCCTCTCCCTTCCTCTCTGTAAAAAATCAATAAAATATATTTTTTTTTAAAAAAAGAAAGACATTTAATACGGGGAATTAAGTGACTGCAAAATGGATGATGCCACACCACAGGAGCTAATGTTAGAATCCGAAAGCCTCTACCACAGATGACAATGACTCTCAGAATACTGAGAAACGGGCTATGGAACAGAGCTGCAAAAATACTGCCACTGAAACTGGGATGAAATGTGGTCTCTGCTTCCTGGTGTCCTTTCAGTTATCCTTTCCATCGCTTGGGGAAAATCAGCTTCCTCCTTTGGGCACAGAACAATCTCTGGGAGACAGTGGTTGTTCTTTTCTAAACCCTTCTATTTTAATTTAGGGAGTTTCTTTTTCAGGTATATCAGCATTTGATTGAGTGAGGTCCTCAAATGTTCATCATACAATATCGGTATTCTAAGAGCGAGAAGGTGTTCTCTGGTAATCTAGTTAAAAGATAAATAAATATAACAAGAGTGAGAGATCAAGAAACAATTCATACCTGAAAATTTGAATGTATTTTAATGGATTCTGTTTCTATCTATAATAATAAAAGGGTAATATGCTAATTAGAGCGAATGTCCTTCTGGACATCCTTCTGGACAACCTTCCAGATGAAGCTGGGGCTGCGAGGGGAGCCCAGGTCCTGGGTGCCAGAAGGAAGCCGGTTCCGGCAGCCGGGGGAAGGAAGGCCTACTCTTGCAAGAATTTCGTTCATCAGGCCTCTAGTTTCCTAATAATTGAGCACTGTAAGAAAGACTATCTGTGACTGGGACACTTTATACAGTTTATCTCAATATTTTAACCACTTTCTATCCACCACTATTGCAGTTATTCTTATCCCAATTTAATAGATGAGGTAAAGAGATTTTCCCATTTGAATAAAAAGAGTAGCACTTAAAGCTCATTATGACTGCTACCACAGCTCCTTTGTCTGTAAAATGACACCCATTTTTTATGTTTAAAATTTATGCCAGTAGAAAACATTAAAAACTTGTAGTTTTTGCATTGTTTAAAACTATGAGAGGAAAGTAAATGGAAATAAACATGCTTCAGTTAAATTTAATATAAAGGTAATTCTAAGTATATCATTGTGAATGAATTATTTACATTATTGTATTTCTATAAATATTACATTAAATATTTAAATGGTTAGAGAGGATTATTTGGCAAATACTTCAATTACTCACAGGGGAAAAGCAATAGTATTTCACATTGTGGACAATTATTGGTACAATGTGTACTTTTTCCCCCTTAATAATTGCATGTTCCCTTTTTTCACATCTGCACAAGACAGACTAATTAAAATACATTAGCTGCATTATGCAAGGGACATTTGGTTTTAATTAACATTGGACAATAGGAAAGGCAGTTTGCTTTATATGACCATTAATTATTTGATGCATACATACACACAGAGATACATAATCTGTGCATAGAAAGGCAACCATGTGAAATGTTAGAAAGCTTCTCAATTTGGAATTACACTAAGCCTATCTAAAATATATAGAATGTTCTATGCACAAAAATTCCTTTCTTCTCTCTGACATTTTAGACAATTGTGTAGTATTCTAATGTAAAATGATTTAAAACCAGAAGCCAGTTTTATAATGATTATTCCAAAGGTGAATTAGACAGTCAAAGCCATCTGGTGTTCATAGATCAAGAGCAGAATTCAAAACTCAATGGAGATCAAAATCACAATGCATATTTATTTTAAGTTAGCCCTTAAAGAAGCAAGACTGAAATATTGAACTTTATTAATACATTTTGGTAAAAAAGAAGTTTATTTTATAATTGAGTAAACTGTCAATTAAACCTATTTTATATAGGGTAGGAATGCATTTAGATTACTTGTGTGATAAACTAAGGTAACCTTATTCCCCTGTCAGGTGAATATTGACCATATGTACCAGTTAGCTTTTGCTGCATAACAAACCACTTCATATCTTAGTAGTTTAAAATAACAACCATTTACTTAACTCATTCTGTGTTTTGGAAATTGATCTATCTTTACTGGGCAGGTTTTCTTCTCTCTATGGGGCTCACTCGTGTGTCTGAGCTTGACAGTATAGCCAGCCAGGAAGTGGTTATGTGTAATGATTGCAGCTAGAAGAATGTCTCTGCTCTCCATCATCTCTCTCTCTTCAGCAGGCAGGCTGGAACAGTTTAGTGACAGTTGGGCAGAGTTGAAATGACTCTGAAGTCCTGAGTCCTAGGCCCAGCATTGGCGTGCTGTCCCTTATACTACATTCTATTGGCCAACCAAGTCACATAGCCAGCTCATATTAAAAAAAATGGAAAATGTCACTCCTTGATGGAAAGAAATTCAAAGCCACATTGAAAGGGCATGTACATAAGGAAGACTGAAGGATTATGGCTAGTTTTTCAATCTACTATAGAACACTGGGAAACAAATTTGGTTGGTGAGTTAATTCTCTTGGTAATAAAGTGTCCTAGGGAAACATGAATGTGAGAGAAAATATTTATTGGTTGCCTCCCATATTTTCCCTGACCAGGGATCAAACCCAGGACCATTTTGGTATAGGGGAAAAAGCTCCAACCAACTGAGCCACCCCACCAGAGCTAACCTCCAAAAAAATTTAAGTGTATCCTTTCTGCCCCACCCCCCCAAAGTTGATTCCCCGAGAATCTCTTGTGAAAACAGATTATTATGTATTTTTCATGTGGTGTTTTCATGTAGTATTTTGTTTATCACATCTGTAGTATTCTTTTCAAAATCACTTCATACTTTGATATATATTCTCTATATCAAAGTCTTCCCTGCCTAAGATTCATTGCCTTGAAAATGCCTTCCATGATTAACTACACTTAATTGTTACCTGCATTTGAATTCACTTAAAAAGTATATATTGTCATCACAGCATGATGTCAGTAGCAGCAAAAGTCTTTACAAGGTTTCAACTTCCAGTCACCAGTAAATGATAAGCCATACCAAACTGCAAAATCTAGACTCATACCAAGGACTCCTGGTCATAAAATATAGAATCCCAAACAAGTAAGTTTTGATTCAAGATTAAGATTTGGAGAGAAAGCTGAAATGTGAGGAGAACCTTCTTCATCATGGAAATCAACAGCTAACATCTCGTGGATCGCGGTGTCAAGTTCCTGAGACAGCGGGACACAAGATTTGGCACAGCACAACTCAGAACATGCACGACTGCAAGTTACTGTCCCCAGAAGTAGATCATTCTCAGAGGAGATGTGGATGAGCAGAGTAGAGTTGATCCAGGAAAAATTTTACCCACCACATTTGTTTCAAATAGCAGTGAACACGTCCATTGAAGAAAAAAGATTTTGCAGAATGGACATCAAAGTGGTGGACGGCCAGCTCTGATGTGCCCTGCTATCTAACTGGAAGACCAGTTTAATCAGATGATTTTCACAAAGTGATATTGCCTTAGAAGGGTTTTCATTCACTCGTTTTTGAAGTGGTCAGATCTTCAGAAGCTGGGAATTACGTATATACTGCCATCAACACAGCAGGAGAAGCCACCTTTACTGTGCAGCTGCACATCCTTGCCAAAGAACATAGAACACCAGTGTTTATCTGCAAACGAGAAAGCAAAAATGTGTTTGAGGGAGACTCAGTGAAGCCAAAGTAGAATGCCAGATCTCAGTTGTACCTCCAGCAAAGCTGTTCTGGAAAAGGAATAATGAAATGGTACAATTTTACACTGACCATGATAACTCTAGACTTGTTACTTTGCTGATAAAAGGTGTAAACAAGGCAGATGCTGGGTGATATATTGCCTGCATTTAATGAAGTGAGTGACCACCTGTGACACAAGATTAGATGCTACAGCTCCTCCAAACCAAATTCTTCCAACTTTCAGCAAAAATTTAGCATTTAATAGGAAAGGTTTGGTGAAACAAGCTTTTAACCCAGAAAAAAGATTTTCAGCATCTGGCAGCTCAATCGGGACTCTATAAAAGGGAAATATTTGTAAAAATTTATCAACATTAGAAAACACACCTGCACTATTAGTAATATACATACACATATGCATATGATATAGCTTATTATACACATATGTATGTGTATAATATGTGTAATATTAAATTTTAATATTAAATATATAAATGTGTATGATGATATTTATCTTTTGACTCTGGCACATCCTAGCTACTTCTCTGGTTTGTGAAGCCAGCAGAAAATCTGGGTTTGTAATGGTAGAATACTATATTAAAATAAGAGATTTTAATATTTAAGTCACATGCATCTAACAATTGCAGTTTATGAATTAATATCAACTTTTAAAAAAATATTTAACACTTCCAATAACGTTTACTAGTATTGCTTTTTAAATGCTGTTTAACCCAATTTCTGTTATGCTTAATAATATGGTATAAGTTATATGAGTGTTCCATAGTTTTATTTCAAAAGGGAATAGAATTTCAAATATTTGAAATAAGCAATATACACTATTTTTTACACCAAAACAAGTTGCTATTTATCTAAGTGAATTTTTTTTAGGAAAAAACTTTCCAGAAGTGAATTATGATTAATATTAATTTGAGTCTGAATTTTATCTTCTTTCATCTCTATTTATAATTTTTTCTACTACTTCATTTTCCATCAGACTCATTTTTTTAAGCAAAGTATATTTTAGAGGTCCTTATAAATTTAACTTTTAAAATTAGGAAATCTAACAATGAACTTCAGGAGGAGACTAAGTATAAAGTCAGTCAATTAGATATCATCTGATTCTTAGATTTGCTGATTCGTAGGAGTTTTTACATCAAGATGTTAGCTTTTTTCTCTCTCTCTTCAAAATATTATATGTGGTTGGCTTGCTAAAGTCAAAACATACATACTTCTCCTTAAATTTCTAATTCAAAATTATGTGTAACGAACATAACTTACATTTTAGCTGCTAGGATTGAAGGTGAATACCATGTTTCGAGGGTTTTTTAAATTTTATATTTAATGGGTTGGACATTATGGTGCTTTTCATTTATTATCTTATTTAGCTTTAAAAAACTATTGCTAGGTAAATGTCATCCCCACTTTACAGATGAAAAACTAAGACTTAGAAAACTGAAGTCACTGTTCAAAAAGATGTGTCTGTTACTGGAAGTACTAGGATTGTTTCCTACTTGGCATGATTCGAAAATGAATGTTCTGATGTCATGCAGCCTTCTTAAGACAGACTTTTGATTTTTTATTTGAGTTGTTAAAGTCATATTTTCAAAATATGATTATAATAGTCAGCTAAAATTCAAAGGGCATTGACAACCAAGAGATTTATGCAAACTGAGTATTGTAAGTCATATTTCTAGGTAATTTAGGAAGCTATCCATAGCTTCATGAATGACAAGATAATCTGTTCCATTTCATTTGGGTACAGTACAAAACTAATCAAAGAAGGAGTAATTTTTACTTTAAAGTATTTCTCCCTCATTTTCTCTTATATATTAAATGTAAAATCCTATTTCTCATGCTCAAGTAGATGGAGTTCAAGTAAGGTGAACAAGGCCTGCAGCAGAGACAAGGAGCTTTATTAGATTTTTCAGAGCCTTTGAAATGTTCCCAAGGTGACCAAAGTCTTCAAATAAAGATAAAATGGGTGAAGGTCAGTATTATAAAAACCTTCACAAAGATAAATGTTAATTGCTCACTTTCAACTAATAGTTCAATCTAACTAAAAACTGAATTTCAAAATTAACTTAAAAGTTAAGGTATTATATAATATAATGTGATATATTATAATATTTTTAAATACATAAAAATTGAAAAACTTACCTGCATTTTTATGATATTCTGCTTCATTTTATGACATAAACAGGAGATTAAAAATGAATACTTCCTATTAAACTTTGTACTACTTTCAGAAATATCTAAAAAATAAGAGTATTTAATACAGATGGCAGTTGGATTTCTCTTCTGCAATGGAAAACATTTGTATCATTTTTATTTTCAAGTGCATTATAATTTTTAAAAATTGCATGTTAATGTTCTGAGTAAATCAATATTTGTCAAAAGTTATAATTAATGTGAAAACACTTTTCTCAGAAATCATAATTTTTTATTTTTATTGAATGCTTTTGTAGCATATAGTTTGTTCCTGTCTGTGGTTAGCTTCCTTTTTTTCAAGTCTCTAAAAGGATGTGGGCAAATGAATTTTAACCAATGTAAGTTTATGGTTGGTTCACTATAGCCGTTACTTCCTTATGTAGTTGGCCTCCAGGAGTATTATTTGAAAAAATATCCATTACATTTGACTAAAAATAATTTCATAGATGAATGTATTTGCTTTTATGTCACCTAATTTGTACACATTGAGCAAAATATTAAATGGTTAATTAGTTTATTATTTTGCATTCTTTTCAAAATTAAATCCTTTTTTACTTATAGGATTCTAATTTTTCCTTTTCTTTTCTTTCCTTACATTTCCTTCTTTACTCTGTGACCTCCCTTTCTTATGTCTTTTACTTTTTTTCTGAAATAGATATTCAACTCTAAGGATATTTTTAGATTGGTAATTGTAGTTCACTAACTTCTTTTTTAACTTACTATGGAGATGGCAATACCTGAAAAAACCTTCAGTGGTAAAAATGGGAGTCCTCTAATTATTGAGGTTGAATTTAATCACAGACTGCTATGAAGAATTTTGACTGGTGCTTCCTGTGTATTCATAGTTAAATGAATTAATAATGGGCCTTGATTTTAGGCATGCCAATTTTGGGGTATAATGTGTACAATGGTAAAATATTAAAAGGTGAAAGCTAAGCTAAGAGTTCATAGGCCCATTTGATATCATTTATTGTCATATCTTTTTCAATATCAAAAGTTGACATATTTTATTAACCAATATAACCCCTGAATCATCTGCTAGCTTTCAGCTACAATTTTCTCTTTGGGGCTATCATTGCTAGTACTATAATAATAATCTATGGGTTTTGAGAAATTTCTTCAAATTATAATTATGACAAACTAAGTCATGGAACATAGGAGACTATGTAATTTAATGGTTCAGTGAACACTGCACATAAAACCTAGTTTTTAAAATTACCCTTTTGAAGTTTCTTTTAAAGTTTATGAAACCATGTCCACATGTATCTGTTATAAAAATGAATGGTTTCTGCCAATCACATTAACTAAAACCTTGACCCATTTGAAAAATTCTTGTACTCTTTGATCCCACATTACCTTCAATTTATTTGACCTTCCTCCCAGGCTCATGAGAATAAATTCTTATTTTTATTTCAGTGCAATGTTATAGATACTTCTATTTGTATTTATATCATTGTGCTATTATTATTTATGTACGTTCTTTTGTCACATTTTTCAGGGTGTATTTATTGAGGGCAAGAGCTTTATGCCATTTTTAATGTATTTACTTAAAAGCTGAAATGTACTGGAAGAATTTTTCACTTTTCCTAAACAATTTTTGATCCATATTAGGAGCTCAGTTAATATTTGTTGAATTAACTATATCCCTTTCTTTCATATTGAAAAAATATCATGAAATTGAGAGCACTAGACTACAATGGCTATAAGTACTAGATGAGAGACAGCTTTCCTCTATTATATTTTACTAGAGGCCCGGTGCACAAAAATTTGTGCACTCGGGGAGGAAGGGGGGCTCCCTCAGCCCGGCCTGTGCCCTCTCGCAGTCTAGGACCCCTCGGGAGATAACGACCTGCTGGCTTAGGCCTGCTCCTGGGTGGCAGAGGGCAGGCCCAATCCCTAGGTGCAGCCCCTGGTCGGGCTCAGAGCAGGGCTGATTGGGGAGTTGGGGCGCCGCCCCCTGTCATGCACAGAGCAGGGCGGATTGGCAGGTTGTGATGCCACCCTCAGTCACGCTCAGGGTAGGGCTAATTGGGGGGTTGGGGCACCACCCCCTATCACACTCAAGGCAGGGTCAATGGGGAGGTTGCAGAGCCACCCCCTGTGATGCACAGAGCAGGGCCAATCAGGGGGTTGGGGCACTACCCCCTGTCACTCACAGAGCAGGGCCAATCAGGGGGTTGGGATGCCACACCCTGTCACACACAGAGCAGCAGGGCGATCAGGGGGTTTGGGCGCTGCACCCTGTCATGCTGATCTGGTGCCAGGAGGCTCGAGGCTCCGCTGATCCCGGTGCTGGGAGGCATATTACCCTTTTACTATATAGCATTGAAGCCTGGGGGCCTGCTGGTTTGCCCTGAAGGGTGTCCTGGATCAGGGTGGGGGTCCCCACTGGGGTGCCTGGCCAGCCTGGATGAGGAGATGATGGCTGTTTGCAGCTGGTCACACACCCTTAAGGGTGGGGTGCCTGGCCAGTCTGGGTGAGGGGCTGAGGGCTGCTTTCAGGCTGGCGGTTTTGACTGGAGCTCCCAACCACTCCTTTTTTTCTTTTTTTTTTTTTCTTCTGGGCCAGCTTTAGCTCTGGCTCTAGCTCTGAGGCTTCAGCTGCTGGTTTGTTTGCCGTTCTATAATCGAAACAATGTATAACTTCAGCTCTGAGATCCCAGCCGGCTATATTTGTTAGAATGTTTCAAACTGCCAGCTCAGAGGCCGGCAAGTCAGGCGGGGAACGTTGGAGTCTGCAGTCCCTGGAGCAAGCAAGCCTCATGTTCACTTCCAGCTGCCTGGCTGCCGGCCACCATCTTGGCTGACAGTTAATTTGCATAAGGATACGCTGATTAGCCAATGGGAAGGGTAGAGGTCGTACGCCAATTACCATTTTTCTCTTTTATCAGTGTAGACTAGAGGCCTGATGCACAAAAATTTGTCCATTTGAAGGGGTCCCTCAGCCCGGCCTGTGCCCTCTCACAGTCTGGGACCCCTTGGAGGATGTCCACCTGCTGGCTTAGGCCTGCTCCCTGAGGGGACCAGACCTAAGCTGGCAGTCAGACATCCCTCTGGGAGCCCGGGAGCCCTTGGGGGATGTCCACTTGCCAGCAGAGAGTAGGCCTAAGCTGCAGTCAGACATCCTTAGCGCTGCTGAGGAGGCAGGAGAGGCTCCCGCCACCACTGCTGTGCAGGCAGCCATCAGCCTGGCTTGTGGCTGAGCAGAGCTCCCCTGTGGGAGCGCACTGACCACCAGGGGGCAGCTCCTGCATTGAGCATCTGCCCCCTGGTGGTCAGTGTGTGTCATAGTGACCAGTCATTCCCAGTCTTTCTGCTGTTAGGGTCAATTTGCATATTACCCTTTTATTATATAGGATAGAGGACTGGTGCTCTGGTGGGGGCCAGCTGGTTTGTCCTGAAGGGTGTCCAGGATCAGGGTGGGGGTCCTGCTGGGGTGTCTGGCCAGCCTGGGTGAGAAGCTGAGGGCCGTTTTCAGGCTTGCCACACCCCCTTCAGGGTGGGGGTCCCCACTGGGGTGCCTGGTCAGCCTGGTGAGGGGCTGAGGGCCTTTTGCAGGCTCGCCAAGCCCCCCAGCAGGTACCCTCACCCCATGGGGGGGTGGCCAGCCTGGGTGAGGGGCTGAGGGCTGTTTTCAGGTTGCCCACAGCCCCTTCAGGGTGGGGTGTCCTGCTGGGGTGCCTGGCCAGCCTGGGTAAGGGGCTCTTGGCCGTTTTCAGGCTGGGCACGGGCCTCAGGCTGGGAAGCAGGGTATCTGGGGATTTATTTATCTTCTATAATTGGAAACTTTGTAGCCCCTGAGCAGAGTGCAGGGGCTGGCCAGGACAGGCGGGAAGCTTGCTTTTCTCCATCACCAGGGGCAACCCAAGCCTCCTGTCCACTCCAGCTCCGTGGCCACCGCCATCTTAGTTGGTTTAATTTGCATATCCACTCCTGATTGGCTTTTGTGGGTGTGGCTTGCGGGTGAAGCAGAGGTACGGTCAATTTGCATGTTTCTCTTTTATTAGTGTAGATGAAAATAAACCAGAAAAAAATGGTATAGTAAATAGGGCATGTAATAAAATGAAAAATTTCCAAATCTATTTTATAGTTAAAAATAATATTTCTAAATGATTTCAACCTGATTTAGTAAGAGATATATTTCAGTTATGATTTTATATTTTGTAATAAAATATTACCTCATATTCTTAAAGATATTATTCCTAGTATTTAATAATAGGACTCAGTAGCATAAACTTTATATTAGAAAATATTTAAAATGAATACATATAGATATTTAATTTCTCGAAATAATCTAGCACAAGTAATGTGGAAAGGATGAAAGTTAGTAGTGATTTTTACTTAGCAGAAAATAACCAAAAAAAGGCATCAATTAACATCATAAAATTAAATTCTGCAAAATATTACTTACAATGTAGAAGCTATTCCAGTAGTTGTAAGGGGCTGAAATGATTATAATAAGAGGAAATTTTAAAATTCCATAGGAATAGAAGGAGAACCCATGTAGATATCATATTATATGTTATCTGAAACATGGATAGTGGGGTGACTCTCTAAAACATGTATTAGATACTGTATTATTATAAAATATAGCCTGAGATGAAAGTTTTACAACTTCCCTCTGAAGCCTATCTAGTACTTAAAAATTATCAGGAGTCTATTAGTTTGTCCTTGCAGAATATTCTTTATATTATTTGACCCCATTGTCATATAGGAACTATGAATGAGTCTTTGTTCTCAAAATAAGCCATTTTGAAAATTATAAATTATTATTTGGTCTCTTAAATATGTTGTTTCAACAAATCTGAATTAATTTTCTATTAAACATTTTTAAATTATTCTACTGTCTGTTAATGTTCTCTTTAAATAATTTTTAAAGATGAAACTAATAAAGGACTGTGTAAATTTTAACAAAATATTATAATTTTAGGCTTAAATGTAACATGAAGGATCATTTGAATTAACCCATCATTCTGTCACCAAAAATTATCAATATGTAGTCTCCAGCTTCTTCATTGATTAATTAATGATTATTTACGGTACTCAATTCTAAATTAACCAAATAAACTTTTTGCCCATTGGTTCCTACATCCTGTTTTACTCTCTTTTTCACATGCTAGCCCTCTATCTATTTGAAGAGTTGTCATGCTCCTTTTGAAGACTTCTTTCTACTCTTTAGGATAAATCTCAAACAGTCACCTCAAATGTCTTTAATATGAAGAGGAAGAGGGTTTAAAATTTTTTCAATGTAACAGTGGCCCTTTTGAAATACCTAGGCATTCTTAAGACTTATTTTTTAACTATGTCCCCTCCCACCTCCAAGACTAGAAAGACTGCATGCTTACAGTTGATTGCTTGATCCCAAAGGTGGTACTTCACATGAACCACAATTTTGTTTTTTGAGAACTCTAAATTCTTACTCTTGCCAGAACATGGAAAGCCATCAGTAAACATTGCTGAGCAGAGAAGTGAATGGGTGAAGGAATAAAAACAATACATTAGTTTTCTATGACCACCTCCAGATAAAACCAAGTTGGCTTCCCTTCATATTTGCAACCCTTTCCAAAGAGACTACTTTAAATTATTTATTACAGAATTCTCCTTGAGAATACTAGAAATTTTAAACTTTATGTTTTGGAGGTTGTACTCTATTTTAATCAGGGTTATTTTTCTTCATCTCCAGTCTTCCTTTAGCTCCCTCACTCCCTATTAGTATCTTAGTTCCCTGACCTCAGTTTAGACATCTTTTGTCTAGATCCGTGGTCGGCAAACTGCGGCTCGCGAGCCATATGTGGCTCTTTGGCCCCTTGAGTGTGGCTCTTCCTAAGCCTTAGGAGTACTCTAATTAAGTTAATAACAATGTACCTACCTATATAGTTTAAGTTTAAAAAATTTAGCTCTCAAAAGAAATTTCAATCATAGTACTGTTGATATTTGGCTCTGTTGACTAATGAGTTTGGCGACCACTGGTCTAAATGATAATAATCTTGTGGGAATGTAAATTGCCTATCAATGTGTTTAATCCATATGTCTCTTTCTTAAGGCTTTCTGATTTGGACTCAAGATTCCCCAAATACCATTTTTTATGTTCTTTGCAGCCTTATGAGTATTCTTCTGGACAGAATTGTCAGAAATAAAATGGAAGCTGAGGAGTTAATTATTTTTTTCTCTCTTGTTTCATTAATTGCAGCATTTATCCTAAGCTGTAGATAGATGAATACCTTATGTTTCTGCTTTCTGGGAGGGTAACTCATTATACACTTCAGCTTTCTAATAAATTTTCTTATATGTTAATGACACTCATCTATCTTGCATCTGAGACTCACCATCACTTTACATATTCACTCAAGTTGCTCAATACTGGTATGGAAGGTTTCTCATCAATAGCAGGAATACAGCATACAGTACCTCCAGCTTACTTCTATATTGTGATTTTACTTCTCCTTTATTTCAACTCAAATAGTCTTTGGTGTTTCTCCAAACTCCTATTTTTCTCATGCATCAACATCACTTCTAATAATTTTATTTAACATAGTATTCTTCTTTATTGCTTAATTTTTCCTGTTTTTAATCTCTTCTTTGCTAATTTACATTTTCATTCAATGTATATTTTATTAAGTAAATACTGTTTTTTCATATTTGCACACTCAGTGACTAGTTGCATGGATTTATTTATTTGACATTTAATTTATTTAATAATATTGATGGAACACCACCTGTGTGTAAGAATTTTACAAAGTCAAAGACATAAAAATAAAAGTGACAAAATTCCTGACCTTAATTATCTATTACAAGAATATATAAAATTTGAACAAATATAATATGTGTGTTTCTCTGTTAAAAGAATGTTTCCTTTCCATTCTAGATATTATTTTTATTTTTCTGACTTGACTCAATTATAATATAAACTCTTAGGATCCATTTCTCTCTCAGACTGAGTGTGGTAATCAACCTTTGTGGTATGACAACACCCCATGCACAATATAGCTAAGCTACTTATGAATTATAATGTCCTCCTTGCTTGTCCATCCCCCTCAGGGCTGTGGGTTCCTGGAATGCATAATACAGCTCTGTATTCCCAGTGCTTAGATGGCAGTGAAGATACTAATACAGTACTTTACAGTGCTCAAATGAATTAATGGCTATTTTCTGTAATAAAGGTTTTAAGTACACACTTATTGGCAAGATGGATGGATTATTTTCATTTGCATAATATTTTTGTTTTTTATTAGAATAGGTTCTTCATTTTGCTCATGATCATACTTTTATTTGTCCATGATAAATTTAAGAAATATCTTTATCAAATTTAAGAAATGTATTTTGTGGAATATAGATTTGAGGATGATTTCTATTCTTCTTCTTAGAGTTATAACATATTCTAGCTGAATTAATCCTTAGAGATTTTGTATATTATTGTATTATTCTACCAAATTATGATTTAAAAACTAGATGCCTATTTTTATAATTACATATGCCACACCCAAATAAAATTTTCTCTGTTGGTTAGGTAGGTATCATGACTGTCAGTCAAAGGCAAATGGAGTTCTCATATTGATATTATCATATTAATTTTCATTTAAGAAAACCTTCTGCCCTGACCAGTTTGGCTCGGTGGCTAGAGCATCGGCCTGTGGACTGAAGAGTCCTGGGTTCAATTCCGGTCAAGGGCATGTGCCTTGGTTGTGGGCACATCCCCCGTGGCGGGTGTGCAGGAGGCGGCTGATCGATGTTTCTCTCTCGTGAATGTTTCTAACTCTCTATCTCTCTCCCTTCCTCTCTGTAAAAAGTCGATAAAATATATTTTAAAAAAAAAGAAAACCTTCTTAGCAATCTTCATAAGAAGCCCTTCAGATAAACACCAGGCCCATCATACTCTGTCCTGAATTGAATAAATCAGTGGTTCTCAACCTTCCTAATGCTGCGACCCTTTAATACAGTTCCTCGTGTTGTGGTGACCCCCAACCATAAAATTATTTTCGTTGCTACTTCATAACTAATTTTGCTACTGTTATGAATCGTAATGTAAATATCTAATATGCAGGATGTATTTAGGCAACCCCTGAGAAAGGGTCGTTCGACCCCCAAAGGGGTCGCGACTCATAGGTTGAGAACCGCTGGTATAAATGTTTCTTGCATACTTTATATACCACTAATAGGATCATTAAGATGCTGATTCAAACTTAACTTGTTGCTATGCATTATTCTAAATGTCCATTGTGGTATGTGCTTTTGTCATTTTCTTTCAATGAGGTACCTAAATAGAAAAGCACCCAGGAAACGTAAGAGTCTAAATGGTTTGATATTTTTAGAGACAAAAATGAAATGTTGCTAGGATGAACAAATTAGTTTTAGCTTTTTATGAAAATAAATATAGGAAATATATTTTAATTTCCAAGATTTAATTTCATCACTGAGAGTTATAAAGTTATAAGCAGAGTCAAATGATGCTGATTCATCCTAAAATTCAGTTGTGCTCCAGATTTTAAAAAGAAAGATATTAAGATAAGAACAGCTATTTTTTGTATCTATCCTCTTCAAATATTTATAGTTATATATCTAAATAATGTCATTTGCAAAATGAAGTATCCTGATATGTTGAAGCTATCACTGAATTAACCTAGTTTCTGCCTATCTTAATTTGAAAATCAATATGCAAGTTAAAAATCAGTAAAGAAAGGTAACAGGCCCTGACAGAATGATTTTCATCAGCTCAGAGGTTGGAGGAACTACTGGAATACCAATAACTCTTGAGCACTTGATTCATGTGTTGGGTACTGGGACTTTCTCCTGCTATCACCAGCCCCTTGAGAAAGTCAATAGTATTTTAAGAGAGAGATTGCAGGAGAGTTAAATTACACATTAGATTAAGAAGCAGAGCTGATGCAAATAGATTGTTTAGATGGCTAATTCTTTATCCAGCTCTGAGTACAATGTTCTATGTAGCAGAAATGGGAGATCAAGTTTGAGGATAATTAAACATTTTCTGCTGTTAGAGAAATGATCAATTAATGGGATAAAGTGCCACAGAGCATGTTCCTGTCTTGAGGTTTTTACAAATCTGAGGCAGTACATTTAGGAAGATCGCCTACTCTGTCTTTTAATTAAAAATAAGCATGAATAAAATTGGATATCATTAGCCTTCCTGCCCCACTGCGTAGAAATAACACCAATATTGCTACTACTACTAACACAAAAAATTAATTATACTATAGAGCACCTTTATTTATGGCAGAATTACATGAAGACATATTTTTACCTTATGACATTTTGCTTGATAAACATAAGCACAACAGATTTTTATTCATTGGAATCATAAATTTTAGTAGGAACTTCTATTATGAGGTTATATATATATTTTTAATATTAAATGCTTCGTTTCCATCGGTAATGGGATATGTTTTATTTATTTATTATTTTTGAATCTATTGGGGTGACATTATGTTATTGGTGGGGTATACTCCATGACCCTTCTGGTTGGAAGTGGGCTTCTTGAGGCGCCTCTGGAATAAGAATTTCCTAAGGCCCCCACAGGAGGATGAAGTATCATGGAAAGTTTTATTTCTGTGAAATTAAACCCTTGACTTTCCAAGGCCTCATCTCCCTATGTCCCATCCAGGAAAAAGTCCCATTTTGTCTTCAGCAGAGCTGGGATTAAAGCCACTGCCCAGAGCCTACATTCATAGTGAAGCACAGTCCATCTGGCTTCACTTGTGTTCCCAGGAACAGTTGCTTGCCATGAGCCATGCGACTTCTAAGGCCACATGGATGTGGAGGGTACAGGGGCGAGTTCAAAGAAGCAGGAGTGAAGGAGGAGGACCAAGAGAGAGAGAGAGAATTCCTTTGTCTGCAGATTTTAACATTCAAAGATTTGGAGCACTTGCCATGGCTCAACCTCTCTAGCCAATGACCTGTGTTCCCAGGTTAGAATGACAGGCAAGCACCTTCCAGAACTCACCCCACCTTCACTGCACATGAGCCCATCTTCCTTCCCCCGTGTGATTTGCAGGGAATGGACCAGTGGTTCCCTGGGGAGTGTAAAGTTGCAGCTTCCTGATGAAACTGCCCAGATAACTTTACTTGTAATGTTTAACCTCCCTTTATTTTCTTCCTATTATTAATAGCTATCTAATTACAATGATAACAATTGGTTCACAAAACCATACATGTTTCAAGTGTACAACTCAACAAAATATTATCTGCACACTGCATTGTGCACCCATTGCCTAAAGTGAAGTATCTTTCTGTCACCATTTATCCCCCCTTTGCTCACCTCTACTTATCCCACCCCCTTACCTTCTGGATAGCAACACACTGTTTTCTGTGTCTATGTGTCATTTATACATACATATCTATATATAGATACAAATATAGATATGTATATGTATAATGGACATGTATATATATAATGGATATATAAATTATGTATATGTATATGTATATGTATATGTATATGTATATGTATGTGTATGTATAACTCTTTTTTTTCTTAATCCCTTCACTTTTCATCCAGCCCTCCAACCTTCCTCCCCTCTGACAGCTGTCAGTCTGTTTAATTTGTTCATGTCTCTGTTTCTGTTTTGTTTGTTAGTTTATTTTGTTCATTAGCTTCCACATATAAGTGAGGTCATTTAGTGTCTTTCTCTGACTGGCTTATTTCACTTAGCGTAATAATTTCCAGGTGCATCCGTGGTCCAATAGTGTTCCATTGTGTAAATGCAATACTGCTTTTTTTATGCACTCATCTACTGATAGGCCTTGAGTTGTTTCCAGATCTTGGCTATTGTAAATAACGCTCTATGAACATAGGGGTACGTATAGTCTTTTGAATTAGCATTTGGGGATTCTTATAATATATTCCCAGAAGTGGAAGCAAAGGGCCAAAAGCAGTTCCATTTTTAATTTTTTAAGGAAATTCCATACTGTTTTCCACAGTGTCTGCAGCAGTCTGCATTCCCACCAACAGTATAGTAGGGTTCCCTGTTCTCCACATCCTCCCCAGCACTTGTTTGTTGGTTTATTGGTGATAGCCATTCTGACAGGCATGAGGTGATATCTCATTGTGGATTTAATTTGCATCTCTCTGATGATTAGTGACATTGAACATTTTATCATTTGTCTATTGGCTCTCTGTATGTCCTCTTGGAAAAGTGTCTATTTGGATCTTTTGCCATTTTTTAATTGGACCATTTGTCTCTCTGATGTTGAGTTGTATAAGTTCTGTGTATATTTTGGAAATTAACCCCTCACCAGATGTATCATTGGCAAATATGTTCTCCCATTCAGTGTATTCCCTTTTCATTTTGTTGATGGTTAGTTTTGCTGTGCAGAAGCTTTTTAGTTTGATGTAGTCCCATTTTATCCTTTGTTTCCCTTGCCCTAGGAGATATATCTGCAAAAATATTGCTACAAGGAATGCCTGATATTTTACTGCCCATGCTTTATTCTGGTATTTTATGGTTTTTGTGATTTACCTTTAAGCTTTAAAACATTTTGTGTTTATTCTTGTGTATGGTGTAAGTTGGTGGGTCTAGTTTCTTTTTTTTTTTTTTTTTGCATGTATCTGTTCAATTTTCTGTAATGGGATATATTTTTAAAACATTAAAGCAACTTGGGGAAAATGTCTTAATGGATTTAAAGTGATAACTTTTTATCTATATGTACTCATATTTTCCATTTTTATTCTATCTAGCCTTGTCCTTTTAATGCCCTCAACTGAGCAATCACTTTATTTCCATCAGGATCCACCTTTCATAAATACTGCCAGTTCTTACTCTCTCACACAAAGCTGGAGTCTTCACTTTCCTCCTTACTAGCTAAAACTCCACAGTTAATTATTAAAATCACTTTTCCCCATTTACTCACAATTCCTCTACCCTTTTCATCTCATGTCAATATCTGGCAAAATCTCAACTCTAGTTAATTCCATGTTCTCTCTATTTGTGAATGAATCTTCTCAACAGACTTTGCTGGTGAAAATTACTGTTGGTCTCATTTAAAATTTATAAGATCAGAAATATGGTTTGCTGAAGAACAAGTGCCCAGAGGAACACTTAGAATATAGAAAGAGCACAATAAATATTTGTTAAATACATCAATGTCGAATTTTCCATTAGTGTAGCCCAGCAAACCCACTGTTTCCTTTGCCTCTTTTCCTAGCCAAGTATGTCTTATTTTTTTCTCTCAAAACACTAACAGTTTCTTTTCATCCTAACTTTTAGCTAATGACATTCTTATCATTTCTCTGAGAAAAATAGGACACATACAAGAGAACACATATAAGCTCCCACTACTTCTAAACCTAAATGCAATGATGGTTAAAAACAAACAAAAACACTAGAAATTATACATGAAAGTTTGATGATATTTTTAGAGCTATAAGGCAAAAAAGACCTATGTGAGAAGTGGTCAGGATTCAAGGAAAATCACGCAGCTCACTCAGTCCTTTGTTTTTCTCACTTTCGATAAAAATATGGGAATAGAAAGTGTTATCAGTCGAATTGTGCCACCACCCAAAGGAAAGCCCTAACACTCAGTACCTCAGAATGGGACCTTATTTTGAAATATGATCATTGTTGATAAAATTAGTTAAGATGCATTTGTAATGGGGTAGGGTGGACCCCCTAATCCAATACCTTGATTTCAAACTTCTAACCTCCAGAATTGCAAGACAATACATTTTTGTGGTTTTAAGCCACCCCAGTTTGTGTTACTTTGTTATGGCACTCCTGAAAACTCTAATAAAGATTTTGGTCCTAGAAAGCGGAGTCCTGCTGTAACAAATACTTAACATGTAGAAGTGGCTTTGGAAATGAGATATGGGTAAAGGCTAGAACAGTGATGGCGAACCTTTTGAGCTCGGCGTGTCAGCATTTTGAAAAACCCTAACTTAACTCTGGTGCCGTGTCACATATAGAAATTTTTTGATATTTGCAACCATAGTAAAACAAAGACTTATATTTTTGATATTTATTTTATATATTTAAATGCCATTTAACAAAGAAAAATCAACCAAAAAAATGAGTTCGCGTGTCACCTCTGACACGCGTGTCATAGGTTCGCCATCACTGGGCTAGAAGAATTTTTAGGTGCATGATAGAAAAAGCCTAGGGTTCCTTGAAGAGACTGTTCCAGAAATATAGATGGTAAAGGTGATTCTGTTACAGGATCAGATGGAGTAGAAGAACGTGTTCTAGGAAAACGGTGGAAAAGTGATCCTTGTTCTAAAGTGGCAGAGAACTTGTAAGCAATAAACTTGGGTATTTAGCTGAGAGGATTTCCAAGCAAAGTTTTGAAGGCACATCCTGTTTTTTTGTTTTGTTTTGGTTTGTGTTTTTTTTTCCTTGCTGAAAAATAGTAAAGTGCAAGAAAAAAAGAGATAAATTGAAGAAGGAACTGCTAAACAAAAATAAACCAGCACATGATGATTTGGAAAATGCTCAGCCTATTCAAACAGTGTGCTCCGGAAACAGTGCAGAGTGTGGCGAGCAACAGTTTCCTAAAGAGATTAGGTATGTGCTTTATAGGTCCAATCAAACATCTCAGCAGAAGCAAGGGATAGAGATGTGGTTATCTAGGAAAGTTCTGTGGAAATCCCTCTTGTCTGATGGCTTGGACTCCCAGGAATGTTACACAGGAGGCTGACAAAAATGTTTGAAATGTTATATCAGAAGGAACACTGCCATCCTGGACCGAAAGAAACAGAGATGGATGAAATGTAGAAAGGATGAGACCAAGGCCGTCACCAATGCAGAGGCCTGGGCTGTTAGGACCTCTAGTTTCCTGAAGATGAGCTGCTGCCCAGATACAGAGAGGCGGGGCCACCTCTGCAGGCCTAGTGAGGAGCTCATCCAGCCACAGACAATTATTCCTAAGCCTTAAAACCTCATTGAAATTGACATCCTATGTTGCCAACTTGCTTTAAACCAGTGACCTCTTTTTTTTCCTTCCAATTTCCCCCTTTACGGTATGCCGGTAATTTGTTTTCTGGCTTCAAAGGTTTACAGATAGAGTGGAATTTTGCCTCAGGATGGAACATAAAATTTGACTCACCCACCTGATTTAGACAATATTTATTTAAGGTTTAGAGTCCATGCAGGAAAGAGTGAAAACTTTGGTGGTTATTGGGACAGGGTGCATGTATTTTGCAATGGGAAAGAAATGGATTTGGGGAGGCCAAAGGGTAGACTCTTATGGGTTGAAGTATGTGCCTCTCCCCCCACAAAAAAAGAAGATATGCTGACATCTACCTAAAGTACCACAGATTATGACCTTATTTACAAATGGGCTAATTTCAGGTGTAATTCTTTAAGGAAAAGTCATGCTGGGGTAGGCTGGGCCGCTACATCTATTATGACTAGTGTCCTTATAAGATGATGACAATGTGAGAACAGTGTTACCTAAGGAAAATATCATAGAAGAACAAAGGCAGAGAGATTGGGAGATCTGCAGCTGCAAACTAAGGGATGCCAAAAATTGTCAGCCACCCACCAGAAGCTAGAAGAGGCAAGGAAGGATTCCTCTACAGGTTTTAGAGGGAACCTGGCCCTTCTAATTTCCTTGATTCTGGACTTCTAGTGTCCAGAATTGTGAGGCAATACATTTTTCTATTAAGCCACCCAGTTTGTAGTACTTTGTTACAGCAGCCCTGGGAAAGTAATACAGAAACTATACTCTTCTATTATGAAAAAAAAAAAATTCATGCAAGAAAGATAATGTGTGCCAACAGGAGCTAGTCTTAGTAGAGGGAACCAATAGGAATATTAGTAGATGCAGACTGTGGAAGTGAAGAGAGCTAATACCCTGTCTAATGGTTGTAATCTTTATTAACCACCTGGAACATGAAAGTTTGTCAAGAAAAACTGGACATTTTGGAGGTTTTAAATGAGATGTTCTTAATTGTAAATGATCAGTTTAAAAAATTACCACCGATCAGGTCAAATAAAACTGAACTCGGTGAATATTTAGGTCATAGATGAATGACTGGCATCTTCCAAAACTAGCGTTTCAGGACTAGGTAATCAAAATAGCCCTAGATCATGACCATGGCCGTTAGAATTTGCTTTTGCTATACCTCAAAGATAATTTTAGCCAACCTTTAAGTGTACCAAATAAAACCTTCCTCTACCATTTTAATCTTCAATCAGCACAACCCAAAGTAACAGAAATGAAGATCATTGCTTCACCTTGTCTGAAGTTTTTCTACCTATCTTTATTATTACAGGCTTGTACCATTTTTATTAAAATTATTTCATCATAATTTTACTATCATTTTCTGCTGATGGAAGCAAATGTATGTAAGAATAACAGTTTGTTAATTATCAAAGAAAACCATGGAACGTAAATTCAGTCCTTAATTGTTATTTAAAGCAAAGCTCAGCAATTTTATTTTGAGCAATAATGTCCAATTCAGGTTTTAAACTATTAGATGTTTGTAGTTTTGACATAATTTCTGCTAAGGGCCGGTAGAATACACTTTGGCTTAATTTACGTCAGCTGGTCTCAGGGGGCCGGCAGAGCCACTCCCTGGGGGCGGGACCAGTCAAAAGATTGGACGCCATCCAGTTTGACTCTCCCGCCCAGTGTTAAGGGGATGGATCTCATGATGTGAAAGGCCCACCCAGATGTGATGTAACTTCCTGTAACTCAAGTATATAATAAAGCAGCTTTTGGAGCTCTCTCTCTCTCTGTGTGTGTTCTGCCCCTTCAGGAGGGCAGGCACCACACCCAGCCCAAGCTTTTAATCTATTTTATGTCTGTCTTTCATTATTTCTCCATCCCGAAAGCGCCTCCTAGATTGCATGAACCGGTTCAAGTCTCCTTCTCCGTGTGGGCGCGGGAAGAAGACAGCCCCAGGTAACCGCCCGGTATAATTTCTCTTTTTTTTCTAACTCCAGTAAGTTCATTGAATTTTCTGAATTGTCTATATCAACAACTTCAGAAATGCTGAAAGTACTGTTTAAACCAGTGTTCCCAACTAGGGGCACATGCCCCACAGGGGGAACTTTGATTTTTAAGGGGGGCAATTCGAGAATGAGTTATTAACAGTGAATTTTTTGCATTTCTTATGGTTTTAGGGGCCTCATATAGAGTATATAAATATATATTCTGACATATTTATGCATTCAGTTATCTATTATATATTTTGAAACTTTATTTGCCATTTTTTTCTATAATTTCATATTATTATTACTTTTTAAGAATTTCTTAGTGATTTCTTCCTCAGTACTTCAACTGTCCTTACGTTCTTTTATTTTTCTCTTTCATGGATGCCATGTTGTTGGAAGCTTGTTTAGGCCAAGTTAATGGCCTTTTAGGCTTCCTCCATGTGAATAGGAGTTTACTTTTTGAATAATAAGAATTATATGTCACAGGGAGGGCATCAGGATTTTAGAGATGCTTAGGTAGGGCATGGCCAAAAAAAAGATTGGGAACCACTGATCTACACAGAAGATGGTCATGATGATATGATTTGTCGATGGCTTCCTGTTAAACACTGCCTCCTGTCCATTACAGCCTCATTCACAACCACCTTGGCAAGTGATTTCCTGTTAAAAATCACCTGCTGCATTTTGTATGCCTGCAGAAGGCAAAATGTATTTTTTTAACCGATAAAAAATGCATACTGGTTAGCAATGTGATTTTCTGCAATGGGATAATGTTTATTATGAGTAAATCTGTAGCTCTCAAACATTAATATTCTAACTGGCCATAAAAATGAAAGGTTAAATATTAATTCAGTGTTCTCATTTTAAATTGTTAAGGAAAAATCCAGTGTCTGGCAGCATTTCATTTCATTTGGTTTCAAATCCATTATTCTAATAAATCAGCTTTTATTTGTGTGAACATTGATTGGTCTTTGTTTTTGGAAAGAGAAAATCAAAGAACTTACAACCCCCAGGAAAAGAGAGAAAATAAATGAAAATAATGTAAAACCAAATCCCAGTGCAAAAGCCATTTATACTACGGTTGAAAAATACTTTGTAAATGAAAACATATTATTTATTACACCTGTAAAAATAGAACAACATTTATAGAAACTATTTATTTGCCATGTCTTAATACTTACTGAAGGAGAAAGATTTATGGATTTTTCTCATAAGGTGCCAGCAGCTCTCTGTCTGTCCTGCTATGAGCTGTTGGTAATTAACAGGTGGTCAGTAACTCCCCTAACACTTCCATTTCCCTAGTTCCATGAATATCACCCACTATAATTCCCCTATTACAAAGACCCAGATCCCACTGTAAAAAGAGCCATGTTTACCTGCCTATATATCAGGCTCTGATGATCAGCACTTCTAAAATGCTCATTTGCTTTTGATTGCAAAAACATCCATAGATATAAAATCCTTCTAAAAATTAGCAGTTATGTATATTCTGGGCTCATACTTATGACAAAGCATGACATATTTATTCTACAACTATAAGAATAAAAGGGGATCTTTCTCAAAATTCTATACTATTTACTTTCCATGTTGATTTTTCCCAGCCCACCTCAGGGTACAGTTATCCTCTAGCAAATATCTCCAGGAACTGTATACTAGCATCTCCCAGTGACCATCACAGGAGGATTCTAAGGGGACCTTTCGCCGTGCTTTGCTTCTCGATCATACAGAGCTTACAATTCAGATGTTTGACAGTATCTCTGAATGAGGCTCAACTCTGTGTGCTTGGGTTTGCATGTCATTATATAAACATTAAGATAGATTACAATATGTACAGTACTCTTTGAGAGATGGATGGATGGATGGATAGATAGATGATAGATAGATAGATAGATAGATAGATAGATAGATAGATAGATAGATAGATGGCCTTAAAAAAGGAAGAGGAAGGAAGGAAGGGAGATGAAAAAAAAGGGAGAATAGGAGAGAGTGAGGGAAGGAGGGAGGGAGGGAGAGAGTGAGTACATAGGTCAGGTCATTTTGACTTCTTTGAGGGCTTGGCCATTATATTAATCTTTCATTGCATATTTTGTTTGGTATCAATTTTTGTTTTTTATTTCTTTGGTTTCATCATGGAGGAACAATTTCTCCTCTACCATTCTAAGTTCTTTTGGCTGGTTTAAGAATTAAATTGGCATGAACAGATTAACAATCAAACAGAGCTTACATTTTGTACATATGGGGGCTCCATAAAAATAGGAGTCCCATAGACAGTCGGGCAGTTGAGGCTTTAATGCCATTCTGAACTAAAGAGAAAGGGTAGGAGTATGGTGCTTCAAATGTGAGAAAGGCAACCTGCATGGAGATGCAAAGACAAACGTTTAGTAAATAAATATTTGCTGGGACACAGAAAGTTGGTCTCCAAGCCCTGCAGAGCTCCCCCTACCACTCCTAAACCATTTTATTTTTTTTTGTAGTTATCTCTGCTGATAACTCTCTTTCCTGAAATAGGCCCTTTATCTAAATTCTTTTTGGCAATTAAGGGGAAATTAGAAAGCTCTTCCTGAGCTTTTTATTTCTTGAAAATAATTAGCCTAATACAATCCTCATGTCAAAGAGAAATATTTTGGAGTGGAAAATCCTGCTCCTTTACAGTTTCATACCCACAGATCCTGTTCTTCCAACCACTTTGGATTGATATGCATGTCTGTAGGTGGTCTGTCAGAATTGTTGGAGGAGTTACTTCCCAAGCTGTCACCTTTCTAAAATACAATCTATCTGTTAACTCAAAGCAACACATGAGCATGTGTCAGGTTCTTCCTTTGTGTTGTAAATAGACTTTCAAGAAAGTGCAATGACTATAAGCCTTTTCTTTAAGAAATAACAATAAGAATCAAAGTATAAATCAAACTTTAGTTTAAAAAATGATCATTCTATCTGAAAAAAATAAAGCAAAAAAATAAAATTTTATTAATGCTTAAATGGAGAAGAAAATTGAAAGCACTTTATGCTGAGAAAGCACAGAAAAATTTTGTTCATTCAAGTTAGAGCTTATTCTTTAGGGTTTCAAGGTATAAATGTGGAGAAACAAGAAACAGATGAGAGTGGTTATAAATGAAACCCTCATCTTGTTGCATTACTGATCTTTGTTTCAAGTTTCAGTCATTCCAGGGGCCATAGAAAAAACATTGGATAGTTTCACAAGGCAAATACAGCACGTGTAGAAGTTACAGGTTAAATAGAGATCAATTAACATCCTACCCTAAGTCAATCAGTGATTCTTTGTTCCACTTTCATTATGTTTTAGGAATATGGACTACAATGCAAAGAGAAGCTTATGATATTGAAAGGAATTTTTAGGGGTAAAATAGGAGTTCTTAGGGGTGAAATAGGCAGGTTTAGGAAATTTTAGAATTTAAGGGGTCCATGGAAAAAACACAGGGCTACAGAGTTGCAAAAGGGTGCATTTCCATAAGACAAGGGACTTGGGAGAAGTTACATTTCCATAAAACAAGGGAGTTGGGAGAGGCAGCAATTATGTTTCCATAAGATAAGGTAACTCTGGGAGCAGCAAAAGGTCTACTAGTATATTTACAAAATAAAGAAGGAGAAAGAAAGCCCAGAGGGAATAGGAGAAGAATGAGGGAGGGTGGCCTCATATGTCCCCTGTGAGATTTGACCTTTGAGCTCAGGAGTTGCTATAGTGACCAAATCAGAAGGGGATAGTGACCAAACATAGGGGATATCAAGGCACAAGGATCTGCAGTCTTTATAAACCATAGGGAAAAGGGATGCAGTGGGACTCTGTCCCCCTCCCAACATGGGAGTCTGTGCTGTGAGATTCTTTCCCCATCCCCATGTGTGAGTCTGTACTTGTTCTTTGATAAATTTCCACCTTTACTAGACCACCTTTCATCCATGGTTCCATTCCTCCTCTCCATCAGACAAGAGCTGGGGAGACCATCCTGCCCAGGGAAGCACCGCACGTTTCCAGTCCAAATTTCCCATATCAATATGATGAGGCCATCCATTTAAAAACAAATAATTAAGCAATGAGGTATAACTCAAAATGTGAACATAATGGCATAATTATACTCCTAGGACAGTTTCAAGGCTTGACATGTACTAAAAGGTTCTAAACCCTAGGAGAGTGATTAGTATATTTTACATTATAATCTTTTCACCATTGGAATCATTTCAAAGATAAGAAGTGAAATTATTAGAAATAAATATACACAGAGTTAAAGAGGATTGTTAGGCAGTAAAAAGGACTGCATAAGAATTTGAGAACTTCAGTATAATATTGCTAAGTGTGGATTTAATTGATTTGGTGTTAGAGGATACACCTTCCCATTAAATTGTGCTGTCATTCACATTCATAAAAATGTGAGAATCCTGCAGAAATTGTTTAATTAATAGCCTAGAATTCCACCCTTGAGAAACACTCACTTTCCCTCAATTCCACTATAATATCATGCTATTATATACAGTTGCCTTAAGATTTAAAGTCTGCTTACTGAGAAAATTGTAAACTCCCTCCAGCTTCCTTATTACAAATCTTCCCATCCTATATAGAGCGTTTCTCATGCTTCTAGGCTATAAAGCACTCTTGGGGGAATGGTAGAACACCATATAAACAAACACATGTTTTTCTAAAAGAAAAGTCCCTGAAAGTTTTTAAGCAAATTTCCTACTTATTTGTGCAGATTTATCCTTTACTATTACTAAGGACTATAATTCACAAAGAAACAAAATAAAGTGGTTTAGTTCTTTTAATTCATTTCGTGTTCGTTCATCCACAAGCATTTCCACTGTTCTGTATAATTCTGTAGACATTAAATAATAGTTGTGATTAAATAATGCATCCTCAAGTGGACCATACCCAGGGATTCTGGGAGCCTAGGATAAAAGAAGTATATTTTATTGATTTTTTAGAGAGGAAGGGAGAAGGATAGAGAGTTAGAAACATCGATGAGAGAGAAACATCACTGATCAGCTACCTCCTGCAGGCCCCCCACAGGGGATAGAACCTGCAACCCAGGCATGTGCCCTGATAGGGAATGGAACCAGTGGCCTCTTGGTTCCTGGCTGCATGCTCAACCGCTGCACCACACCTGGCCGGGCCAAAAATAATGATTCATGTGCAAAAGGCTAAAGAAATATAATTTTTAAGTACAGTCCTTTATCTGAAATATGAAACTTCTACAGCTTCTGCTATTTCTGATAACAGTTTTCAAATAGTAATGTTATATATATTACTTTAAGAGTAAGCTATTGTGGAAGCAATTCAATTTATTGGTTCACTTCATCTGGTGATATTGGCAAGCTCAGTTATTGTAATTGGTAAAGGAAGATTAAGAAAGGAATATTATCTTACATACTGGAGATCAAATTAAGATATATGGCAAATTGGTGCAAAGAGTAAAACAACTTTTGTTGTACTTATTTTTTCACTTTTGTTACTTCTGTTTGTATGTGTGTATTTTATCCAATTCTTTCAAAATATTTCATAGAAGAAATGTGAGAGGTAATGCTGTTTAATAGATTCTGAAATTGTATTACTGAATGGAGTCATATTCAAAATTTTCAGAGGTGGATTTTTGGGTTCACTGCTTTCTGAAATGAAATTCAGGGCTGTCTTGAATCTCAGGCAGGATAAATGAAGCCGGTACACTTGAGAATAGATAGATGACAGCAGGTATTTACTACCTGAGTAGTTAAATAGATATTTGTAGACCAATTTTCTTTTCACTGTGCTTCAGCAACAGTAATTTATAAAGTGTAGCCATCGATTAATTCAAATTGCACATGTCAGGTTGAACAAAATATTATTTTAACAGCTTCTAACACTGACATTTAAAATGTGGACTGTCTCTTACAGAAGCTAAGTGGATTGGGAGGCTATTTTAAGGTATTTTAAGTAAGAAAGAACTTTTATATCAGAATCTTTTAAAAAGAGATTTTAAACGTTTTTAAACTTTAAATGGATTTTTAAAAATACAGACAACAAATTATATTAACTATGTAGTCTGATTATGCTCATTTCTCTTTAATGTGTTAAATCAATAGCCCTTGTACATATACAGTAAGTAATATGTATTTATATGTGCATGTTTTCATTATATACATTTTATGAATATGTTTTAAAAGTTTGATATTTTCTCATCCTATATAATAAAAGAGAAACATGCAAATTAACTGTCCCTCCACTACACTCAAGCCACACCCACAAGCCACGCCCACCAGCCAATGAGGAGCAAGTATGCAAATTAACCCAACTAAGATGGAGGCGGCCAGGCCAAGGAGCTGGAGCGAGTAGGAGGCTTGGGTTGCCCCTGGCAATGGAGGAAGCCAAGCTTCCCACCTGCCCTGGCTGGCCCTGGGATATGCTCAAGGATACAAAGTTTCAATTATAGAAGATAAATAAATCTCCCCCAAAGAAAAGAAAAAAAAGGAGAGGCTGGGAGCTTGGGTCGCCAGGGGGCATGGCCAGCCTGAAAACAGCCCTCAGCCCCTCACCCAGGCTGGCCAGACACCCCAGTAGGGACCCCCACCATGAAGGGGGTGTGGCCAGCCTGCAAACATTCCTCAGCCCCTCACCCAGGCTGGCCACACCCCCATATTGTGAGGGTCCCCCTGGGGAGCTTGGCCAGCCTGAAAACGGCCCTCATCCCCTCACCCAGGCTGGCCAGGCACCCCAGCGGGACCCCTACCCTGATCCGGGACATCCTTCAGGGCAAACCAGCCAGCCCCCACCCGTGCACCAGTCCTTTATCCTATATAATAAAAGGGTAATATGCAAATTGACCCTAACAGCAGAATGACTGGAATGACTGGTCACTATGACACACACTGACCACCAGGGGGCAGATGCTCAATGCAGGAGCTGCCCCCTGGTGGTCAGTGCGCTCCCACAGGGCGAGCTCTGCTCAGCCACAAGCCAGGCTGAAGGCTGCCAGCACAGCGGTGGTGGCGAGAGCCTCTCCTGCCTCCTCAGCAGCGCTAAGGATGTCCGACTGCAACTTAGGCCTGCTCCCCGCTGGCAAGTGGACATCCCCCCAAGGGCTCCCGGGCTGCCAGAGGGATGTCTGACTGCCAGCTTATCAATACTCATTATAGGCCATGTAATTTTGATAACCTTGGTTATTTTAATTTTATTATAATAACTACATTTTTGATACTGCGATAGTAAACTAATATGGTAATAAAGATTAACACATAGGAACTTAAATACATGGTATAAATATTTGAGAATGATAATTATAATGTCTCATAGTTGTATAGTAAGTTTGACTTAATTTCAAACCAACTATTTTAATTTGTTTTTTACTTCTAATATTTCTACTTCAGTAATTCATGTATAAAAATAGTATGTGAAATAGTAAAATGCTGATAAAATTGTTCAGAAAATACTGAAATGCATAAATGATTTGTTAAAATAAATTAAATGGTAGTATTAAAAATCATTTTCTAAAAGAACATGAATGAAGACTAGTTCATTGAATAAATTGTAAGGCACTAATTAACTGGTCACAATATCTAAGTTCAGACTAAATCTCAAAACTGTTTATTCAAGTTGTAAAAGTTTTTGATCTTTCATATAAAAATATATGACTAGACATTACATGTCTCTCTGTTCATTGATTTCTCCAGTAATCCCAGTTTAGATTTTCATTCTGCCATTTATCACCCAACACTCATTGGTCTAGAGGTCACAGATGGTGTGCTAAACTTAGAGCCACTAGCTGTGCCTACAATGCCCACAGCAGCTAACTAGATCATTTGGCATTAACCTATCAACAGTAATGTACTCTATTCAGCCCTGTTAAATATGAAGTCCAAAAGACATGTTAATAAGATTTATCTCTAAATTTAGGCATGGTTTAACAAGGCCTTGATTGTATTTATAATGTTGTCTGATTTGGCTTTCTTGATAATCCACTAATGTTTTATGGCACTAGATAATTTTATTTAATAAAACAATTATCTTGATAAGGAATAGTGATTATATATAAGGTAATATATATTAGGTAGTTTGTCTCATGATGGCCTTTAATTCTATTAAATTAGTATTTTTAGTAACCATATTCTAAGAAGCTAATAAAATTCTGTGCAGTTTATCCAAATAATGCAGAGCAAACTTTATCTTTAAATGAATGGCTATTGACCTTTAACATGAAAATCACTACTCTGAGAAGAGTAAATGTGACAGAAAATGAACATATGAGATTTTGTTGCTAAAAGTGTTTATCTAAATGTTATATTTTTAAATCACAGATAACAAATTTTATCACATTGTTAGGCATAATTAATTTTCTCTTCATATTGTAAATAAAATATAAATGTATTCATCTTTTATTTTAATGATAATACATTTTTAGAAAGTCACAAAATGGCTAAAGATATGGCAAAGTTAAGAAAAAATCAAAAAGTGAAAGTATTCATACAAATAAATAGATCCTATTTCTTTAGACATAGTTTTCAGTATATAGATCCTTCACATTCTTTGTTTTAAGGCTGGTCTCTGTTTTTTTATTTTATTTTGACAATGTTTAATACTTGATTTTTTGAGAGATATACATTCACAAGATTTGTACATGTAAATGAAGCATTGCTCTCCAAATATCCTACTTCTTATTATTCTTTAATTTTTTTTAATGTCTCAGTCCCCATCATACAAATCTTCCCTGAGTATCACAACTCCTATCATGAAAGTGCCAGAGAATGTATCCTACCAATCCTTTCTCAGAGTGTATCTTTGTTTTCATGACTGGGATGCATTAAAATTGTAGCATAATAATCTCCAGGTCCATCCATGCTGTTTCAAAGGATAAGAAATCCTTCTTTTTTTACAGCTGCATGGTATTCCACTCATCTACTGATGGGCACTTGGGCTGCATTGAACATAGGGGTGTATGTATCCTTTGTGACTATTTCAGAATTCTTAGAATATATTCCCAGAAGTGGAAGCACAGGGTCAAAAAGCAGTTCCAATTTTCCATTGTATAGGAAATTATATAATTCTCTTGCCCATTTCTTTATTATCGCTTAGGAACTAAGAATGATTTACCTTTCCTCTGAGTTGAACTTTCAAGTTAGTAAGAAGAATGTAAGTAATATTTATGGCTTCTCACGCCACTCAATAGAGTTATCATTAAGCTTGAATTTATAACTCTAGTTTAATGACAAATTTGTTATTTTCAGAATGAGATGTCAAAAGAGTGAGTTGGGTGTTATATAGGAAAGAAGTGATTAACAAGACTTCAGGCAGTGCTCTTATGAAGTCTTCAGTTTCACAATCTCGTGTGAAACACATTATACTCTACTGATTGGACTCCTGTGATTGCTGTGAAACCATACAGAAAAAAAATAAAATATATATATTGAAATCCTTTTAACATCTACAGCTTTTTCTGAAGAGCAGCTGCTTTGATTCTATTCCTCTCTAATTTTACTTTGCTTCTGCATTGGAAACCTCTATTGCCTAGTAGAAATTTTCCTGGAATCATGAATATATTTAGCAGATTTTGGATTGCTTTGTATGGAGAATTTAGAATTTCTGTCATTAATGTTTGTCAGCCATATAAGAAAAATAATTTAAGTTGGGAGAGAAAACCTAACCTTTGTGTTATTAAAATACTTTTACTGTCAAGGATGTTTGTTTGCGTTTTGATACCCAGATGAAATTTTTTATTTTCTATTGTAACCAGCACAATTGAGCAAGCATGAATCATGGGATATCATAAAAAAACTTTATTCTTTCCCACTGACCATTTAACATTTATTTAATAGAGAACGTTTTTGTTATGACAGTGAGTAGAAAACTGTGGGACAAGTCATTATGTTTTTTTCATTTTTATTAAGATATAATTAACATACAACATTATATTAGTTTCATGTTCACAGCATGATTTGGTATTCATATGAATTGTGAAGTGATCATCACAGTAAGTAAAATTATGGATAGAAAATAGGAGGCAATAGAATATTTCTTTGACTTTGTAGTAACCTAAGATAGCCTCAGATACTCTACCTAGGCAAGGGTTTAAACTTGACTCTCATGTAAGACATTTTCTGCGTTTGCAGAGACTCCTTACTATTCCCTTCCACCTGTAACTTACATTTCACAGACAATTAAGATTTCATTACTCTAGCTGCTGCTCTTTCCTTAGCTCTTTAGGAGGTTTTTCATTCTCCTTTATCATCTGAAGATTTAAGGGGATTAAATAGTAAGTCTAAAATCTTTTTTATATGTTTCATGTCTGTCCATGGGAAGTATAATTTAGAAAGTATAATGATAAAACATTCTGTCTCCTTTCTCCCCTTCCTTCCTTCCTTCCTTCCTTCCTTCCTTCCTTCCTTCCTTCCTTCCTTCCTTCCTTCCCTCTTTCCCTTTCTCTCTCCCCTTCTCTCCACCCCTTTCCATATTACCACATCCCAATAGTAGTAGAAGCTAGTTGTAGATTCTTCTGGCCAAAACCTAAAGCATTCCACGGAACGTGGGAGATGAGTACCACTCTTTCTGAATTGTCTCACTGTGCCCTCTCATTAGCTGTGAGGTGGGCACACATTCCTGTTTCTCCTCATGAATGTTGAAACACACAGTAATTTTCTGCAAATATTTTTTTCTTTAACTTTCCCTACAAAATCTATTTTTAAATGATTTGTATATGTATGCAGTTAATGAGAGAAATCAAATCATCTCAATAGTTTTAACTTTTTGTTTCTAAATCTGCATATTGGTTCACCTCCCAACTCACTTTGATATCTTATATATGACACATCTTAGGTACCAGTTGAAACTTTCACTTTAACATATTGTAACATTATCGTGATAATTCTTTTGTTTATGGTGAGGTTAACCAATCATTTGAAGTCATAGAAAATTGCTGTGTGTGCTTGATTATAACTCATGTCGACACCCTTCTTATGTTATCTATAATAATAAAAGCATAATATGCTGAATGACCTTCCAGACATCCTTCCGGACGACCTTCCGGACAAAGCTGCCACAGCTGCGAGATCTGAGCCCCTTGCACAAATTTCGTGCATTGGGCCTCTAGTCTTCAATAATATTACATGTTAAAGTAAAATTGTTTTATATTTAAACCAACTTTAGTTTTATAAATTTCAATCATTTAAACATCTTAATGTAAAGATGGATATTTTAGGTCATTAAACAACTAGGAATTACTGATATTATGCATAAAAGCAAAGAACATAAACCGAGGAGAGTCCAAGAAATTATTATAACTTTACTTCATTAAATCCAATATTATTCATTAACATATACAGCACATTATGCATCTAAATTCTGGTGTTTCTGCTACTAAGCAGGGGACCGTGTCTCTTTGCCAGGAAGCTGTACCACTTTGAAAATGTATGATTTAATGTGTTGCAATCAAAAAAGGTAGTTCCTGTGAAGCTTCCATTATTTTGTGAACATTACCTAATGGTATACAAATCTGAATAGAATATCTACAGGGAAGGGAACAGAAGTCCAAGGAAAATATTAAATATTTTCCGTCTTTATATGGATATTACTCATTTTCAAAAAAATTGTCATTTCTATGAGACTGTGGATTTCATAATGCACTCATCTTCCTTGAGATAAGAACAAGTTTGGGCATTGCCCTTGGATAAGGTTATCAACCTGTTTGTCATTGTTATTGATTTGATTTTTTGCTGCTTTTATGCAAAATATTTTCTGTTTCCCTAAAATATATTTTACTGGTGAAGATAACTCTAGCAAACTAAGTTTATACTTTGCTGGGAAAGAATTTCCTAGTTTACAAAAAGCATTACAGGTATTTTTGCTTTGGCATGAAAATAAGCTGAGATCCATCCCCAAATTATGAGGTGTAGATGCTCCAAATGGAAGGATTTTTCTGTAGGAGAAAGGGTTTATTAGCCTATTTTGCTTACTATAAAAGTTTGCCTAAAATATTTAATTATGATATTCTGACATTCTAGTCATTTTGTATATATTAAAAATAAACAATTGAGCTGTCAATTTGTTTTTGTGGGTAGGGTTCTGTAAAGCAATTGCAAATGTATTAAGCTATGGCATATGATATATATGATTATTTAGCACTTGTAAAAATAAGGTGGGATATTTTAAATAAATATGAAAATTTCATTTACTTTAGATGATATAGAGAAAAATTAAGGAGTACCTGACTAATATGGCATCTAAAGTGATCCTTTTAGCAAGATGAGAAAATTATTGAATTATGAAACACATGTGGCCATAGTCACTAATCTTAAAGTGCTGTCAGTCTGTGGCCAAATAAATCATTTTAAAAAATGTAAATTCTATAATTTTAAAAGGATCATTTAACATATATGCTATAGCAAGCTTAAACTTTTAAGAAATTTAAATATAGAAGTGCAATTATTTGTAAGCGGCTAGCTTTGGCAAATTTTAAATTGCCACATAATTTATAATATATGATTCATAAATCATATTAATGATTTTTATTTTGAAATATAAAACCTATTTTTTGCTAATCTTGACGTTGTTCTAAAATAAAAATATTATCTATAATAATAAAAGCATAATATGCAAATCGACCAAATGATTGAACAGCGGAATGACATCTGGGCAACCTTCCAGATGAAGCTGGAGCTGCGAGGGCCAAGGCAGCCGGGACTGTGAGAGCCAAGGCAGCTGGGGCTGCGAGGGCCTACCCTTGCACCAATTCCGTGTATCGGGCCTCTAGTAAGTGATGAGCTTGGACTCCCTGTTAATAGCTTCAGTTTGTTGATTATTGATTATTCTCTTAATATCAGGTGCCAAATACATTTTAGGCAATAGTTAATAAGATTCTCCTATTTTACTAGCTATACTAAATATTGAAAATATAAAAGTGAGTAGTTTTCATAAAGGAGGGGGAACTGCTTAATAGCTGAGTTGTCAATCGAAGTTATTTGGTCAATGTGTTTGGTTCTATGGATGCAAAGACAAGTAATGCAAACACACATTTGGGTACCCTCTCATTGTTGAACACTTTTTACCTTTTCTAATTTTATATAATTGTATGATTTTTTCTTCTTATAGCATATATATTAATTGATATTTATAAAAGATAATAAACTAATAACAAAAAATTCTCCTTCATTATTTTAAAGGAACAATGATTCATGCAATGGAATTTATTAAAAAATACACTTTTTCTTTAAATTAAAGACACTAGTTAGATATTCAAAGTCACCAATTTCAGATATTTTTCATGCAGCTGTAGTCAAGGAGCTGAATCACTTTATTACTGCACAAGATAACTTATTCCTTTTTCAAATTTGTGAGAATTTTAGAGTAAAGTTCTAAAATCCAACCTCACATATAATGATCCAATACACATTGTTAGCACTTAGTCTAAGATTCTTTCAAGTTCTGCTAAAATTTCCTTTGGGTAAAAGATGAAGCCTGATTCTTCATGCATACAGGCTTCATAATTATCTTTCTTATATGTTTCAGTTTTATAAAATACTTTCAGTTGTTCCCAGTAGCCACACATCTCTAGATGCCCAGTTAAATTGCTAAAGGGATTTACATGCAGGAGCTCTTGCAGAATTATGCTGTAAACTTACCTTGATTTACATTTCAGTATAGAATAAATTATTTCCTTTTTAATACACAGACAGCTTCAGGGTATGAGTCTTAGGAAAAGGAAACAAGGATATTTTCTTGATATTTTCTCCTTATTTGTAACAGGCAAGACCTATTCTTTTTTTATTTGTTCTAAAATGTTAATAACAGCTGAATTAGATTTAATTCCATAGTTATCATTCAATTGAATTTTAAACTTCTCTTAATATCCATAGAGTAGAAAACAGTCAATATACAAAGAGATACGTTGATTATCTCGAATCTTTATAGATAGAGCCTTCGAATTCATATCATGGTGCAATTCACATTTGTCTAATTTAAAGGGTGTTCTAGGGAGAAGCTTTGAAGGGTTGCAAGCTCCCTCCTTCAAGATCAACGTTCATGAACCCAAGTAAATGTGACAAAAGCATGCAAGAGATAATTAACAATAATGACAAAAAATTAGAAACCTCTGGGAAATTGGAACTTCTTATAAGTGTGTGTGTGTGTGTGTGTGTGTGTGTGTGTGTGTTGGGGGAGAATTTATTGCTGCAATCTGGTGTGAAACACATCACATCTAGGGGCAATAGTGAGAGTAGTGTTTGAAGGGAATTCGAGAAGACTGGTTCCGCCCATTTCCCCATGCCACCATTACCTTCTAATGATAATTTCCTTACCACAGAAATTGGGAACAGCTTTCCAGGTCTCCCATATCAGACCTATCAGGCAGGGCAAAACCCTGGTGGGATGAACAATATTTGAAAGCATTTGAAGACTGCTCAAACTGACTTGAATTCTTGTTTCACCAATGTGTTATACCCCTTCACCTTCAGCGATATTGTTTTACAACTGAGGTGACTATTTCCTTCCAATTCTTCATATGTATAAGAATTTAATAATGAATACTTGAAAAGAGAAATTGTTTGGGTAATAGCAAAGGGATGTGGTCCTTACTGGGTCTGTGGTGGTTGTGGGGGGTCAGTCATCATCATCCTAAGACTGATTATTGCTTATCTCCATTTTCCAACTCAACTGGAAGGATGTCTGCCTAGTTTTATCACTTCTTCAATATGTTTTCTGTAAGAGTGGCCAGTCTGGTAGTGTGCTGGAACGAGTCTGCGGCTACTCCTGATTAGCGAGTTGTGAACCTCTCCACCCAACTCTGGATTCAGTGATGAAACTTTGATAACTTGACATCAACCATGTTGGGAGTATTTAACTACAGAGATTGAAAAACACCTCAGATCACACTTTAAAAAAAAGAGTGATGGTACTAGTAGATAATAGAATACTAAAGGTCAGTATACTAGTATCATAAACATATATGCAAATATTATTTTTAAAATGTAATAAAAAACATACATATATATATATGACAATATATCATGCATTATTGGCATCTATCCCCAAGATTTAAAAATCAAGTAATATAGTTTGTCTAAGAAAGAATATTCATATGACCATATAAATTACAAGTGCAGAAATACCTGTTGGTAAAATCTAATATTCTTTCCTGCTAAAGTCTCAGTGAACTGGAAAGTGAAAAGAATTTCCTCAAACTGGTAAAGGACTTCAGAAAACTTTCTCCTAAGATCAGGAACAATGAAAGTATAATAGTTCTTACCAATATGGGGGGTGGGAGTCAAGCCATTGTAATAGGTGAAAGAAAAGAAATAAGAGCAACCAGGTAGGAAAGGGAAAACTTGGAAAGGGACATGAAGAAGCTGTTAGGTGCTTAGATATAATGGATATTGTCACTATCTTGATTGTGGTGATCACTTCAAATGTCAAAACCTTTCAAGGTATACAATTTAAATATGTTCTGTTTCTTATGTGTTAACTGCAAACTAATAAAACTGCTAACAAACATTGAGATAATCAATTTATGCCCACTAGCCTGACAAAAAGATAAAACGCGAAGTAATGCATACTTTTGTTTTGAAGGAGGAAATAGTAACTATCTCAAGCACTGCTCTTTCCTGGAGTAAAACTAATAGTTCTTCATTAAATAAAGTGAACATACTCTCTTTCACACAACATAAAACATAGGAGGGTATGAACCAGGATACTGATTGCAGTGTTGTTTGTTATGACAGGAAGTTGAATATAATGCTGGTGACCATCACTGTAACAGTACTTAGGATAATGTGACTGATGTACACAGTTAAATACAACATGGTAGCTGGAAGCAGGAGACTTGATGAGTATGTTAAAATATTGGAGTGAAACAAAGAAAAAGCAAAGCAACAAACCGATGAATCTATAAATGGAATGTGGAATGAAACAAACAAAAATATATAGCTAATTATTATACAGGATCATTTGTTAGTAAAACCTTTATTGAACTAAAGAAGGACATATATTTTAGCATGATACATATCAACAGAGGATATACATCAAACACATTAGTATGTTGCCTGTTGGAGTAGTTAGGGATTAGGGAGTGGTAAATGAAGAGAAAAGTGCATGAGTACATAAATAAAATAAAATTAAAAAAAACAGGTCTTGAACAAGTTAATGATTATAATGTTCATGAGCTACATAACTTATCCTTTAAATGTACATTAAACATAATAATTAAAACACAAAATAAAATATTAATTGACCCCACATGTTCAGCAAGTATTGGTATTACAGACCTGGTCAAAGTCATTATAAAACAGCTGATAGATTGTGTATTGGCCATGTTTCACTGGTCCTATTTGATGCTACTATTTTAGTTATTTTGAAACCTGAGATTTAATAAGGCAGGCGAGGTCATAGCTTGGTGCAGTAAGTAGAGGAGTGAGAGTAGTTCCTAAGGGGACTTCTAGAATAGCTCAGTTGGCCCCCTGTTAGGGAAACATGCTAAGACCAGTGTCTTGTATAAATTCTATTAATGAGATTAACAAATCCTTTCTGGAACTTCTCAAGAAGTTCCTATATCCTTTCCAATGCACATTCTTTTAAGAAGGGCCCAGATGCAAGAGAGGAAATCTTGGTGTAAATAAATGCTTCAAACAGGAATTGTGACTACAGAAGGAGATAACAAATCAAGGAAGCTGGGGATTTCAGAACAAAAGATCCTTCTGCAGTTTGCCATCTGATGACTGCTAAGACAGGGGGAAATTAGAGTCAGGCAAGACTTCTCACTCAGTTGAGTTGTGCCAGGTTCATAAAAAGCCCGAGGAAACAGATAGGGAATGGAGCTCTTTGTCTTTTTCTCTTGGCTAGATGAAAAGTCTGACGATGGAGTGTAGGTTTTTTTGCTCCTGTGTCACAGCTAACCATTGATGTTCTCAGTTAATCTCCAGGGACATCCCTGAGCTGCACAGGAGCTGTGATGGGCAGCACTGGGTATTCGGAACTTCTGGCAGTGTGTTCTTCCTTTCACCTCTTCAAAAAAAAGGATAAAGGACCGAACTTCTTTACAAAAGGTTCTTTAGGAATTTTGTAAAAAGTAAAATATTGTGTACTATCAGTGATGTCTACAAAACAAAGCCAAAGACTTTAGAAATAAGAGTAGAATAATAGTGGATGAGAATGATTGTGGAATTAAGGAAAAAAGTCTGTCTTTGCTGAGTTTCTTTAAAAGTTTAGCTAAAATATAATGTGGGGCATGGGCAATGTATTAAAAGGAATATAGCCGAAACCGGTTTGGCTCAGTGGATAGAGCGTCGGCCTGTGGACTGAAAGGTTCCAGGTTTGATTCCGGCCAAGGGCATGTACCTGGGTTGCGGGCATATCCCCAGTAGGAGATGTGCAGGAGGCAGCTGATCGATGTTTCTCTCTCATCGATGTTTCTGGCTCTCTATCTCTCTCCCTTCCTCTCTGTAAAAAATCAATAAAATATATTAAAAAATAAATAAAAGGAATATAAGCCAGTATGGGCATGTCTCATTCTGGTTTAATGGTGAGTAAATGTGCTATAACAAATTCATTTACTAAATATCTTTCCTTGCAAGCAACAGTATCCTGAAGATTTCAAAATGTATAAAAGATTTGAAAGCTGATTTGTTTACAGTTATCATTCAGAAAGGTCAGAAAGTACACCTGAAATCTAGCTGAAATGAAGTCCTACAATTAAGGACATAAAGAAGAAGCCAGATGGAGACTGGTAGAAGGGGCCAGAGACACAATGGGCTGGTCCCACACCCATGTGTGGTGGATAAAATTCAGGAGGGATATCTTGGCTGCAGCGGTCCTCACCTGAGGAGCAAGGGGTCCCAGCCCCACACCAGGCCTCCAAACCCAGGGTTCCAGTGCCAGGAAGGAGAAGTCCCCATAACATATGGCTGTGAAAACCAGTGGAGATTGTGGTTGAGTGAGATGGAAGGCTGCTGGAGTCCCAAACAGTGCCTCTTAAAGAGTCTACACATGGATTTACTCTGACTCAATGGATTTTAGTTTCTGTGATGGGTCATTTATTTATCAAATCCAGGCTTTCTCATGAATTAAAAACTCAAATTTTATTATATATATAAATTTGCATTGTAATTATAAAGGGATTGCAGTGCTTTGTTCTTGTTCCTGATGCTGTTGGTCCATGAACCAAGGAAAGACTGGGTAACTGTGTTCCCAATCCAAGAGGATGTAATTCCAACTGCCATATATATTTCTCAGTTAATCTGAATCAAATGCATTCTTGCTTATGCTTAGAAGCAAGGCATATGTTGTTAAGCATGCATTTGAAATATACAGACCACTAGTCCGAACTTTTAAATCATGTGAACTTTTCCCTCATTTTCCTCTTCTCTGTGTAGCAAACATGATGCTTTTCTGGGAATCATTGTTTAGGTACTGACCCTACTACTTAACTAACTCTGTGTCCTAAATAAATATTTCAATGTGGCTCCTTTTATGTCCTATAAAATATGAAAATAGTTTCTTCTTCTATCAAATAATTCCTTTTTTTAAACTAAAATTTTGTTGGAGCATAACACATGCAAAAAAATACATAAATCTCAAATGTTCAGTTCAGTAAATTTTCTTGAAGTGAATGCAACCTGGAACCATAAGCCTGATAAGAAAAATATAATTAATGTACCCAGATGCTCCTTCTTGTGCTTTTCCAGCCATCACTCTTCCCTAAAGAATCCAATATCCTGACTTCTGCCACCATTGCTGAGATTTACCAGTTTCACATCATTTATTTGTCTGGCTATTTTCAGTTATACTGATGTTCCTGAGATTTATCTATGTCATTCATGGATTGTAACAAAGTTCACTCATTTATTCTCATAAATGTACATAGTTCCATTGCCTTCGTATAAGAATGTTTTTTAATTACTTAACATTGTTAATCTTTTTTATTTTCATCATGCTTATAGGTGTGTTATATTATCTCATGTGGGAACTTTATTTTGAAAATTAAATATAACTTTATAAAGGCAAAGTTTAGTTGCAATAAGTTTAATATTATTATGATTTAAGCAGATTTATCCTTCAAATATTTATGTGCTCTTAAAATGAACCAAACATCATTCTAAGCTCTAGGTATTATGAGGGATAGAAGAAAAACTTTTCAAGTAAACAAAACATCAAATAAAGACAAGTCTTATAAATAATACAAATCAGTTTTACCAGTGTGTTAACTTTATTTATTAATCATGAGATTTAATTTATTTTAGGCAAAAAATTAAACAATTTTGATAGTTTAATGTTTGGATAAATATCACTTCTACTACACCAATTATTTGGACCAGGAAGAAAATCAGAATGTTCTTCCTACTGAAACTGAAACCCTTGAAATTTTCTTTTTACCTGTTAGGGCATTTAGACTAATAATAACTTGGATATATCAGCTCTTTAATTTTAGTTGAATTTCGGTCTCTAATGTAAAATATTGGCTGAGATGTATATTTACGTATTCCCTTACCTTTATAATTGATCACTTATATTGTTTTTTTTTTTTTTTACTGGAATATTTGTAATTTCTAAATTTGAGTTTTTGCATATGACATATATCATACACTGTGCTTGAAAGATGACAGCCAGTGTTGAACTCTGCACGTAGGAGATAAGAGATTGATTCAACTCATTCTTCCCGCTGGTCCACTCCCACCATCATCTCCCCAAAAACCCACACAACTCCAACAAAAACAGTTACATCAGTCAGAAGTGTCTACATCATCATTTAAGGATGGGAGATGTCAGGATTTAAGCACAGTCTAAATCAGAGCTACATGATTTAACCAGAAACAGGCCTGGTGAAAAATTAAGCCTTATCCAAACAATTGTCATGGACCATTTCCACTATGGCTTTTAAAGGTCAGAATAGAAATGAGTGAATTTGTCTTCTGACTCTTACAAAATATACAAGACCTTAAGAGTTATTATTCAGATTATGATTGCCTGAGATCACTTTAGTTTTAATGTGAATGTGCCCCTTCAGTTTGAGGGTGTTCATTTAACAGATTAAATATAAATTAAAGTAAGGAGAAAGAAAATAGAAAAAATGTTTGGGTAATACTATGAGAAAAGGCAGTAGAATGCCATGAATAACCTTTGGGCTAAAACCAGAAGACATTGAGGCAACTCTATAGTAACTTTGATTTTACCATGTGCCTTTAAGAAAATATAAAGAGCCCTAGCTGGTTTAGCTCAGTGGATAGAGCATCAGCCCGAGGACTGAAGGGTCCCAGGTTCAATTCTGATCCAGGGCATGTACCTTGTTGCAGGCTCCATCCTGGCCCTGGTTGGAGTGCGTGCATGAGGCAACAATTTGATGAGTCTTTCTCACATTGATGTTTCTCTCTGTCTTTCCCCCTCCTTCCACTCTCTCTAAAAATCAATGGAAAAATATCCTCGGGTAAGGATTAGAAAAAGAAAAAGGAAATATAAAGAATAATGGAAATCAACAAAATTTTGATTTTTTACAAATGTTAACCACAGCAGGTATATGCAGAGTTCTTTTAGTAATAACCTGCCGTCTGTCGATCACTTATATTGTTACCGGAAAGGGGACCTGGCCCTTGGCCTGTCTGCGTAGGACCAGCCAGTAGCGTGTGGGTTCTTGACTTAGAACAGGAAAAATTTCACAACATGAGTTAAGGGAACATTTTTTATAGCTGAGCACTAAAACAATGAGGGCTTAGCATAGAAGAAGCAACAGGAGAGCCTAAGCTGGGCTGCCCTAGCTCGCTTGGAAGTCAGAGAAAAAGGGGCTTTGAGGTCAGGTTCAGGGGATTAGCCACTGCCGATAAGCTGCCACTGCCCATTGCTCCCCAGGTTGCAAGTCTTGTGGGGTCCTTTAGAGTTTAGGAGATGCAAACTTCTGGGGAAAAAGTGGGGGTAGAGGAGAAAGGAAATGGCGGGAGTGCTTCCCAGAAGGAGAGCAAAGGGTGAGTTTTTTGTCTCCAGGCTTATCTCCTTCTCCCAGGCTGGAAACTTAGGGGAGGTTTTTATTAGAATATTCATCAGTTTTCTAGGGGTGTACTTCTCCAGGGCCATGGTCTTCGTTGATTGGTCCGTGTCAGGGCAGGGGGTCATCAGTTATCTCATGCAGGCCTTGTTGCCCACCTGATTTTGTTGCTTTTCTGGGTCTGAAGCTGAAATACAACTGAGGCCTAGATGTTATTTCTAGGGGGGCGATCTTCTGTATCTGCTGTAAATTGCTCTGCTAGTTTGTTCAGCTATCTACCTCAGTTTCCCTATTTCACTTATCCTGGCTTACTGGTGTGTCTCAATATTAGCTTATTCCTCAGATCCAAAGAGATTTTATTATCCAAAATGTTGAGCCAAGCCCTAGCCAGTTTGGCTCAGTGGCTAGAGTGTTGGCCTGTGGACAGAAGGGTCCCAGGTTTGATTCTGGTCAAGGGTACATGCCGGGGTTGCGAGCTCGATCCCCAGTGTGGGGTGTGCAGGACGCAACCAATCAATGATTCTCTCTCATCATTGATGTTTTTATCTCTCTCTCTCCCTCTCCCTTCCTCTCTCTGAAATAAATAAAAATATTAAAAAAATGTTGAGCCATTATTCATTAATTGTCCTTATCTACAATATAAATGTTTCAAACATATTTCCAATGATCAATGTGATAATAGTTCACCATTAAATTCATGTATATGTATGTACATATCCTATATAATAAAAGGCTAATATGCAAATCGATCGAACAGCGGAACAACCAGTCACAACGACCGGTCGCTATGACGTGCACTGACCATCAGGGACAGACACTCAATACAAGAGCTTCCCACAGCCTGCAAGGCCCCGACTGGTGACTGCAGCTGGGGGGCAGGGCCAGCAAGTGGGCAGCGCCAGGCCAGCCAAGGCGGGTGCCAGCAGGGGCCCCCTGATCACCCTGCCAGTTGCCTTCTTCAGCGGGGTGACTGGTAGGGTGATTGGGGGGCCCCCGCTGGCAGCGCCAGGGCAGCCAATGTAAGTGCCAATGGGGGCCTCCTAATCACCCCACCGGTTGCCCTGCAGAGGAAGGTGACCAGAGGCAGGGGCCTGGGCCGGGGAGTGGGCAGTGCCAGGCCTGCCAAGGTGGGTGGCAATGGGGGCTCCCCAGTCACCCCACTGGTCACCCCGCAGAACGGACCTGATCACCAGCCAGGCCTAGGGACCCTACTCATGCACGAATTTCATGCGCTGGGCCTCTAGTACATATATATGAAATCTATAACCTGTATACATATAGCTGAAAGAAAATCATTGATGTTTAAAAATAATTTATCAGATAATTTCTCTAAGTACTGATAGGCAGATGAATTTTTTCAAAAGTTTTAAGTGATTTTAGCTATATTAGCTTAAAGCTAAATTATAGTAGTCCCATTACATCTCTGCACATCAGAATGCTGGGACATTACGTTCTAATTGTTCATGCTACTGTTTAACATTACCTAGGTAAAAAATACTATGGGTAGACAGTGTAACCCAGATAGGGTAGGGATCTAGATTAATTAATGTATGAAGAAATGTTGAAAGGAGATGGATAGTTTAAAAAATAGCTAAATGGAACACAGAATTTTCTCAAATCTTAAATGTCTGTTCCTCCAATGAAGAACACTTGTTATAATTATTGTTATAAAAATTATTTTTTCTGAAGACTATATAGTTTTCCAGAAAATTACATATTCTTTTATAAAAATGTGTGACTTTGAATGAATAAGAGGAATCCCACATATTCTCAGTATATCTCATGCAAGTAATCATAGAAAATGATTAACCTTTATAGTTCCCTCAACAATTTTTGGAAAATAATTTTGAATGTTTAAAATTCCTGTAAGGGGAATCTATAAAGAAGAGCAATAGCTCTGTGAAGAATTAGCTAAAACTTTCTAAATAATAATAATAAAGGAGAAAGAAAAAGGATAATAACATTGCAGTGTTATTAAAGCAGAAAATGGTTATTTTAAATGTAAAAATTAGTAATAGTCCGAAGAAATATGTTTGTTCTTCAGTAGTTTCAAGTTGAAGAGCTAACCCTAAACTGAATTTCCATCATTAGTTCAAAAACATCAAATCAAGATAAGGTAACAAAAACCTTAGGAAAATATTGATTTAAACCCTGAAAGGTAATTTAAAGATAAGATGGATCGAAAAAAGAGCTTTTAAAAATATGGTACACCAGAGAAATTGTAGTTTGTTCTTTATTTGTCCATTCTAAATTTAGAACTGTAGAAAGTTAAAATCTATATATGTCTATGTCTATGTATGTATGTACTGATATTTTTCTTACTAAAAAAAGTAGGAATTAAATTATTTTCATATAATATAAATGTAAACATACAGCATCTCATTCAGTTCCATTAACCTACACATGTTGGGCACAAAATATAGGCTCTTCTAAGTTTATTTTTTTAATTTAAATTATTTATTGTTGCTAAGTTTATTTTTTATAGGAGAGGAAACAATTTTTATGTTTAAAAAACTTCTTCAATGTGAGCCAAATTTTTTTAAGTGTACTATATTAGTCATTAGTCTTCATTAGTCATTAAGGGCCTACATAAATGATAGTGCCTATGTGCCAAAGCCTTTGATAGAGATGCAAAGAAAGTCACTACTATTGAAACCCAAGTTCTAATAAACACAATGCTTAATAAGATAAAGTTATACAACATAAAGAGAGTTCTGGGAACAGAAAAGGGGGGCACCCCACTCAGTTTGGGAAATCAGAGGGGGTTTATTTTAAAAGCATCACAGAGAAAGTGCTGTTTTAGCTGAATCTGGGAAGATAAATTGACAAAACAAAGAATGTTGTTTTAGGAAGAGAAAACAATGGCAAATGTACTTGGGGAAAGAAAGCAGACATTTAGGGAAGAAGAAATAGTTTGAATAAAAGGTGTGGCATCTAAAAAAGCAGTACACGACTTAAAAATAGAAGACTCAGCATGCAGTGTTAAAGAGAATAAGCCTTATCTTGTACTGTTGGGTGAAGAAATACAAACATAATCTGTTTTGCATTACAGAGACTGCTCTATCTAGCTGTGTGGAGTATGTACTTGAAGGGGACAGTGCTAGAAAAGGCTACTTCAATTAGGAGATATGTTTTTGACATAGTGTATAAATGACAAAGACCATAATGGGGCATTATCAAGAGAGATGATAAAACTAGATGCATTTTTATATAATGAGAGGTATAACTGAAAATATTTAAACGATAATGTATGAGAGCATTGCAAATAGGATTCCCTGAGAAGCAGACTTTGAGATCTTTTATCACAGATTGGGATGGTATCAATACCTCTAGAAAGGGGACAGAAGTGGGACGGGCAGAGCAAAAGAGGTCTGGGGTACCGAGGCTGAGATTGCTGGTCAGGGATATCCTGCATTGGGCTGAACTGAATGAGTTTTTATATCCCTAAACGATTAACCATTGTGGGCCACACTCCCAATAGCAGGACTTTGGCTGAGGCAGCTCACTGAATCCAACACAATTTCTGAAGGGGCAGACAGTTGAAACCTGTCTGTTGACAACCTTCCTAGTCCCTGGGAAGCAAGACTGCAGAGATTTGGGAGACCATCTTTGAGTCCATCACAGGAGGTTTAAGGGAAAAGAGCATCCAAGGTTGATTCTAACATTTACAGTTTGAGAAAACGATTCCGGAGTGATTCAGTAGGAGCGGTTTGCAGAAAGAATGACAGTGAGTTGGTGGGGAATTGTGTCTGGCTTAAAGAATTTCATTTCAGACCTATTGAATTTGACTGAATATTTTTAGGTAAAACTGTTAGAGTATAGGATTTATAATACCTTTGCCATGGGCCACATCTCTGCATATACTAGGTAGTTTAATTGTATTAAATTTCACTTGTCAGCCAGCATATATAAGTGCATTTAGTAATACATGGGAAAGGAAAATGACCAAAAATGAAATACATCTCATTTACTGGAAAAACAAAGCTAAATACATGCAGAATATCTGCATCATCCTAATATATAAAAAGCTAGGTGCCGTCACAACCTAAATGACCGGACAGACAACTGAACAGAAGGCTAGGGAGCTGAAGGAGCAGGAGCTGTGGGCCCTGGCTGCCTGCGGCACGGCGGCGGGAAGGAGCTGTGGACCCCGGCCAGCTGGGGCGCGGTGGAACTCTGGATCTCACACGATCAGGGGCGTGGCCGGCCTTCAAACTGGACCCTGACAGGAGGGAGGAGGGAGCCCCATTCCTTGTGGAATTGGCCATTGGTCAGCTTGCTGTCAGCAGCATGCCAGCCAGGAATCCCATTCACCTGCATCTCAGACCCTCCATGGGGAGGGAAGTTGGGGGTAATCAGGCCAGCAGGGGAGCAATTAGGGGGCGATCAGGCAGGCAGGCAAGTGGTTAGGAGCCAGCAGTCCCAGATTGGAGAGGGTGCAGGCTGGGCTGAGGGACAGCCTCCCCCCCCCCACCCCCCCGTGCAAGAATTTTATGCACCAGGCCTTTAGTTAAAATACAATAGGTTATTGAGAAAGTATAGGAAGTCTTTGAAAAAATGATAATCTAAAAGATAATACTAAAATGTTTTGTATTAAGAAATTAAATCAAATTAAGTTACTCAACAGTTTTATCTAAAAATAGCTGTAGGTCACTGGGGTTTTAATACTATTGCTATTTACAGAACCACCTTCAGGAGCTTCCTGCAGAAAGTAACCATTTTTTAGTGCTTTGTCATGGCATTTCATGAGATGTGGCATGATACCTTGTAATAACTTCATTTTCCTCACAAGGAAAAAAAAATGAGGCTACCGCACAGTAAGAATTTACAGTAAATCTTACAAGAACTCAGTAGCTTGGCATTTATGGCCCATTGCTTCCTTTTGATTTAGCAGGTCTGCCCTTCAATATTTCTTTTCTCCAAATACTTGCCCAACTCTGTTTTTAAAACAATTTATACTTGTGGCACATTTTACAGCCTTTGGTAGTTTGTGGCATATGTTATTGTGTCAGAATGGTCCCACTCTAGTATATTTAGAGAACCTTCTGGACATCTTTGGTAAAACTCAATTATTTTAAGGGTCTATATCTCCAAGAAGGAAGGGCATGGTACTATCTAAAGTTATTCCATGCAGGGAGTTTTTCTTTAACTATTGCTATATATTTCACTTTGGATTTGAAGGAAACAATATCTGGAAGTGGCCTTGGTGAAATTTTTATTCTTTATTTTTGAGCTGGTTGGATAGTATGAACGTTAAACTAGGAAGACATGCATGATAAAAGTAAAACGTTCAATAATTTTTATCATAGGCTTGAATTCCAACATTTTTAAGAGTATCTTAAATCTGCTATATATTGAACTAGAATTACTTTGTGGAGTTGCTAATTTTCATTTTAATATACATATTTCTTCTATATTTCTAAATATCCACTAAGCTTTGGAGGTGTTATTTAATAGCAGACGACTCCTAACTATTTAAGATTTTACATTAAATTCTATTGAAATTATTCTAGTAATAAGTCCTAATACTTAAAAATTTCAAATAAACCTTTATTAAAAGCTGGCAAAGGCCCCAAGATCTTATTACTAAAAAGCACTTTGAATTATTGGGAGCCATTTGTAGGTATATATCAAGGAATTTTCTCTCATAATTACATTTATATGGTATAAAATAATGTGTTTCCTAATAAATGTAAAACATACATAAATATAAAATTAGAATGGAAAGACTACCCTTTACAATTTTAAAGTTTGTTCCTCATTAGCTTATTAGTTTTTTTTGTGTGTGTGTGTGTGTGTGTTATGGTAAATGTGCATTTGGGAATTACATAAAGCACAATTAATTTGTATGTTGTTTTTCTTTAATTTGGTGCTATATAACTCAATAACTAGTTATGTTTAAAATGTCCCCAAAATAGTTTACAAATAAGAATGGATCTTATTTCAGATAACTAAAAAAGATGGGAAGTATTGCTTTTGCCATATACACCATCCTCTGCATCTATATGTGATTTTTATAGCATTTGAGTGAATTGATATATTGGAGAAACAACTCAGATAATATTATGAAATGAAATGAAATTAATTTCATATTTTCATTTCTTAGGGCCTATGATATATCTACTTGATTATGTGGAAATCCCTTAACCTAAACTTAAAAGACTGCACACAATGAGGATTTCTTCAAGCATATATAGCCAACCATGATTTGCACACTATATTTCCAACTTCTTTACCACCATTAACTCAAAGGTATAAATTTCCAAATGTAACTTCACACTATCATATGTTGAGTGAGCTAAGCAATGTATTATTTCATTTTATTTGCATGAAAATATATAAAGTAGGTATTATTATATCCACTATTGTGTAATGAGGAAATTGAAACTCAAGTGAAAGCTAGAGTTGTGTTGTTTTTATTTTGTTTTTTTAGTTTTGTCCTTTCTGAATCCAAATAGAACGGCAGAGTATAAGATGCAAAATATTGTGCTTAGACACATCAAGATTTCTGATTCTGTGGAGCTTTCATTAGATAGTTGGGGGTTTTTTAATAGATAAAAAATACGAAAGGAGATCATTTTAAACACTGAAAAGTGTTTTGAAGATCATACTAGTTTAAGTCAAAGAAAAACTCCATTAGGGGATAACATCTGAGTGAAGATATGAAAACCTAGGAAAAGCTAGCCATGAAACTATTTAGAGAATATTACTGCAAGCAGGAAAATTAGGAATTGTAAAGATTCTAATGGAATTGAGCAGAAGTAGTGATTCATGTGTATAGTGGGTAATCAGGAAGACTCAAGAATGGCATCATAGGGGAGGTAATATATAAACAACATATTTGAGTTCACCTTGAGAAGAAAGGAGATGCCAGCTCATTTTTAGAACTGGAGTACCTGAAATATTCTGGGGCAAGAAGCAGACAATAGCTGAATACCATTATATATCAGGGAAAAGGATGTTAACTGGATCGATATAGTGAAGAACTACAAAATCTATGAGTGAGCCAGTGAATAGTTTGAAAAGAGGCTGATGTGAACAAACCTGCACTCATAGCATAGGGATATTTTGTAATCAAAGCTAAATAATAAAGTTGAAAATTCTAGAAAAGATCTAAATGTGAGTCTGGCACAGCAGTGGTAAGTGAAGGGGTGCGTGGTGTGTGGAAGGCAGGATGGGAGAGAAGGATATTGAATTACTCCTTGGGAAGATGAGTATCCTTTCCTAGAGCACTGGTAAAGAAATAAAAGGGAGAAAACGTATTAGCTAAGCATTTAATGGAGTAAGTAATTACTTCTGAGTATGAAAGTTGAGTTTGCTTTCAGAAGACAACACAGACAAGGCTGCTGGATCACACACAAAACAAAACAAAGCACAACAAAAAAAGAATGAAGGCTGTTCAAGGTTGAAATATTCTGTCAATCTAAGGGCATAAAAGATGATACTTCTTTTGTCAGTTAAGAGGTTATTGATAATCTTTAATGCAGAAAATTTAATTGTATGCCACAAAAAGGATTAGGATGATAGGGAGAGGAGAGTATGAAAGGAGATCATTGATTGGTAATTGTTCCTCTTAGCCAATAATTATGTTACACAAATATTGCAGAATGCCTAAGGGGGAAAGGCATAGAAAAGACATGGAGGGGGTTACTCATCGTAAGCCAGAGAATAGACGAAATAGCTGCTTTCATGATATTTGTACAGCTGTTTGTGGTTGGACATATTACATGATTTGTAAAATATTAAAGTGTCTTAAAATTATATAAAATTTAGAGCTGTGACCTCACAAGGAAAAAAAATGAGGCTACTGCACAGTAAGAATTTACAGTAAATTGCATTTTAATGCTTAATGAAATTAGAGATATTTTTCTAGAGGTACATTTAAAGGTGTGTGACTTTCTGTGGAGATTGCCTATTTGAAACTATTGCATGCTGAAAATACCAACAATAAATTTAATAATATAAATAAGCTTGAATTTTAATATTTACTTTAATTTTTCATTTATTTTATCCATTTTCATTAATAATAAAGAATGATAAATAAGTGGAAAAAAGACAGGTTATGTTTCCTTCAACCAAAATAGAACTAATACTATTTTATAACATTGTCTCCCAATCTTTTCTCTCTGTATAATTTTTAAATAATTTCTTTATTTTACATATATTAAACAGTCATTATTTGTGAATATACGTATGTGTCTTGTAAGCCTAGAAACAAACCATCAGTAAAGGGCTTCCCATTGCCATCTGGTTGGCAGGTTGATCAAACAACAAAAATTTAATTTGGAGCTTTCTTTTTCATTCCTGACACCAACAGTCTTAGGTCTGCTTTCTGAGATGGAGATTTGTAGGCTGTAAGTTTATTGGGAAGCAACAACACATGTAAAGAAGAGAGAAAAGCAAGATTTGGGAAAGACAAATTCAATTGTCATGCAGTTTCAAAGTCTTCAGGTGATTTCATGAGTTGAGGCAAGGATGCTGAACCTCCCTGCTCCTCTATTGCCTGTCATTTGATGCAAGCTGCTGAAGGTGATTGGGTGTGCCTTGGTCAAAGCAATTCCTTTTGACTGAGGACAGTTCATAGAGTGAACTCCAACTGGTAGCAGTTAGCAGGGAACAACCAGTATTTGTTAAGTGAGTAAGTTTTACCTCTGTATCTAAGGCAGACAAAAATGCTTATCTTCAAGCTTCCTTTGTTGGCAAGAGAAATTTATGTAGATCACCTTTTCGTTGATGGTATAAACTCAGGGGTCCTAGCATCACGTTAGACTTTTGCCTTATCTCCCACCTGAGAGAGCCCTCTTCTCCCATTCCTTGATTGGGCCTTGGTTTCCAATGTTTACTTTCCCTGGTGTAGACGTTCGTAATGCATCACTTGATCCCAAAATTACTACACTATTTCCCACAAACTGTTTTATACTTCATATTGCATTGGCATTTGTTTTGTTTAATTCATTTACTTTTATAAACACCTAATATTCTTTTTTCAACTGTCCAAATAATTTTAAGCACAGATTTTTTAAATCACAATTTAGAAAAATTAGATACTTTTTTATAGACCTAGTGTTGAAATGATAAAACTCAAGCATGTCCTTACACATATATTGCAGAATGCCTAGGGGGAAAGGCATAGAAAAGACATAAAGGGGGTTATTCATTGTAAACCAGAGATGCTTAGTAAGTAGATGACATACATAAAAAACATTTACTACTCTTAACCTTTTTAACTTTTCAAAAAGATGTTTTTATTGATTTTAAAGAGAGAGAGAGGAAGGGAGATGTAGAAAAACATTGATATTAGAGAAAAACATTGATCAGCTGCCTCCTGCATACCTTCTACTAGGGATCAAGCCCACAACCTGGGCATGTGCCCTGACTGGAAATGGAACTGGTAACTTCTCAGTTCATGGGACCATGCTCAACCAACTGAGCCACTCCGGCTGGGCTCCTAAGTGTTTTTGTGAGTTTTGTAAATTATTTCAGTTTTGGTGTGGGGATTTGTCAGAGTATATAACCTATCTGTGACTTTTGGTTATTTGTAATCAGGCCCATTGGCTATCTAGAAAATTTGTTTTGTTTTCCTTTAATTGACTGGAACATGACAATATCACTGTTTTATATATCTCCTATAATTTCTTAATCCTCACTCAAGGAAATGCTTGATTTTAGAGAGAGAGGAAGGGGGAGAGAGAGAAACATCAATGTGAGAGTGTAACACTGAACGGTTGCCTCCTGCATGCGCCCTGACTGAGGATCAAACCCACAACCTGAGTATATGCCCTGACTGGGAATCAAGATCGTGACCTTTCAGTGGATGGGACGACGCTCTAACCAACTGAGCCACACCAGCCAGAGCATATTCTGTGCATAAATTACTAACTCATTCTTTTTCAAATTTTCACTTTTTAAACATTTTATGTGAATTGTGATATGCACATTACCCTTTTCATTGTTTATTAATGGCCCGTTTATTTATTTTATCCAGCAGCACAAAAGCAGTAGATTTAGTTTTCATTTTTATGAACAAAATTGACCTTTGCTTCCTAATGGGGACAGCTTTGAGTAAAAAGCTGTTAGGTTTTAAAAGCAATCCATTAAAATCCTGTAAACCAGTTCTCAGAATGCTATTGGAAACACACACACAGACACCACATTCATGAATCACTGTCTTTGTGGCCACTAACAATGCCTCCCACTCCTGGCCACCATCACAAGGACAACACTGGTGGCTCCTCCTTTGTGATTCAGAACAAATATCGCTCAGTGCAGTATCTCATTATGATTTGTATCTCATTGTATGATGAAGGTATTCACATTATACTTTTTACTGTATCTTTCTCCTTCACTAGAATAAGAGTGCCTAGAAAGAAACAAATAAATTTAATTAAATTTTATTTTAAAAAGTACCTAGCATAGTTGCTTGTACATGGTAGATATTCATGATGACCATTTCCCTCATTCTTTCAAATTCTTTCAGTGTACATAGATATTTTACAAATACCTGAATATTTATTTATTTACTTACTTACTTATTTTGCTTTCAAATGAATGTAAGCACACAATGTGTGATGATGAAGGCGGATTATAATGATACAGCTATATACTAAGAAATGCCAAGAATCAATGGCTACCACAGAAAGCTAGGAAGAGGCATGGAGTGTCTCAGAGGCAGCATGGATCTATTGACACCTTGAATTTGGACTTCTAGCTTCTAGAAATGTGAGAGAATAAATATGTCTGGTATTTTTACCCAATGGTTTGTGATACTGTGTTACAGCAGCCCTAGGGACATATGTTTAGTATATACAATAAAAAATAAAAACCTATCATAAAAATATCTGATTTTTGGAAACCGATATATCATGATGTGCATCCATATAGAAAGATTGCTTTGATCAAACAATCTGGGAAATAGTGCATATTATATCTCTTTTTTGTAACTTATGGAGGTTAATTTTATGTGTCAACTTGATTGGGTCATAGATACCCAAATATTTGGTCAAACATTATTTTGGGTGCTTCTGGGAGAGTGTTGTTGGATGAGATAAACTGATATTAATATTTTAATTGGTAGAAAATAGCAAATTGCTTTTCATAAATTAAGAGTCACTCATCCAAATTGCGGAAAGCCTGCATAGAACTAAAAGAATGACTCTTCCCCTAGTTCAGTGATGGCGAACCTATAACACGCGTGTCAGAGGTGACACATGAACTCATTTTTTTGGTTGATTTTTCTTTGTTAAATGGCATTTAAATATATAAAATAAATATCAAAAATATAAATCTTTGTTTTACTATGGTTGCAAATATTCAAAAATTTCTATATGTGACACGGCACCAGAGTTAAGTTAGGGTTTTTCAAAATGCTGACATGCCGAGCTCAAAAGGTTCGCCATCACTGCCCTAGTGAGAGGGAATCTCCAGTTCACTGCCTTCAGACTTCACCTGCAAGTCTCCTGCATCTCAGGACTGCAGGATCACAATTCACATTTGAATTTGCCAGTGTTTGTGCTAAAAAGTATCTCTCTTTTTCTGTCATATACATATACAATGTACATAGATAGATAGATATATTAGTATATATGTATATGTGTATATGTGTGTGTGTGTGTGTATATATATATATATATATATATATATATATATCTCCTATATAATAAAAGGCTAATATGTAAATCAACCAAACAGTGGAATGACCAGTCGCTATGACACACACTAACCACCAGGGGGCAGACGCTCAATGCAGGAGCTGCACCTGGTGGTCAGTGCGCTCCCACAGGGGAAGCACTGCTCAGCCAGAAGCTGGGCTCATGGCTGGTGAGCACAGCGGTGGTGGTGGGAGCCTCTCCCACCTCTGCAGCAGCGCTAAGGACCCCTCAGGGGATGTCCACCTGCTGACTCTGGCCTGATCCCTGAGGGGTCCTGGACTATGAGAGGGCACAGGCCGAGCTGAGGGACCCCTCCCCTCAGTGCATGAATGTCATGCACCAGGCCTCTAGTATCTCTATATATAAAAGCCTAAGTGACCAGTCAACCAAACCGGTCTACTGGTCGCTATGATGACGCACTGACCACCAGGAGGCAGATGCTCAACCCAGGAGCTGCCCCCATGGTCAGTGGGCTCCCACAGCCAACCTCCTGTGGCTGGCCAACTTCCTGCAGTCCCTCCCCACGGCCATCTGGCTCCGATCGGCCCCGATTGCCGGCCAGGCGGAGGGACCCCACCTGTGCACAAATTCTTGCACCGGGCCTCTAGTATGTGTATGTATATATATATTTATTTATTTTTTCTCCTGAATAATACAGAGATTTAAGTTGACTAAACAGTTCTATAATAAGATTACTTATATGACTTTGTTTAACTCAACCTTTTTGAAATTTGATTGCTAAAAGGTTAATTCACTGGATTCCTATAACAGCACATAAGGCCAGTGTGCTGTGATTTTATATATACTAGAGGCCTGGTGCACAAAAATTTGTGCACTCGGGGGGAGAGAGGGTCCCTCAACCTGGCCTGTGCCCACTCGTAGTCTGGGACCCCTCAGGGGATGACCACCTGCTGGCTTAGGACCGCTCCCCAGGGAATTGGGCCTAAGCTGGCAATCAGACATCCCTCTGGCAGCCCGGCAGCCCTCGGGGGATGTCCACTTGCCAGCGGAGAGCAGGCCTAAACTGCAGTCGGACATTGTTAGTGCTGCTGAGGAGGTAGGAGAGGCTCCCACCACCACCGCTGTACTGGCAGCCATCAGCCTGGCTTGTGGCTGAGCAGAGTTCCCCATGTGAGAGCGCCCTGACCACCAGGGGGCAGCTCCTGCATTGAGCGTCTGCTCCCTGGTGGTCCGTGTGTGTCATAGTGACCAGTCATTTCCAGTCATTCTGCTGTTAGGGTCAGTTTGCATATTACCCTTTTACTATATAGGATAGAGGCCTGGTGCACGGGTGGGGGCTGGCTGGTTTGCCCTGAAGGGTGTCCTGGATCAGGGTGGGGGTCCCTCTTGGGTGCCTGGCCAGTCTGGGTGAGGGGCTGAGGGCCGTTTTCAGGCTGGCGGGTGACCGAAGCTCCCAACCTCTCCTTTTTTTCTTTTTTTTTTTATCCTGGGATTTATTTACCTTCTATGGCTGTCACTGGAACTGAGAGCTGGCTTTAGCTCTGAGGCTCGGCTCCAGCTCTGAGGCCTCGGCTGCTGAAAGCAGGTATCTGGGTTTGTTTGGCTTCTATAATTGAAACACTGTTGCAGCTCCAGCTCTGAGGCCCGGCCGGCTGAAAGCAGGTTTCTGGGGTTTGTTTAGCTTCTATAATTGCAACATTGTTTCTTAGAGTGCAGCTCAGAGGCTGGCAGCGGCAGGCGGGGAACCTTGGCTTCCTCCATCACTGGAGCTAGCAAGCCTCCTGTTCACTTCAGCTGCCTGGCTGCCGGCCGCCATCTTGGTTGGCAGTTAATTTGCATATTGCCCTGATTAGCCAATGGGAAGCATGTCGGAGGTACGGTTAATTACCATGTTTGTCTATTATTAGATAGGATATATATCTACACTAATAAAAGAGAATTATGCAAATTGGTGTCACTCTGCTACGCCCACCAGCCAATCAGGATGAGTACGCAAATTAACCCAACAAAGATGGCGGTTAATTTGCATATGCAGGCACGGAGCGAAGACTGAAGACTGAAGACGACTGAAGACTGAAGAGACTTGCCTTCTCCACTGTGGCCGGAGCGAAGGCCTGGGTCCCGGGTGCCGGAAGAAAACCGGTGCCGGCAGCCAGGGGAAGGAAGGCCTCTTGCACAAATCCCTTCATGCAATGGGCCTCTAATATACATATATATATATATATATATATATATATATATTCAAATCTGAAGTTATAGTTACAGGGACCTTGTAAAGCAGCGTTGCATATCCAGTAACTTTTAGTATTGTCTGTGACATATGTAGCTGCTCAATTGCTCCTTAAAAGCCACAACTGCCTGAAACTATATACTATTATGGCTTTTCAAGTGACAGAATTTCTTTGGGTCCGGACCAATCCATGTTACAATGTTCTGTCCTTTCTGACCAGTTTATGAACCCAAAGTATAATGTCCATTTTTTGTTCTGAGATTAAAAATTATGTTATAATTAGAATAATTATAATATGCCAACAGGTCTAGTTTAATGGTGGTATTAGCTATATATGCATTTTGGTTATTTTAACAACAGTGGCATATTTCAACAAGATTGTATATAAGATTATATATAAGTACAACACACAAAATTATTTTATGAATACAAATAACAAAAAGCACCAAATTACTATTCATACAACTGGACAGGATAAGTAGTACTATGCACAAAATGATTTTGGTAGTTTCACAAAAACATTCATTTCAGAGAAATGGGAATTTTATAGACGTGATCATATTGGATAGGTTCTGCATGCTGACTTTTCAAACATGAAACCCACTCATAATTATTCTATTGTTAACCAGCTTTTAAAAACTACTTCTGTCTGATTATTTCTGTATTTATTCTATTCAAGATTGACTTGTACTACATTTTTTATGAACACACTTAGTAATGCAACATAAAAACATATTTACACAGTTTTATAGAATTAACTGTTGTGCTTCCTTGAGAAAATGTTTCTCTCTCTCTCTCTCTCTCTCTCTACAAGGGAATGATACTGTTTTTCTTTTATCATTTTCTTTGATTATTTGATGTAAGTACATGTCCTTTTTTAGGGGGGGATTTCTGGTTTGATTATTTTTTCTTAGGGGTTGTCTCAGCTAGAGGGCATACCAGTTTCCCCTCGTGTGATCTTTCATCCTTATTTTTCTCTCAAGTGCATCAGCTTCTTACCTTCTCATGATTTACACTCTTAGCCTTTTGGAAGATGAAAACCTGACATGATTTGTTGGTTTCTTGATTTTGTAATGCCAGATTCCTTCATAGTGCTATTCTCAGGCCAGAATATCTATCCTTCCCATTAAGCTCTTGAATCAAAAGGATTAATGTGATTTATTTGTTCTCTATTGAATGTTAGGTAGCTAAAGGAAAAGGACTAGGCAGATAAATGAGGGTTTTTAATTGCATTAAGTAGAGATACCTGGGCATGTTGTACTTCTCACAAAATGAGACCTGAACGCTTGAGTAACTGAAGGGATAAAGGTATAAGAATTTTGTTTGAGAGAACACTAATTTGTTTAAAGGTATTCATGTACTAGATTTGAATTATAAGATAACATGATACATGAATCAGCACAGCAGAAGAAAGCAAAATGTGTCTATTATCAACATATTCTTTCACAACTATATCAATTAATGAGTGTCCACACAATATATTTCTAAAGTCATCAGTTTACCTTTAATTTAGAAAAAAAATCAATTCATTCATCAAATTCACCCACAACTCTGATTTTTTTAAATTTCTTTATTGATGAAGTTATTACATATGTGTCCTTATCCCCACATTACCCCCCATGCTCCCCACTCATGCCCTCACCCTCCTGTTGTCTGTGTCCATTGGTTAGGCCTATATGCTTGCATATAAGATTTTTGGTTGATCTCTCCCCTTTACCCGCACCCTCCCCTTCCTTCCCTCTGAGGTATAATGGTCTGATCAATGATTTTTTTTAAAAAAAAAATTCATTTTACTTAATCCTTTCCCCTTATTCATCCAACCCCCCAGCCCTCTCTGACAGCTGTCAGTCTGTTCTCCATGTCTATGAGTCTGTTTGCATTTTGTTTGTTGGTTTATTTTATTTATTAGAGTCCACAAATAAGTGAAATCATACGGTACTTGTCTTTCTCTGATTGGCATATTTCACTTAGCATAATACTCTCCAGGTCCATCCATGCTGTCGCAAAAGGTAAGAATGCCTTCGTTTTTATGGCTGAGTAGTATTCTATTGTGTAAATGTACCACAGCTTTTTTATCCACTCATCCACTGATGGACACTTGGGCTGCTTCCAAATCTTGGCTATGATAAATAACACTGCAGTGAGCATAGGGGTGCATATATCCTTTCTAAGGAAGAAGATCCTTTGAAAATTAGATGTTCTGAAACTAACTTATGGTGTTATATATGTCTGATTTTGTATGTAGGTGTGTACCAAGGTATTGCAGATCTATAGTACACAGAATAAATGCTTGGAAAGCCCATGAATACTTAGAATGTATGCATGATATAACTTAATTTTATTTTTCCAAGTATTATACATTTATTTGGGAGATAAATTTTATTAAAGTGTTTAAAATATGATGTGATAATTAAAATGCAGTAATTCTTTTTCAAAAAGTATCCAGAGTGTTTTAATTCATTCTGTGTTATGACAGATTTTTGGAAATTTGCATTTCTGCTGATGCTCCTTTGTTAAGTGCATACATGTTAAGGATTGTTCTGTCTTCTTGGAGAATTTTCCCCTTTATCATTATGTATGCCCCTGTCTATATATAATGCCCCCTGATAACTTTCCTTACTTTGAATTCTGCTTTTTTTGGAATTCATATATCTACTCCCACTTTCTTTTGATTAGCGTTAGCATAGCATATTTTTCTTTATCCATTTACTTTTAGTCTACATATGTCTTTATATTTAATGTAGGTCTCTTGTACATTATAATCATTTTTTTAAATTCCTGGTTCAATAATTTCAACATCATATATATATATGAAATAACAAAAAGCTTGGATGTGCCACAAATAAATATATTTGCCTTTTAGTAAGTCTTGCATTTATTTTCTCTGTAGAGTCAGGCATGATGTATTGGGTAAAAGGAACTATTGTGAATAAGCTTCGAGTAATGTGGTAGTAAGTTGTGGGGAAAGAGGAAGAGGATTAGGTCTTTTAGTGTTTCTGTGCCTCTAGATTGTGAACTTCACAAATGCTTCCTTCTCAGTCCCTCCCAAACTTCCTTAGGTGTGACAGGATGGCTTCCTTAGGGGTGACAGGATGGCTGGAGTGGGCTAGAGTTAGATGTTTTTCTTCCTTCACCGGGAAGGCTGGAACCAGCTGGACTGGATATTTCCCTTCCCCCATAGGCCTTAGAGCAGTGGTTCTCAACCTTGGCTGCACATTAGAATCACCTGGGAATCTTTTTAAAATCTCCATTTCTGGACCTCATCCTCTGGAAATTCTGTTTCTTTGTTACTAATGTTGTGGCCCCACCCCATAACAAAGAAACAGAATTTCCGGAGGATGAGGCCCAGATATCAGGATTTTAAAAAGATTCCCAGGTGATTCTAATGTGCAGCCAAGGTTGAGAACCACTCCTTTAGACTCTGATGAAGCCTGGGCAGTTTAGTTGCTAGTTAAATAGTTTCTCCTGAGGGCAGGCCTTATTAAGAACAGAATGTTCTGGCGTATATAAAAATGGCTCTCTCTCTCCCTCGGTGCCAGAAGCACAGGGGAGTTTTTCTCTCCCACACTGAGAATCTGGTAGCACCCTAGGAGATGAAACTCTCAAAAGTGTGGGGACTCTGAGGATTGTGTCCCGCTGGACTTTTTATCTCACAGACCTGTGGACACAGCCTCCAGCAACTTATCACTTACAATTCAGATGTCCCTACCCTGGCACGGGCCGCGGGTGATTCTTCCTCAAGGCTTTCTGTTCGGGTAAGTTGTGATTTATTTTATTTGTCAGACTCTCCCGTGTGAGGGCCAACGGTTTGCCTGTGACTTCACTCCTCTTACAGATCTAAGGACTGTTGGTTTTTTTGCTTGATCAGTTAATGGTAGGACAGAGTGGCACTTCCAAGCTTTTTGTTATTTCTTTAATAGTTTAAACACATTGCAGTTATCTAATGCTATTCAACAGTACTAAACCCTTAGATGCACAAGCAAGTGACACGTCCCATAGATTTATTGTACAATGTGAAATTTAGCATTAATAGAGTGTGAATTTGAAAAGGTATGTTCAGGTTTGCTTTAAACTGATCCTTGAAGAAAGTGAAACACTTTCCCCAGATCTGTGTGACTTAAGGTTGAAACTTTGGTAAATTAAATTCTCACCATTGCCTTGTGTTTCCAAGTTATGGTAGTGATAAATAGATGCTTGAAATTGTTTCAAAACCTGTATGATACACATGACAATTAAGTCAAACAAGCGTGTGCTTTATGGGCAAAATGATTCCCCATTTATATAGTAGGTGACCATGAGCAAGAGATTTAATCACTCTAACAATTGGTTTTCCCCTTTCAAAATGGAGTTACATAAATTACAGTATTTTGAAATGATTAAATTATTTAAATTTAAAAGTGCCAAGTACTTAATACATATCATTTTGTCTTATATTAATATAATTCTTCCCGAAATTTCCTTCTTATTAGAAGTACGCTTGTTAAAATGTAGATTCTTAGATCCTACCTAAGAGGTACTAAATCAGAATCTTCAGTAAATGTGCGGAGACCCAGCATACATGTGTTCCTTGTAAAAGTCATTGAAGAAATATGTTATATTAGGTTTCAGCTGAGCACAATTTGGCATTTCCAATACAACGAGGTAGATTACGTTAGCAATGGAAAAGCTCACCCCAAACTAGATTTGGTGAAAGCTTTGGGATTTATTTTTTTATATATGTTGATTTTCCTAGGAGTGTTTCCTTAATTGAATTTTGTCTAAAGAAGACTTAAAAGTTTAGGGCTATATGGTTATTTTATGGAATACTATATGAGACGTGGTTATACTGAAGTGTCTTCTGTGGAAAGCATTGCTCACCTACATTCTTACCTACATTCTTATTACAAAATGTGAATCAATGATTGACAGATATTTAAGCAATAATAGTTCATGAAAAATATTTATGTAATTTTAGTCTGATATTTCACCTGAAGGAAGTGCTGTCACTTGCATGCATGAGTTTTCTCTCTCTCTCTCTTTCTCTTTCTCTCTCTCTTATACTTAACCCCAGCTCTGAAACATGCAAATTATGTAACCATGGACCAATTGTTTAACCTCCTGGAGCATAAAATTTAATAGATCAGAACTAGAAATCACAATAATTGCATTAAAGAGCTATTTTGAGGAATAGATCAGCTTCCATTCTCATGTACCTGGTATATCATAGATGTAGTTCTTGCTCATAGATTTCAAACAAATCCAAATTCTTGAGGGTAGTTTTTGTATAAAATCCTACTGCAATTCAGTGGAGGGTAATTTAAAATTCATGGCTTTAAACCTTGTGCACAGTTCTATACACAGAATACCCTCTTCAGGATCTGTAAGGACTTTAAACTCTGATTAGATTATAAGACATTTCAACTTTTGCTGTCTTTTTCATGCAAGCTATTGAACTGCTTTCTTCACCGATTTGTCTATCCCATATCTATGAAAGATCCAGAATAGGAGTTAAAAATAACAAAGTAAAATTTAAAACCAAATTATCTATATTATAAAAGGCCCCTGTCCCTAACACTGTAAAAACCAAAGACTGGCGTGGGTGGACCGGGCTGTGAGCACTAAGAGGTGTGCGAAGGTGGGCGGGGCTGCGAGCTAGGTGAGGGTGGGTGGGCTGCATGATTTCGCGCTGGGCTTCTAGTATAAAAATAAAGGAAAAGGTAAATCTGAAAATTCTATTGTTGTTAAAAGAAAAAGGGGCTACCTGCCAAGGAAGTTGACTTAAAGTAAGTAAATTCAAAGATGGTAAGCAGATTCAAGATGGGAAAAGTTGCCTTAAGGCAACTGAAATAGCAAAGACTATTCTTGTGTTTGTTATAAAGCAGAAAATTGAATCAGTATTGTGATATAAATATATAAATTATTGTAAACATTCAGATAATACATAAAATGTGAAGAATATTGTAAATATAAAAGCTATTTTTAAAAGAAATAAGTTATATAGAACTAATGACTATTAACTCGTTTCCCGCACTCCAACTGTTAACTATTAAACACCATAAAGTTTAATATATATTTAATTTTAACATGCATGTATATGTGTGTATGCATATATATATATATATATGTGTGTGTGTGTGTGTGTGTTTCTAGAGCTCTTCTTTAACACAATAAAATGTAAAATGCAGAAAGAATTGGAATAAAAGTCCATCTTGGCATGTGATTACACTACTTCAACCCATTGCATTTCACGTATGCCCAAAACTCTTATGTAGAAATTCTATACCATTTATTAGGTGCAACATACTTAAATTTTCTTGAACAATTACTTTTTTTTTAACTTAGGTTAAGTTTAACTTTCCTTTTCAGAAAAAATGGAGCAATGATAATGCCTTTGATGGGCATCATGTACACTCATCCTATCATTTATGATGAAGACACTCATAATTGTCAGTGTAAATGTTATTTGGGTTTCAATTTAAATGAATATTGTAGATGAATTAAATAAATTGAATAGCAGAAAGCTAGCCACAGTACAAAATAGCATAGGTTGTGTTATAATGTATATATAAAACTTGTGTGTGCAGTTGTATTGAAAGGAGAAATGCAGGAAAGAGATTACCTGAATGTACCTTGTCTACTCTGGTGGTGGGATTTCAGGAGATCTTTCCTTGCAGCATGCATTTGCTAAGTTATGCAAGTATTTTAAATGTATAAAATCACATAAAAAAATCACACTTGTAATTTGCAGAATTAGAAAAATAATAAAAGGAAAGAAAAAAGAAACACAAAACAGTGAAATAAATGTATGAAAAAAAAGCAGCTCTATTCTAAAATCATATAGTAAAAGATGCCAAAAAATGTTCAGTACTTTAGAAGTATATATATTTTTTCAATAGTATAATACATATTTATTTTAAAAGACATGTCAATAGGCTTTTTTTCCCATTATATATTTATACCTGTACCAAAATAGTGTGAATTACTTTATTCCTCTAACTTGGGTAATTTTTAGTTATTTAGACTCTGCTCTTTGGTTAAATGAAACTTTTTTTTTCTTAAAACAGACCAAATATAACATTTTGGAGTAACAATAAACAATGACCTTTGGCATAATATACAAGTATTCTTATATCAAAACAAATGAACAAAATAGATTTGAACAAATATATGATATAGGTGAATCTTAGCAATTGTAAATGAACAAAAACCTATTACATGAATTATTCTGAATTTTTTAAAAGTTAAAAACAATAGCACTTGTATACTTAAGGGATGCATCTATATTAATAAAAGAGTAATATGCTAATTAGACTAGATGTCCTTCCTGACGTCCTTCTAGATGAAGCCAGGGCTGTGAGGGAAGCCCAGGTCCCGGGTGCCAGAGGGAAGCCGGTGCCAGCAGCTGGGGGAAGGAAGGCCTACTCTTGCACAAATTTCATGCATCGGGCCTCTGGTTTTTTTTGTTGTTTTTTTTTTTTAAATATATTTTATTGACTTTTTACAGAGAGGAAAGGAGAGAGATAGAGAGTTAGAAACATCGATCAGCTGCCTCCTGCACATCTCCCACTGGGGATGTGCCCGCAACCAAGGTACATGCCCCTGACCGGAATCGAACCCGGGACCCTTCAGTCCACAGGCCGACGCTCTATCCATTGAGCCAAACCGATTTCGGCCGGGCCTCTGGTTTTAATATAAAGGCAAACTGAATACAGGACTTCTGACAAGGGTTTCTTTGTGTAGAGCAAAGGAGGGGTATGTGATGGAGTGGAGGCACTAGCCACCAGATTTTGGATATGGGTTATTTTCAGACTGTAGGTTTGGTTTTGTATTATTAATTGTCATAACTAAATGGGTTAAGTAACTCACTAAATAAAAGTGTGTCATTAATGTAAAAATAATAAGCATGAAATAAGAACCAAGGATTGTGATTAATAGGAATCCAAAGAGAATAGTCATATTTTATTAATTTATATTTTAATGACTACTATTGAGTTTGAGATCTTTTCAAATATTATTTGGTCCCTTTCATTCTCTCTTTTTCCTCTCTTTTCCATTGTTCTATATTACTATTTTTATTTTTAATAATAACAAATTCTATTTTTTTATGAAGGGGCATTTTCTATTGACATTAAAATACAAACCTCTTTTTTATTCTGGCAAGCTTTACAAGTGTCATGTACACTGTTGTAATTTATTTTAAAATTACTGACATGAACATGCTAGTTTTCTCTACTAAGAACACTTATCTATTATATACATTTAGAGGTGAGACAGTTTTTAAATTCTCTAAAAATTAAATAATTTTTTTTAAATAAAAATATTTAGATGCTTGCTCCAATTTATCTTTTATTCTGTTTTGTGCATGTAGGTTATATATTTTGCCTTATTTTAAAAGTTTTCCCTGCATTCTCAAAAGTTTTGGAAAGTTCTAGAACATTTTATATGGCTCTCTAACTTGCCATATCAGTGAATTTAAATTCATTTAACTGCATTAGCAAATATCAACAATGAATGTTGCATGTGAAGTATCTAAAACTATTTATATCACAGTGTTGTGTTTTTAATTTGTAACATAAGCAGTCATATATGTACCCATAGATTGAAATCTACAGAGAAAATAAGGACATTTACTGAAATTAGAATATTTATCAAAAACAAATTGCATTTTTTTATGTGTTCACTGAGCTTAAATGTTAATGAAATTCTCCCTTTCAAATTATATCCACAAGGCAAATATTAGATAAGAGCATGTTATCATGGATAAAAAATTATTGAATTGCTAGTTTTACACTTAATAATCTGGAACAGAGATGTAGGTCAATGGGGGGAAAAGGGTATTTAGACATTACTGTTGCTTAGATAAAGTGATAGTTCATTCAGAGAGTTAATCAACCTTGGGCACACTTGGAAAAAGCTGATTTCTTTTTATTCCAAATGCCAACCGAACTATAAAGGGTGACATTTTGAATATTAAAAAAATGGGGAAAAATGGATTTTTTTTTAAAAAGCGTATCAAAATGTATCCTTCTATTGCTCAGAACAAGCTCTCAGGATCTGATTTTTCTTATATTTTCAAGTGTTCTGGTTCAGTTTCATTCAAATTTTCTAAGCAGATTTTAGTAGAATTAATCATATCTTGGCACAACAGTGCTTGTTATAAAGCCTCAGTAAAATGGAAGCCTCCCCTACCACCAACCACCATCTGTTCTCCCAAAATCACTCTCTGCAAGTTTCTGATGGCAGTAATGCAAGATTCTGGTCTAGGTGAATGTGTTTCCTTGAGAGAGACAGGTATAGACAGTGATGTTGGATATGTGATAATTTGCAATATGTTCTTCATTTTTAAAAAATTCATATAAATGAAGATGAAGGAAATTACTAAAATTTGAATCATCAAACAAAGAAAGCATAAAGATGACAATAGAGAATTACCAAAGTGGATGTTGTGATTATCTCATGTTTAACTCCTGTAGCTTATACTACTTTTATTCATAGCCAGATATGAAGTATATGGGTTTTATTAAAATTAAAATTAAAATTGCCTTGAGTCATATTTATTATAATTTGAGGACATACCAATATTGTTTAAAGCTATACCTGTTCTCTTAAAATACAGGGATTGGCAAAAGTAGGTTTATAGTTAGCATATGGAAAAATAATACAAGAATAAACTCTGTTCCATGTACTCAAACTATAAACCTACTTTTGCTCACACCTGTATATGCATTGGAACATAATTATTATTTAAACCCAAGTAACTTAAATAGGACACTCTTCTAGAGATAATAAATTATAATGATAGTTTAAAAAGACATATGGAATGAAAAAAGAAATTATAGGTGGCTACATAGATACATTTCAGACTAAAATATTAAAATACAAGTATTCATTTATGCTGATAACCCTTTTGGCATACCAAGTGACATTGTGATCTATATTTGATTCTCTGAAACAGATGGAATCTCAAAAGTTTCTCTGCTGCATTCAGCCATCTGACATCATCACGCATTTTATTGGCGACATCATTGTTATCTCATTATACATATCCATATAACTTAAGTAGAATCTCATATAATTTGTAATTAAATGTTATGTATTATTCAGGGTCCAACCAAGAAAACAGAAATTTAAATAAGTATTTAAACTGAACAAATTTAGTATAGGGCATTGATTGCACAGGTAATAGGGTTAGTATGCTGTGGTTGGCAAACTGCGGCTCGCGAGCCACATGCGGCTCTTTGGCCCCTTGAGTGTGGCTCTTCCTAAGCCTTAGGAATACCCTAATTAAGTTAATAACAATGTACCTACCTATATAGTTTAAGTTTAAAAAATTTGGCTCTCAAAAGAAATTTCAATCGTTGTACTGTTGATATTTGGCTCTGTTGACTAATGAGTTTGCCGACCACTGGTAGGGCATTGATTACACAGGTAATAGGGTTAGTATAGGGCAGTGGTCAGCGAACTGTGGCTCGAGAGCACATGCGCTCTTTGGCCCCTTGAGTTTGGCTCTTCCACAAAATACCACGTGCGGGCGCGCACTGTACAGTGCGATTGAAACTTCATGGCCCATGCGCAGAAGTCGGTATTTTGTGGAAGAGCCACACTCAAGGGGCCAAAGAGCCACATGTGGCTCGCGAGCCGCAGTTAGCCGACCACTGGTATAGGGCATTGATTGCACAGGTAATAGGGTTACTGAGATGTCCAACAATGGACTCTGATCCAACCCCAGAAAACACTAGTAGGAAGCAGCAGAAAGCTGCTGCAGGAACAAAGGGAGACAGCAATGTTACTGAAGCTCAAGTCTGGAATCAACTGGTGGAAGCTAAAAAGGCAATAGTCTGTCAGACTAGAGATAGAGCCATAATGGAGATAGCACTGCAAGTAGAAAGAGGAGACACTGTAGCTTCTCCTTCTGTCTTCCGATTTCCTTCCAGTGTTCCCATTGCCAGCAAAGCTTGAAGCCACCTGACCTGGGAGCCTAGGAAATGATGCCTCAGCCACATGCTGGAGCCTCAGGCACTTCCTTATGCAACAGGCTTGAGTTTAATATTTTCTTAAATATTTCCATTTTATAAAAGATTTCTGCTGAACACACACAATATTATGTCCTGGTATATCAGAAAACATCAAGTAATTCTGATAAGTATTCAGTTAATAGCATTTAGATATCCCTCGGTCAGGCATGACTCTTCTACTAGAGCTGACGAGCTTGAAGGTACTGGTTAGCAGCTGAAGTCGTGGCTTTATCTTGAGACCCTAGGGATCTTTGAATTAATTCTCTTTTGGAATTTTAAAATGCATTGATTTATCAAAGTCCTTTTAAGCACCATTAGATGTACTGGTTTCTACAACCTGAGTGTCCTGAAATTTTGTATGGTAGCCTGGAAATTACTTTAAAGCCTTTCATTCCCTATTCTGGGCCTCTCTCATCACTGGCAACATATTTTGGGTTCCCTGGAATATGGGTCAGAGCAAAATGTATAAATCCAAAGAGATTCAAAAATCAATTCAAAAACTGTCCTTTATTATGTTTGTTTGTTTGTTTATTTTCATTGAAGTTTTTGGGGTGAAACATTGGTTAATAAAATTATATAGGTTTCTAGTATATAATTCTAGAGGCCCAGTGCACAAAATTCATGCACAGGTGGGGTCCCTGTGCCTGGCCGGCAATCAGGGCCAATCAGGTTCCCTCCTCCATCCCTCACCACCCGCGCACCACCACTATGTGGTTCCCCACCTCTCCCCCTCCTCGTTCCCTCACTGCCAGAGTCTGCTGCCACCCACCTTCAGTCCCCCATCCCAGCCTGGGGCCTGACCCCGATTGGCAATTGGGACCTGCCAGCCGGGGGGAGGGACCAGAAGGTTGGCCTGGCAGGCCCCAATCAGGCGATCAGGGCCTGCTGGTAAGGGGGAGGGGCCAACCACCACTGCAGGGAGGGAGCCGGCCCTCACCACCCCTGGGAAAGGGGCCACATCTGCCACCACCCAACCCCAGTTCCCTGTCCCAGCCCAGGAGCCCAACCCTGATCGGACGATTGGGGCCTGCCAGCCAGGGGGAGGAACTGGGAGATTGGACAGCAGGCCCCATCTGCAATCAGGGCCTGTGGGCTGGGGGCAGCTCCTGCATTGAGTGTCTGCACCCTGGTGGTCAGTGCGCATCATAGCAACCAGTCATTACTTAGGCTTTTACATATATAAGTACATTCTGTATATTGTATTGTGTTTACCAACCCAATTCAAGTCTTCCATGATCATTTATCACTCTCTACCCTCTTCTACCTCCCCTCATCCCCTTCTCCTCTGGAAATCATCATACTGCTGTCTGTGTCTATGATTATTTTTTTTGCTTAATCCCTTCACCTTTTTCACCCAGACCTCAACTCCCCTCCCCCATGACAGCTGTCACTTTGTTCTCTAAGAGTATGTTTCTATTTGTTTGTTAGTTTATTTTGTTAATTAGAGTCCACATATGAGTAAAATCATATGGTACTTGTTTTTTCCTGACTTGCTTGTTTCACTAGCATAATGCTCTCCAGGTCCATCCATGCTGTTGCAAAGGTTAAGATTTCCTTCTATTTTACAGCTGAGTAGTATTCCATTGTGTAAATATACCACAGCTTTTTTTATGCACTCATCCACTGATGAAACTTTGGGCTGCTTCCATATCTTAGCTATTATAAATAATGCTACAATGGACATAGGGGTGCATATACAGGGTATCCCCAAAATGTACAGCTGATAGTTCAATTTTGAAAATCAAATGTATTTCTTAAACACTGTCCTTATACTTATTCAAAGTGTGTGTATATAATTTTTGGGGACACCCAATATTCATTTGAATTAGTTTTTTGGGTTTCTATGGATGTTGTCCAAGAAATGGAATTGCTAGCTTAAATGCGGTTTTATTTTTAATTTTTTGAGGAAATTCAGTATTGCTTTCCACAGTGACTGCTCCAATCTGGATTATCACCAACAGTGCACAAGGGTTCCCTTTTCACCACATCCTCACCAACACTATCGTTTGTTGATTTACTGATGATAGCCATTCTGACAGGTGTGAGGTAATTTCTCATTGTGGTTTTAATTTGCATCTTTCTGATGATTCGTGACATTTTGCATCTTTTCATATGTCTATTGGCCATTTGTATGTACTCTTTGGAGAAGTATGTATTTAGGTCCTTTCCTCCCTTTTTTAAAAAATTGGATTGTGTTTTTGGTGTTGAGTTGTATAAGATCTTTATAAATTTTGGAAATTGATTCCTTATCAGATGTGTCATTGGTGAATATATTTTCCCAATTAGTGGGTTATCTTTCATTTTGTTGATGGTTTCCTTAGCTGTGCAAAAACTTTTTAGTTTGATGTAGTCCAATTTGCTTATTTTTTTTGTTGTTGTTTCCCTTGCCCAAGGTGAAATATCAGGAAACATATTCCTATGAGAAATGTCTGACATTTTACTGCCTGTGTTTTCTTCTAGGAGTTTTATGGTTTTGAGTTTAACATTTAAGTCTTTAATCCAATTTGAGTGTATTTTTGTATATAGTGTAAGTTGCTGGTCTAGTCCCATTTTATTTTGCATATATCTGTCCTATTTTCCTAACACAATTTATTGAATGGACTATGTTTACCTCATTGTATGCTTTTGCCTCCTTTGTCAAATATTAATTGTCCATAAAGGTGTGGGTTCATTTCTGGGCTCTCTATTCTGTTCCATTGATCTACATGTCTATTTTTATGCCAGTAGCATGCTGTTTTGATTAGTATAGCTTGATATTAGGTAGTGTGATTCCTCCAAATTTGTTCTTTCTCCAGATTGCTGTGGTTATTTGGGGTATTTTGTGGTTCCATTAAATTTTTGGAATATTTTTTTTAGTTCTGTGAAACAGGCCATCGATATCTTGATAGGAATTGCATTGAAACAATAGGTAGCTTTAGGTAGTATGGACACTTTAATGATGTTCCTTTTCCTGAACACAGTATATGCTTCCACTTATTTTTTATCTTCTTCAATTTCTTTCTTCAGTTTTTTATAATTTTCTGAGTACAGGTCTTTTATATTTTAGTTTGGCTTTATAGGTGAATTTTATAAAACATTCAAAAAAGAACTAACATTTATTCTTCTCAAACTATTCCAAAAAAAATTCAAGAGGGGGCAAGATTCCCAATCACATTTTACAAGGCCAACATTATTTTAATTCCAAAACCAGATGAAGACAGGCAAAGAAAGAAAATTATAGTCTAATATTCCTGATGAACATAAATGCTAAAATCCTCAACAAAATGTTAGCAAACTTGATCCAGCAATACATTAAAAAGGTCATACCAGTACACTATGATCAAGTGAGATTTATTCTGAGGAAACAAGGTTGGTACAATATATTCAAATCAATAAATATGATACACCACATAAAATGAAGACTAAAATCACATATCATATCAATAGATACATAAAAAGCATTTGATAAAATGTAGCACCCATTTATGATAAAAACTCTTAGCAAAGGGAAAATAGAGGGAACATAGATCAATGTAATAAAGGCCATATATGACAGATCCATAGCCAATATCATACTCAATGGGCAAACACTACAAGAATTTTCCTTAAGATCAGGATCAAGACAGATGTCTGCTTTCACCACTCTTAACATAGTACTGGAAGTGTTAACCACAGCAATCAGACAAGAAGAAGAAATAAAAGGCATACAAATTGGGAAGGAGGAAGTAAAAATGTCATCATTTGCAGATGACATGATACCGTATATGGAGAACCCTATAGATTACACACACACACACACACACACACACACACACAATGCTAGGTCTGATAAATGAATTCAGTGAAGTAGCAGGGTATAAAATAAATATCCAGAATTCAGTTGCATTTTTAATCACCAATAATGAACTATCAGCAAAGGAAACTAAGAAAACAATCCCATTCATAGATGAAGAAGTCAAAACAAGACAACTACATGTTTTAGCCTCAACTATCATAAAAGGAAGGACATGGGTCACACTACTAGAGGGTTTAAGAAGAAACCTTTCCCCCCATAGTCATATGACCAATTGCCATCTTATTACTCTAAAGTGGTAAGAGTTGCAGTAGACTGCCCTTTAGGTAAAATAATCGAGATATTTATACTATTGAAATTCATATTCCTATCTTGAGAATAATAACTTGATTAGACCAGTTTGCTCATTTCCCAGACACTTAAATATAGAAAAACTCATAAACCATATTGACTTACTAAATACACATTAATTTTTTTCCCCAATTAGATACTTAGGAGTGTTTTTCAAAGCATGCATGCATCATTTAAAACAAAACCTCACTATTCATTCATAAAAGCTATCAAATTTGCTGCCAGATTTTGCTTTGAATAGGTCCTTTACTCTTTTGGCTGGCAAACCAAAAGTGGGGCAGAATTTTTTAATAAAGCAAATGCAGAGAGAATTGGATGCTTATTCATTATTCATAAAATAACGAAGCAAAACAAGTTGGATATGCAGGAATACATTGCAGAGCCAATTCACAGTCAAGCAGAACTTAGAAAAAGCAGCCAGGTATGGCAGAGCTCCCACCGAGGTGGTCCTCTTCTAAGCAATGCTCAGAGCTTGTGAATAGAGTCCATTATTTCTTCGTATTTTAATTCAATAGAAACAGAACAAAAACACTTTCCAATTCCATCAGTAAATTAGGCAGAGCTGAACGGAATGGATTTATGCAGGCAAAATATGACCGCAAGCAAATGGAATCTTTGAGAGAGGGCGATTAGAAAGCAAGAAGGCCAATTATTTTAAATCTTATTTTGTTTTAATATCCCATTTGATTAAAATAAATTTTAAAGTATCCAAGAGAAATAAATGAGACATCATAAGATCAATTTGAAATTTGGCAGAAGCATGCAAGGCAAAGGCTCAAACTGTAAAGCCAGCCAGGAACAACTTAGGTTTATACAATCATTTAGATTTTCTAAATTCTAGCTCCTAATATATTGTATAGCTAATTTTGTATGTCTAAACTGTGTCACGGATATTTTCATTTTCCAAATTTTATTTTACTTCACAGTTATTGAAAAATTTTGTTAAAAAATTAAGTTTCTTACCAAATCAATATTTGTGTGTGTGTGTGTGGTTTTTGTTTGTAACTTTTGAGGGTTTCTCTCTCTAGGCATAATTAAAATTTTAAATTGTTTTCTTTCCAAAGTTAACATTAGCAGATGTGTATATTTTTTAAAATTTGTTATCAATGTAATATAAGTACAACCCTAATTTTTTTAAATAAAAATTTGAAAGATCCAGATCTCATTTATCAACTAAGATATGCAGCACAAGGGAATCTTCCAACTAACTCTGTGTGGCTCACAGCCCTGAGCATGGGTCCTGGTCAGTGGCCCACAGGTTCATTTCCTTCTCACTCAGTAGTTGCTTTCTTGCAAAAAGTTTGAGGGTTTGCCATAGTCTCATGGTTCAGAAGAACATCATCACAAAAATCAAACCTAGAACCAGGAAAGCGTGTATTAGCTTCATCGTATTGCATTATTGGCGTACTGGTAAATAATAATACCAATGCCTGAATAAATTTTTGGCACCACAATCAAGAGAATGATTTAAAATAGTATCCTGGCAAAGTCAGTAGAAAACTATTGAATTTAGAATCAGTATTACACATTCAGTTTATTTGCTTCTAACTTTGTCCTTGAAAGGATAACATGTAAACATATAGTAAAGTGCTTCACGTGCCACAACGAGAGAGAAGCCTAATTTATAGAGAATGACTCAAAAAAGACAATATTTTACAGAGAGTAGTCAGGGAACACCTCACTAAGAACATGCATCTGAGCAGAGAGCTGATGAACCATGAAGCCAGGAGGAAGTCTTGTATATGGAAGGATTCTAGAAAAAGCAAGAGAAAGTTCAAGGACTGTGACATGTAGCTCTTGGTAAAATCACAGGACTTTCAGCAGGTTGTTAGTGCTGAAGGTGGACACATGATAAGGAGAATGGCATAAGATTTGATTAAAGGTAGACAGTGTGTAATAAATTTATATTAATATTATATAATATTTATATTAATAAATATTTCTTCCTAGCAGCATTATCTCAATTTTAGTTAAAAGCTCACAACATTGGACAAATATAAGTGCTAGAAAAGTCTAACTTTGAATGTCAGGATATGTTTCCTTATATAATTATACATATATTTCCTGATTTGAATTGAAAAATATTTAGAAGTTTAGATGATACTTTCCATCTCTGTTTCCATATTTTAAAAAGTATGAATCCAACAAAGTCCTTTTATTTTTCTTGTAACCTTTTCTTATTAAGTATCCAACTTAAGTCAGGATCTTTGGGCATTCTTTAATAAATTATCATGTGATTTAGAACAGATTATGCATTTCTATAACTTCTTTAGACCACAAACATATTTGCAATATTTATGTCATTATGATAAAATTTGTTTCAGTGATAGCATTATTAAAGGAAATAAATATTTGAAAATTTCTTTAAGGCCTTATTTCTTATTTTTCCTTTTAATTATACTAATTTATATTTGGATTTTTAATTTTCTTAAAATAATTCCAAAGTTACAGGATAGTTATAAAAATAATAAAAAGAGCTCCCATTGACTCATTACCTAGCTTACCTAAATGTTAACATTTTACTATATTTTCTCCATCGTTTTCTCCCTGTGTATGTATGTGTGTGTTTATAACATTGTGAACCGTTTAGAAGTGAGTGACAGACATAATACTCTTTTACCCTTAAATATTTCAGTGCATATTTCCTTATAAAAAGGATACTTCATGCATAACACAATATAGTTATCAGTTGTGCACAACAATCAATTAATTGTTTAGAGAACAAGAAAGTTATTTTTTAAAATGTCCCTTAACTAGGGTTACTCTGGTGTTTCCTCATTATTCGATTCATGTGATAGAATTTTTTACAGGGATATCAGAAAAGTGATGCCATGTTTCAGCAAGTATCAGAAGACACAATTTTGAATTGTTCCATTGTGGTGATGTTAATTTTATTCACTTGCTTAAGGTTATGAGGCCACATTTTTCTAACTGTAGTTTATTATTTTTTTCCTTCAGATTAAAGGGCATTTTTAAACTGTATATATGTACTGTTTCTCATCAAATATTTACCCATTTATTTTAGCATTTATTGATGATATTTACCTGAACTAAGTATTAGCAGTAAGGTTACAAAACAGTAATTTTAAAAAAATACTCAAATTCTGTGCTTATTAGTTATCGTCCTATTATAAAGAAGAGTTTTTGTTCCCTCCTGTAAATTAATTAATATTATAGATTCAAGAATTCCTATTAAATTTAATAGGTTATTATTATTTATTTCAGTGCTAACTAAAATCTTCACAGATTCGATCAGTGGAAGCTCCTTTGACCTACCTTCTGTATCCTTCTGACATACCCTTAATCATTCTTTTTTGCTGGATACAAAACACCTTTTATTTATTTACTAGAGGCCAGGTGCACAAAATTGGTGCACAGGTAGGGTCCCTAGTCCTGGCCGGTGATAAGGGCTGATCTGTGGGACAACCGACGGGGCGATCAAGGGGCCCCTGCTGGCACCCACCTTGGCCGGCCTGGCGCCGCCCGCTCGCTGACCCCACCCATTCAGTCAATTTGCATATTAGGCTTTTATTATATAGGATTTTTCAATTACATATCATTCTTTGAGCATTTCCTTATGATTTAGAATATTACCTATATTTTCTTAGTGATGGCACAAGATATTGCAGCCTTGTCCATATTTTCTGTCTCATTCCTGGGAAGCACCTTTCCTAAAGGTGCTGTAACCTTTTAGTGGAGAATGCTAACTAAAAACCAGGATATCAGCCTTTGTTATACTCATGGCTACTAAGGTTCCATTGCTTCTAAATCTTCTCATTGGACAGAGCTAGGGGAAAAACTATATATGTATGTGTTTATATGTACACATATGATTATCTATACCTGCATATCTATCTGCCTACCTATCTATATGACAAATCATGAGTTCTCAATGGTATCTCTAAATTCAATTAAACACCAAGAGCTTTTTCTGTGTTGTTGTTTTTTTTCCACACTTACATATAAGTAACTTTTTCACTGACTGGGAGAAACCTGGCTTTCATTATACTCACAATACATTAAAGACACAAACAAGCAAACACAAACTACTGCAAACAAACTTTCCTAAATAGAGCTCATTATTTTCTTACACCTTTCTTTTGTTTACGAATTTCATTAGGTGAATCTCTCTTTGAAATTTCAGAAAAATGTAAGTCTTATGCCCCTGTAACTTTAAAGAAAATTTAGATTTATTTTTTTTTCCTTGTGTAGGTAAGTTTATTAAACCAGCAGTACAGAAATATAACTCTGTTATTCTAAAGTCCCTCCGAGTTTGTGTGAGTAGAAGTTGGTTCAAATAACCTACATTATTGACTGCACATAAGTACATCAAAGCCTTATTAAAATTTAGTTCTCTGCATCTGAACATGTATTTCAGAATCCATGGCCCTTGGAGATTATAAGAGTACCTTGAAAAAAATCTAAAAAAAAACAGTCTGGCTTGGAGGATTTTAGAAGATTCTCTCAGCATTAAGAAAATTTAGAAGTCTCTAGGCATTTTTAAAATTCCTTTGATATCATAATGTTTAATGATACATTGTGGGAGTTAAGGCTATGTATATCCTCAATCCTAGCTCCCTAGTGGACATAATTAAGAGAGGTTTCAGGGGGTGGGTGGGGGGGAGGCAAGATTTCACTTCTATTGAATTTATAATTTAACTGCCAATCTTAATCTTCTACCCAATACCATAAAATCTCATATTACTTAAAATAATGTGGGTAAATATTTTTGAGAAAATCAGCCTGCCACTGTATCATACACCTTACTTTGGAAATGGTTATTTAGCTCTACATTTTCTACAAAGACTCCCTCTCCAAAGTTCAGAATTGATAAATCCCACAGTTGCCCATTACAATGTAATTAACATAAAAATGAGAGGCAAATTAAATAAAAAAAATGGGAACAGGTGCACATGTTATTGCTGGGGAGTCTATTAATGAGTAAGAAGAAATCAGTTGAAATTGCTTATACCCACTATTTTGGGCTGAAAAGCAAAGTTTTATGCTTGTATTCATTTTTATTGTTGCTGAAATAGAATATCACCAATTTAGTGGCTTAAAACAAAACAAATTTATTATGTTATAGTTTTAGAGGTCAGAATTTAAAATGGGTTTCACTGACTGAAAGCAAGATTTATTTATTTATTTTAATTGTTTTATTGCTTAAAGTATTACAAAGAGTATTACATATGTCTCCTTTTTTTTTTCCCGCCCTTGACAATCCCCTGGCCTCCCCTACCCCCCAGTGTCTTATGTCCATTGGTTATGCTTATATGCATGCATACAAGTCCTTCAGTTGATCTCTTACTCCCCCCTCCTGCCCCCCAACCCTCCCCTGCCTTCCCGCTGTAGTTTGACAGTCTGTTCGAGGCTGCTCTAAGCAGGACTGCATTCAAGGCTCTAGAGAAGAATCAATTTCCTTGCCTTTTCCAGATTTTAGAAACTGTCTGCATTCCTTGACTCATGGTCCCTTCATCTTCAAAGCTAGCCCCATAACATCTTCAAATGTCTCTCAACTCTCTCTTCAGCCTCTTTCTTCCACTTTGAAGAATACTTGTGATTATATTCAGTCCACCTGGATAATCTAGGATCATCTTCCCATTTTAAAGTCAACCAATTAGGCCCTAGCCGGTTTGGCTCAATGGATGGAGCATAGGCCTGTGGAATGAAGGGTCCGAGGTTCAATTCTGGTCAAGGGCACATACCTTGGTCAGGGCATGTGCATGAGGAAAGCAATGGATGTGTCTCTCTCACATCAATATTTCTCTCTCTGTCTCTCCCTCTCCTTTACTCTCTCTCTAAAAAAACAAAACAAAACAAAAAAACAATGGAAAAATATCCTCAGGTGAGGATTAACAAAAAATAAGATAAAAATAAAGTCAACCAATTAGTAACCTTAATTCCATCTGTATCTTTAATCAGTGAAACAAGGTTATTTGGGGTCTCAACTCTTGGGATTTTTCTTTTAATGGGTTCCTATAGATTTCTATTCTGTTTGTACCATGGGGGGGGGGGGGGAGAGGTAGTGTTGGTTTTCACTCCAATATGACTATTGTTATGTTTCCTGGAGGAAGCATTTCTTGGAATCAGCAGAGCTCTAAGAAAAGAAAAATGAAGCCAAAGTACTACACATAGGATATTCGATTTAATAATGAGAAATGAAATGTGTCTTTCTACTGCTGCAGTGTCATCTGGACCTGTAGTCTGCCTGCAGATGAAAGAGCACTATATATTGTGCACTGTTTCAAAGTATATAAATGTAAAGTGTTGTCTTCTAGCTGTCACAGTTATTGAAACTTCAGTAGGTCATTTCAGCATTTTGTCAGACCAGCTGCTTTGCATGAAGTTCATGCTAATAAATCCAATGTGAGTGAGTCCTTTGCCTTACTCATTTTCTGTAAGACAAGCCTTTCTATGAAATAAGTTCATTACTATAAGGTGCATATTACTGAGGCCCTGTGATTACTCAGGTATATAAGTGAATATGTCTATTAACCAATTCATGTTTTATCTCTCCTTTCTACTACTATTTTAGATAAGGTTTGTGAGGAATGTTTTAATTTCATAATTTCACTATGTTCTCTCTTTCATATACAGTGGGGCCTTGACTTACGAGTTTAATTCGTTCCATGACGGAGCTCGTAACTCAAATTACTCGTATGTCAAATCATAAAGTGAACGAGTGAGACATGTGATGCTGAGCTGATGTTGTGGCGTTCACTGTGACGTTCACTGCGCCAGCCTAGGGGTGGGGTATCTGAAGCTGGCTCATAACCCGAATTTTAGCTCGCAACTCAAAGCAAAAAATCGGCTGAGAGACGGCTCGTATCTCGAAAAACTCGTTAGTCGGGACACTCGTAAGTCAAGGCCCCACTGTATCAAATTCTCAAGTTCAAAGATACTAAGTCATATAACTAAAGTCAAAGAATTAGTAAATGGAAGAATACATTTTAACCCTCATTTTATAGTTCAAGTCTAGTTCTCTTTATGTGACATTAGAGTTGATATAAGGAGACTAGATTAAACTATAACAATAATAACTGCAATTTATTAACACACTGTGGGCTAATGTTATATTTTTATTTTAATTGTACATTTGGATAGTTATTCCCAAAATTTCAATATTTCTTAATATAAAATGCAATTCTCAGGTATAATATCACAAAATATTTTATTCCACTTGAAAAAGTGTTTAGAATTTGCTTTCAGTTTCAAGAGCTTATATTATCATATTTTTTGTTAAATATCCTGAGGGGCTTTATTCTTACCAATTAGCCGGCTTGAGCAAAAGGTGTGGTGTGTTAAATAAAAAGATTATTCTAATGAGATACAATAAACTGGAAATAATTAGTAATATCTGTTTACATAAAACTCCAACATTGAAATATTTCTCCTGTGATATGACTTAAAATTATGATTCTAATCAAGATGGTTTAAAATGCACAAATAATTTAGTTTGCATTTTTTTATATAGAAAAATCAATTTGTAAAAGTGAAAAATTAAATAATGTAAATAAAATTAAATGAGATAAAAACACAAGCATCTATAAAATCAGTTGATGTAGAGAATTAAATTTCTTTTCCTTAAAATTCATATCAAATTTATACTCTGGATGAACACAAGTTATCCTATATTGAATTCTGGAACAGAAAGAAAGAAAAAGTAATGGAAAAACTGGGAAGTCAGATTAAAGTCTATGTTTAGTTAACAGTATGATACTAATGTTTAATTCTTAGTTTTGAAAAATGTATCATGCATATATAAGATGTTAACATTAGAGGAACCTAATTAAATTTACTCTTTTGGTAAATCCAAAGTTCACTCAATTAAAAAAATAATATTTTATCTAATTTATATATGCTCAGTACAAGTGTGCCAAATTAATTGCTTTTGTCTTAACTCATCCAGATAATAGAAATAGAGCTGAATATTGTGTAAAAGAGAAAAATGCTAGGTTTATTAATATTGGGTGTGTCTTATCAGAATATAAGATGGGTGTGTCTTATCAGAATATAAGATGGGAGGTTAGTAAATTTAGATAAATTAAAATAGTCATGTATGTTGTGATATGTTGTATGTAAAATTATCAGCTCCTTCTGGTAAGGTCATCTAATCACAGATGTCATAGAAAATGTCCATTATATGCAAATACTGAAAATATTCTCCATAGTTGTAAATTAAGTGCATTCCTTATCTAAGTATAAATACATTTTTCACTATATATGTGTGTTACAATACTGAGTATATTTGATCTGTCAAAAAGGTGCTGCAAATTTAAAAAGAAAAGAGATAATTTGGATATATTCAGTTTACAAAAAGAATATAGCCAAATACACATAACTCATTGTTGAACACCAAGAAGTTACAAATATTAAGGATATATAGCTATGTTTATTAATATAATTTAAAAACTACAGTGAGGTTATATTGATAAATTTCTAAGAATGGATCTTAGAACTATGTCAGAAATGTAATCTGAACTCACATGGTAAGCAAATGATTTTATCTTTTATGTATAGGTAAATGATGCTGGTAGTGCATGGTTTTGGAAAGGGTAACAATTCTTAAAGAAATAGGGAAAAATTGTGTACTTTTGTAGAGTTCAAAATCAATTCTTTAGTTATTGGATTTAAATCCTTGGCTGCCTTATTAGAATCATTTATAGTAAAAATACACTGTAAATGAAACCATCTTAATAAATATCTCACCATGCTCAGAGAAAGCCAGTATAGGAGCTATAATACTTCAGTGGAAATCAATAGAGGTAATTGGTGGAGAAACACATATGCCTTCTTTAAGATCATGACAAAAACTTCAAAGTTTAGTCGTTGAAAGCTTTGCAAAAGGAAAAATAACACCTTTTTAGATGATGAAAACTTAAATGTGGTAGTCACATGTAGCATGACAAGATAGGCTCATGTAAGCATTTATATGTGCATTGAAACAAACCATTACAAAATGTGAACTATTTCATATGTAAAGCACATGTCATGATAAAGCACTCTACCAGAGATGAGAACTACCTAATATCTTTCTATCCTGTCAAAGAGATGTGGTAGGGAATGGGGATTGGGGTGGGGTTTGATGAGAACACAGTTTGGAAGAAAAGCAATAAGAATAATCTTTATCTGTTTCCTTCTTGACTACATATACCTTCATCCACAAAAGTCAATCCATGTACTTTCCATTATTCTCATTTATGCAGTCTTCTTCCTTCCCACACTTCCTCTCATAAAATGTTTCAACTTAATATTAGCATAAACATCCCTCTTCAGCAATTCAAAATCACAACTTAATATCTGGCTTCATTACTACTTCCTGTAATCCTACTTAAGAAAGACATATTTATTTTTCTTTTTTTGAGACTAATCATTAAGGCCTAGAATTTTATACAATTAATTTACTAGATGACGAAAAGTTTCTTTGAAATTTTACCACAGTATTCTAATAAATAAGCTATTGTCTTAGGTGGGTACTGTGAAACAGTAAACAATGGAATGCTGACGTTGCTGATTCCTTTTGAAAAATAAATTGTCAGCAAGTTTTCATGTTAAAAAAATAAATATTATTTTAAAGAATAACAGCCTTTTTCCTTGAGACTAGATTCCACAAAGGATTCCTTCTTTCCTATCTCATAGTACAAACTTAATTACTTTTCATTTTTTTCTGAACTACCTCTTTATTAATTTAGCATATTACATGTGTGGGTAATTCTTAAATATTTTGCAGTCTATAACATACATACTGCATCCTCTTTGGTACATACTGTATATTTAATAAAAGAACAAAAATTGAATATATCTACACTAATAAAAGAGAAACATGGTAATTAGCGTATAACCGCTACCCTTCCCATTGGCTAATCAGCAAATCCTTATGCAAATTAACTGTCGCCAAGATGGCGGCCGGCAGCCATGCACTGAAGCGAACAGGGAGGCTTGCTTGCTCCAGTGATGGCAGACTCCAACGTTCCCCACCTGACTTGCCGGCCTCTGAGCTGCAACTCTAAGAAACATTGTAACAAATATAGAAGCTAAACAAAACCCCAGAAACCGGCTTTCAGTCAGCCGGGCTTCAGCCAGCCAGACTGCAACATTGTATCAAATACAGAAGGTAAAGGCCAGAAACCTGCTTTCAGCAGCAAGGCCTCAGAGCTAAAGCTGGCCCAGAATAGAAAAAAAAAAAGAAAAAAAGGAGCAGTTGGGAGCTTCAGTCACCCGCTAGCCTGAAAACGGCCCTTAGCCCCTCACCCAGACTGGCCAGGCAACCCCAGTGGGGACCCCCACCCTGATCCAGGACACCCTTCAGGGCAAACCAGCCGCCCCCACCCATGGACCAGGCCTCTATTCTATATAGTAAAAGGGTAATATGCCTCCTGGCACCAGGATCAGCAGAGCAGCAAGGCTCCCGGCACCAGGATCAGCGGAGCAGCGAGGCTCCCGGCACCGGGATCAGCATGACAGGGGGCAGCGCCCAAACCCCCTGATTGCCTGCGGCTCTGTGAGTGACCGGGGGCGGGGCCACAACCTCCCTATCCGCCCTGCTCTGTTCATGACAGGGGAAGGCACCCCAACCCCCTGATCAGCCCTGCTCTGTGCCTGATAGGGGGGAGCTCCCCAACACCCTGATCCCCCTGCGGCTCTGTGTTTGACAGGGTGCAGCGCACCAACCCCCTGATCAGCCCTGCTTCTGGTGTGTGACAGGGTAGATTATAACTTTCTCCATCGGCCCTGCTCTGTGTGTGACAGGGGGCGGTGCCCCAACTCCCCTATCGGCCCTACTCTGTGAGTGACAGGGGGGAGCTCCTCAACCCCCTGATCGGCCCTGCTCTGTGTGTGACAGGGTAGAGCCATAACCTCCCCATTGGCCCTGCCCTGAGTGTGACAGGGTGCAGCGCCCCAACCCCCTGATCTGCCCTGCTCTGTGTGTGACAGGGGGTGGTGCCCCAACTCCCCTATCGGCCCTACTCTGTGAGTGACAGGGGGGAGCTCCTCAACCCCCTGATCGGCCCTGCTCTGTGCGTGACAGGGGGGAGCTCCCCAACCCCCTGATTGACCCTGCTCTGTGTGTGACAGGGTACGGAGCCCCAACTCCCCTGATTGGCCCTGCTCTGTGAGTGACAGGGGGCAGCGCCCCAACCCCCTGATGGGCCCTGCTCTGTGAGTGACAGGGGGCAGCGCCCCAACCCCCTGATCGGCCTTGCTCTGTGCGTGACAGGGGGTGGCGCCACAACCTCCCCATTGACCCTGCCTTGAGTGTGACAGGGGGCGGTGCCCCAACCCCCCAATCGGCCCTACCCTGAGCATGACTGAGGGTGGCATCGCAACCTCCTGATCCACCCTGCTCTGTGCATGACGGGGCGGCGCCCCAACTCCCCAATTGGCCCTGATCTGAGCCTGACCAGGGCTGCACTTAGGGATTGGGCCTGCCCTCTGCCACCCGGGAGCAGGCCTAAGCCAGCAGGTTGTTATCTCCCGAGGGTTCCCAGACTGCGAGAGGCACAGGCCTGCTGGGGACCCTCCTTCCCCCCGCCCCCCC